>NW_027530380.1:1631039-1633416 GCF_008692635.1 Crocuta crocuta | reverse complement strand
GTAGCTCTCCCTCTTGTGTCAGCGGAGCAGCCTCTCCTCAGTAGTTGTCTGTGAGTAACTTGTGTATGAGGTGGATGTTTTGACTCGGGTTTCTTTCTGGGGACTCTTGCTTGATGGTTTGGCTGAGTATTTCCTGGGTCAGAAAACATTTTCCTTCTGTATTAGTCTGTTAATTATTCTCTGTGCCCTTTTAACTAGTTTCCTGTTGTTGTTGTTTTAATGGATGTATTATCTATCTGAGGATATGAGTTATTTTTTTATATTCTCCTTTTCTTGTATAGTCTTTACTCCAGCTTATATTTATCTGTTTGTTTTGCCCTTGACTTTTCATGATAGGGGCTTTCCTGCGATGTCCGGCAATCTTTGGCGCCTTCGTATTTGAAAGCCAGGGAGACATACACATAGCACACAGAGGTGGATTCTGTGAAATCCTCATCTTTCCCAGCTTCGTCCTTGGCTCTCACATCTTCATTTCTGCATTACATTCTCCAGTAAAAGAACCAGGGCTCCTTGGAAGATGGATGATTTCATAGCTGGGGCAGAGAACCTTCAGGATGAATCTGGAACATGTTGTTATGCCAGGAAATAAGGAAGTGCTCGGAAAGTATGGGAAGCACACTGGAGTCTGCTTGAAGGGGTTCTCACGGCCTGAATCTGGGATACCTTGAGCATCAGAGTGGATAATGGCATTAATAAGTAAAATAAGAAATCTGTGAGTCCACCCTGTTAACAAAATAAAGATGAGTGGAGAGAAGGGGGCATACTTTCCTGAAGTTAGAATGTCATCTGATGGAGGAATAGTAGACTTTCAAAAAAAAAAACACAACTATAACCGTCAGAGTAACAGTTGATTCAGAGAAAACTTGTCAGTGGGTAGTAAAACTACTGAGTGAATGTTTTAAGAACATAGTCTCAAAATATCTTCCCACAGATTACTTACTAATTGATTACTTGGGAGAAAACGGTATTTTACAGTGGAGCAATCTGGCACATATCATCTTAACCAGGTGATCAGAGTGATCGCCAACAAAGGGACAAATTGACATCCTCTTTATGTGATACTTTGGGAACAATAAAACGTCATTTATTCCTGCCGGATGCATACCCCGTATTCCTCATAAATGTCAAACAGTGAAAGACAAAGAAATGTGCCGAGCTGTTTCAGACAGGAGAGGAGGGAGATGTGACCTAGGGTCCGGAATGGGGGTGAGGGAGGATTGCCGCGAAGGGCCTCCTAAAACAGTTGGCAGAATTAGAAAATGAACTGTGTGATCCACAGTCAGCAGGCACTGTTAAGTCCCTGACTGACACTCTGCTGGTGTTAATTAGCATCCATGTTCTTAGGAAACCCACAGTGCGCCTTGGGCGGAAAGGTCAGCGATCTGCAGCCGCTCTCAGGCACTTGGGATGTTTGCGGACAGGGAGCGCTCAGGCACAAGGGACCCTGTGGTCATTTGTGGGACCAGTGGAAGGCTCGGCGGGAGTTTCTGGTACTGCCCTTGCAACTGTCCTGCAGGTGTGCGATAAAAAGGTTTTTGTTTTGTTGTTGTTGTTGTTGTTTTAAAAGATCATTTTTAACAGTAATAGATTGGAGGCTCCCATCATGGGAGGGGTGCTTTGGCTGCGAATTTTCCAGCACAGTGACGAGTAGCGCTCCTTTGGGAAGTGGCCAGTGTCAGTTTTTCAGGTTCTTTTTTTTCTCTCACGGCCCGTTAGCTCCAGCCCAGTGAGAGCTTCTGGCTGGGGCGGGGGTGGGCGGTGGGGTGTGCCTGCGTCTCCCACAGCCCCTCTGTGGTCAGGGTGGCAAGCTGGCCCCAGCTGTGCCGGCCCGGCTGCCTCCCTGGGCTGGCAGGGGCGGGACAGAGGGTGAGGATGTTTAGGGGTCTCAGTGCTCAGGGAGTAACTTCTGCCACCAGCACTCCTCTCACCCCCTTCCAGCATCCCTCCGATTCTGCTGCCTTCTCCTGCTCCTTGTAGATTGTGCCTTTAAAAAACAAGGCAGAACAGCCCGGGTAGTCTTTTTACCGTAGATCTAGGGGCATTTCAGCGTGTATTCAGTATACGCTCTTTACTCAGAGGTCCGCAGCTGCACTCGGACACTGGTCTGTTCCGTCTCCCATCCTTTGGTCTTTTTTCTCGTATTCTCACACTTTAGAATAGCCCAGTGTGTTTCTTACCGTCAGTCCTATAGACCCACTCTTTTTCCTCATCAGCCTAAGTGAAGAGAGTAGGAGCAATTATGCAAAGACTGTATTCCAGAAAAGTGGGTGAAGTCTCAGCATGCTTGTTCCTATTTAATGAGCACTTAGGTTCATAATGCTCCTAAGTACGTTTGGCAGTGTTTTTTTTTTTCTTTTGGCTTCCCTGGATTGGAGGG
>NW_027530380.1:1619331-1629331 GCF_008692635.1 Crocuta crocuta | reverse complement strand
TAATGACAGCTGTCATCAGACCCAAACAGAACACACTGTGACCATATGCTCTTTTTTTCTTCGTAGGAGAGCTTCTGTTCGCTCCCACACCCCGCTTTCCTCCTGCTAATCTGCTAATGCAGTAAATTGGAAGACAACTGTTACCAGGATAACCTGTAATGGGCAAGGAGCCACAGAGAAGAAAACATTTCTTTTAATTTTTAAACTTGGTTTGAAAGGTAAGACCATTAAGATTATCAGGCGTTCCTTCTGTGAGTTGCATCGAGGAGAGCAGTGTTCTGTTGGGACACCCTGGAGCCTAGGGCAGCCAGGGCCGGGCCAGGTACAGTATGGCTCCGCGGCATTTGGGTGGTGGGAAGGGGGGGTTTAGGAAGTTAAATAGCAGCCCCGCAGTCTGCTCCGGGAGGATGTGGAATGTGCAGTTCCCACGGGGTTCCTGGTTTCTGGGGGGGTCGCCCTGACCCCCAACGGGCAGCCAGTCCTGGCCAACTGGAGTAGTGTTCAAAGGAAGACTGCTCAGAGGGGCCCCGCTGCTGCGTCCATATCACCTGTGACAGAGAGAGAGAGAGAGAGAGAGAGATTGAGATGATTTTGTTTTTATTTTACGCCAGCCAGAGGACATCTCTGGTTTTTATCCAGCCATCTTGACTCCTGGTGAGTCCTAATTGCTATCATTTTGGAACTCGTTACTGAAATTTTTTATTTCTTAATGTTTTATTTATTTCTGAGAGAGAGTGAGACAGACAGACAGAGACAGCATGAGCAGGGGAGGGTCAGAGAGAGAGGGAGACACAGAATCTGAAACGGGCTCTAGGCTCTGAGCTAGCGTCAGCACAGAGCCCGACGTGGGGCTCGAACCCACGAACCACGAGATCTTGACCTGAGCCAAAGTATGACACTTAACCGACTGAGCCACCCAGTGCCCCTGAAATTTTTTTATTAAAGACCAAGAGGTTGGCTTGGCATATCTGACTTTGTGCTTGGTTGGTATTTCAGAAAATGGCCCAGTGGGGTCTTTTGGGGGACGTGACATACTTTTAGTCCATTTTCATTTGCTCCATTGTATCTTGAGGAGGAGACGGGCATAATGACTCAGGCTTCGTCATCTCAGGAGACACAGAGTGACTGTTGTGCCCATCACTGCTCCTGATCCCCGGGGCTGCCTCCCCCTCCACCCCTCGTGAATGGCCCCCTCCGTCTTTGTGCTTACACAGTGAAGCTCCCGCTCCCCAGCCTGATGTTTAAGGTTCTTACTTCCCCAACTTCTTCTCCCTGCTCTTCTGTAAAAGTCCTGCTGGAGAGGCTTCTCTCCCACGTATCCATTCACCTCTTGGCTACCTTTCCTCCTAAGGCTTTTTAAAAAAAAATTTTTTTAAGGGGGAGGGGGTGTGTCATGGGATCAGCCCTTCTCTTCCTCTGCCTGGGGCTACCTTCTGACCTTGTGGGTAAAGCCTCTTCCACTTCCCGCCTGCCTGACTGCAAGCAGAATTCAGCCCAAGTCCAGGGTTCAGATTTGAGAAGGTCAGGACCATGTAGTTATGAGCTGTGGTCCGACCGACCTTCAGGCCCGTTTACAACATGGATGATCATGTGACACATGTGAGCTGTCGTTTTGCCTTTTTCAGCAGCCGGTTCAGAGCTGGTGGTGACAGGAGGAGGGCACTAGTTTTAGATCCACGGAGACCTCCGGCTTGAATCCAGCTGGTTATTCTAGAGGCCGAACGTCTCTTTTCTGTTTATTGGACCATTGTCTGTTGGTAAATTGTACCATTTATATGCCTTTCACTTTTCTACTCTGACACCAGAGTTTCAAGAATGATTTCAGGAACTGTTTCTATAATAGTACACATATGAGCCTGTTAAAAATTGAGATATAATTGGGACATAACGTGTGAGTTTCAGGTGTACTACATAGTGACTTGGTATTTGCGTATGTAGTGAAATGATCTCCATAGTGAGTTTAGTTGACTTTTGTTACCAGTTACATGTTTTTCTTGTAATGAGAACTTTTAAGATCTTACATAGCAACGTTGAAATCTGTAACACAGGATTATTGACTATAGTCACCGTGCTGTACCTTACATCTCCTGACTTATTTATTTTATAACTTGAAATCTGTACCTTTGACCCCCTTTACCCATCATACGGTTTTATTATTATCCTGTGTATTTGATCCCCCCGTTTCTAGGGCTCCACTCTCTTTCTACCTTTTTGGTCAAACCTTTCTGTATTGTTCCAGTTCCTCTGTGGCCACTCCCTTGTGAGCTCTTAGAATATCTCATTAAATTCTTTTAGGACTATTTTTTCTCCGTGAGTAGATTTAATCATGCCAGGAGCAAGGTGTTTTGACTTCTCCATTGTACCTGGTACTCTTAGGTGGTGGGCATCATAAATCGTTAAGTGAGAGAGATTTCTCAGGATGACATTTTAGACTGTCTCCCTCTCTTTCTTTCTCTCTCTCTTTTTTAATTTTGTTTTTCTTTGCTGACAAAGACTCTTCTTAGCTGCGGGAATTTACAGAGCACTTCCTGGCCGTTAGCTGTATCCCTCCAGTTTCTTTTTTCACTCCCTCTGCTCATCAGATGCTGCCTGATGTCGGCTGAACGCTTCTCTTACGAAGTTACCCAGTAGTCTCCGGGAGCCCTAGCATCTGCGTGGGTGGCTGAGCAGGGTTCCCAAAGGGGAGCAGCCCTGGGAGTGCAGGGCTCTTCAGACCAGGGCTTACAAGACCCAGAGAGGAAATGCTGTAGACCAAGAGGCAAAGAAGAGGGTATTAGAAAGGTATTTATATAATAAGAGCAGATTTTCACAGATCTTACTGATGGAATTAGAAATATAAAGACACCGGAATTCAGTTTTCTGGAATACAGATCTGCTAATGAGAAGGATAGAATTCTTCAGGGTGGATAACATGTCACCTAATGGGTGTCAGAGCCCCAGCCCCGCCCCGCCACCCTGTTGCAGATGTCCATCTAACCTATTAGTGCTGATCTGTAATGAGGTTTTATGTGTTTTGTCTTGGGCAATGTCTTTTTACACAGATAGCTGCCGCCACATTCCGAGACCGGTCTACAAGCTCGTACCGTCCTCATCGGGAGGCACGTACAGACTCCTGTTAGATTCTCTTACCTGGTAGATTAAGCGCTTGCACGTGACAGTTAGGAAAAGCCTCTTCGAGTGTGTGGCTGTATGGGTTTTGCAATAGGAAAACCTGCTTCATGTTTGCGTTCGGGTCTGTAAAATGCTATTGAACTGTAGTTTGAGCTCAGAAAATGGACCCGCTGCAAATGTGTGTGAGAACGGGGATCTCACTTCATTTTAACTCCTAACAGCAGGGGGACAAGTGTGCAGCAGCTTGAATTTCTAATCCCAGCAAAGCTGTCGCTGAAACGACCTTACCGCGGTGGAAACTTTGCAGATCGGTGCCGGTCAGCCTTGGAGTTTTAGGCTGAGTTGATTAAGAAACATCAAGATTTCAGCCAAGGCCAGTTTCCAGAGCCATTCGGTGTCCAGTAGTAGTGGTTGAGAGTTGTTTTTCTCATTCAGGAAAACTTCAGTCTTGGCCCGGAGCTCAAGAAGTTGCAAAAACACATTAACCCTTGACGAGCTGCCGGCCATGTGACACGGCAGTTACGGCTCCAAGAGTCCGGGAGGTTCGCTGTTGACGTTACTGGCCAGTGACGCGGGAGGAACCTTGCACACCTCTCGATGTACCTGCTGATGAAAATAAAAAGAAACTAACCATTAGCTTTAAACGTTGCATTTTTACAACAATGGAAATTTGTCCCATTAAGTTGTTTTTTTGTTCCACACGTGATTTCACTGCCATCAGCTGTGACACGTCGCAGCGGATTCTGCTGCGTGTTGTAGTGACTTCATCTGCACTCGGCTTCTCCGAAAACACTCACCTGTGGTTGTTCCGTGTGAGCTGTTCCAAGAGACTCCTTTGTCGCCATTTCCAGCTCCTCTGGGCCCAGCAGCTGAGCTGCGTCGGTGGTGTCTGAGCTCCACCAGGTTCCCGAGGAAAACCGTCACTGGCCCCCCCACCCTCGGCCAACAGGCCACTTGGAGGCCAGCTTTGCTTGAAGTCTCCTTTTCAGTTTTTATTTTTGTGAAGAAATTCTCCTGTCAGGAGATTTTTCCATTTAAAATGTTTAAGTTCTGGCTCACCTGGGTGGCTCAGTTGGTGAATCATCCGACTTCAGCTCAGGTCATGATCTCAGTTTGTGAGTTCAAGCCCCACATCGGGCTCTGTGCTGACAGCTCAGAGCCTGGAGCCTGCTTTGAATTCTGTGTCTCTCTCTTTCTCTGCTCCTCCCCCGCTCACTTTCTCATTCTCTTTCTCTTTCTCTCTCTCAAAAATAAACGTTAAAATTTTTTTTCTTAATGTTTAAGTTTTTCTGGGGCACCGGGTGGCTCAGTCAGTTAAGCATCGGACTTTGGCTCAGGTCATGATCTCACGGCTTGAGTTCGAGCCCCACGTCAGGCTCTCTGCTGTGAGCACAGAGCCCTTTTGGGATCCTCTGTCCCCCTCTCTGCCCCTACCCCGCTCACTTGCTTTCTCTTTCTCTCTGTCTCTCAAGACTAAGTAAGCAAAAACAAAAAGCTATCCATCCAAAATGGTTAGCATTTAACATTTTTAAGCATTTCTGATGTGGCCTTCCCCCGTGCGAGGGGCACCATAGTGACTGCTTCGTCTGGCAGCGCGGACGGAGCCTGTGTTCTCCTGGCACACGTGAGGCGCGCTGGCGGAGCAGGCATCGTGGCAAAGGAACCCCGTCCCGCCGTGTCTTAGGGGCGCGGCGCGTGAGGTCCGTTCCTCTTTTCTCATTGGGCCGCTGCGGGGATGCACAGACGACAGGAAACTACAGTCTCACAGCTCCGCACGGGGCACGCACAGCACGTCCTGTCGTGTCGCTGTGATCTGGAAACAGGAGCAGTGCAGCGAGGTGAGAGCGCTGCCCGCGGTCTGTCCCACGCAGCAGCCAGGGACTGTGTAAAGGAGCGGGGTGGCTGCGACTCCGGAAAGCTTAGGTGAATTTCAGAGAGTTCTCACAAGTCCTGGGATGTCGTGCTTGTGATTTTGTACCCCCCCCCAAAAAAAACCCCTGAAAATCATTCTTTGCTCGGCTTCGTAAAACCAGGCGCCAGACAAGCTGTGGCAGCCTCAGTGCCGTCCCCCCGGGAGGCCCGGGGCCCTGCAGTTGGCTCGCACGCTGCTGGCAGGAAGAACGGGGTGAAAAAGGGACCTAATGGGGCGCCTGTGAGAAGCCAGCGATGTGGTTGTGCTGTTGGCTGGCCTGGTCGGTTGGCTTGTCCCGTTTCTTTGTTCGCTCGTGTTTTATACACAGACGCGGCAGCATGCACGGCCACCTCCTGCCTCCCGCACGACCGGGCCGATCGCAGACTGAGCTGCCGTCACAGCTCTTACTGGGGGCCGGGAGTGTGCTGGGTGCTGCTGTGGTTTGCGTCCTCTCGTAATATCCATCCTGTGTGGGCATGTCGTTGATGCAGGTGCACAGCTTTCACAGCCAGGTAGTGCCCCAAGGTGCACAGCAGGGCTGCAGTCACCTGCTCCTCGTCTCTCCTGTCCCCTCCCTTCCTCCTGCCTTAGTTCCTTAACTCTTCATCTCCTGGCTGTTCCTCCTGGTTCCCTCCTTCCGGCTTTGTAAGTCGTGTGCCTGTAGGGAGTGCTTTCTAATCTGGCTCACTTTTTTTTTTTTTTTTTTTGGACATTTATTCATTTTTTTAAAAATATTTATTTTTTGAGAGAGAGAGACAGCGTGGAAGCACAGGAGGGTCAGAGAGAGAGGGAGACATGGCATCTGAAGCAGCTCCAGGTTCTGAGCTGTCAGCACAGAGCCCGACGCGGGACTTAAACTCGGGTATTGCGAGATCATGACCTGAGCCGAAGTCTGACACTTAACCACCACCCAGGCGCCCCTTGAAGATTTTATTTTTAATTAATCTCTATACCTATCATGGGGCTCAAACCCACAACCCCGAGATCAAGAGTCGTATGCTCCACCCATTAAGCCGGCCAGGGCCCCCTCCTGGCTTATTGCCACACTTTGGTGGAGCCCATTTTCTAGTAGCTTTTTGAAAAAGCATGAATAAATCTTTCCGACCTTCCATGTCCTAAAGTGCTCTTTTCTAGAATTACTGTCGAGGAAGCGGATGTCATTCTAATTTCCAGTCCTTTTTTGATTGTTTTTTCCTCACTAGAAAAGTTGAGATACTGTCTTTATCTGTGATGCTTTGGAATTTCACACTGTGCTGTAGAAGTCTGTGTCAGCACCCAGTGTGATCGGGGGCGCACGGCCCAGGGGGCAGCGTCCTGGTCTTTGTTTTGATGAGGTTGTTGTTTCGGGGTTGTTTCGATGAGGCAAGCAGTAGTGGATTATAATATGTTCTTCTAAAACTCAAATTACTTGGATGTTGGACTTTCTGAATTATTTCTCCACTTTCTGTCTTTTCATGAATTTGCTGGCATTGTTTCTTTCTCTCTGTCCTTGATTGCTGTCTTGCTAGAGTTCCAGAGGAGTGCAGACTTGTGTGGGGTTCAACCCAGTAAACATCTGGTAGGTTGCGTAATTCTTTCTGTTTTCCTGTTGAGGCCTCGTGTCATTCCCGATGAAGCCCTGCCTTTTATATCAGTTGGACTTGAGAGGAGGTTCGTCAGACACCACGGCGCTCCTCACTGTGGCCCTTCTCCCGGCACACGCTCTCCTGTTATCCAGGCTTTGCACGTGTTAGCATAACCTTTAGCCTGATCTTTAACGAGTTCCTGCTTCTACTGCTTGCACGTGCTCTGTATTTTTTCACTCGCTGGCTCTCATTTTATGTTTGGGAACTATAAATGGTAGTATAAAAGAGCTTGAAGATATGCAAAGCTAGTTATTATTTAAAATTTTTTAATATTTATTTTAGAGAGAGAGACAGACAAAACAGACAGAATCCGAAGCAGGCTCTAGACTCTGAGCTGTCAGCACAGAGCCTGATGCAGGGCTCAGACTCAAAGCCCACGAGATCATGACCTGAGCCAAAGTCGGACACTTAACCACCTAAGCCACCCAGGTGCCCCAAAGCTAGTTATTTTATCCCTGAAGTGGCGAGTCCTTCCGCCTGGTCATCCCTGTGGGTGCCATGTGGTCAGCAGTGTCTTCCTCCTCCCCAGAACAGGGTATGGTATTGCCGGGCAAGGAGGTGATCTGCCCGGGGCAGGCTACACTCAGATTAGTGTCTTCCACGGCCTTAGACAAGATTCATCTGTGACTTAGATATCCTGAGGCTGCTTTGCTTATTAGTCACATCATAATATGACTTTATGTTGAGCTTACAATCAACTAAACGTTTGGGCCTGTGTCTCTCTGTACGTTACCTTTTTTCTTATGCCTGGTGTTGCCTCCCTCCCCTCAATCATGTTTTTTGATCTTTATCTAAAATATAGGTCACACTAAGTAAATTTCTCTTCATTTCATCATGTTTAGAAATATTTTGAATACTGATCCTCATGTTTTCTGTGCATTTTGATAAGCCCTTGGCATCTTGGTGAACTGACTGATACAGTCGCTGGCCATGAGAGCTGGGCTCCTGGTGTCCCCACCCGTGCCCTGGCTGAGCCATCCAGCCGGCTGGTCTTTGCCTTAGACACCAAGATAGGCCGTTCCTGTGGACCAGCGTGTCCTGAGCCAGGAGTGCGCGGCTTGGTCTCCACGTTGCCAAGTCTGAGCTCCGCAGGTCTGAGCGCGCACAGGCTCGCCTCGGCCCGGCGCTCAGCAGCTGCTCCCGCCCTGTGCTGGGAAGGGGTGCTCTGATGGGCGGGGCACACTCGGGGCTTCACAGGCCTGGGTGTGGGCCCAGTTCTGGCTGGCACGTTACCTGATCGGGGCTTTGGTAGGTCACCTGACCTCTGAGAATCTTGGTTTCTCCGTATGCAAAACAAGAACAAAACCATGAAAGGTGGTTTCGAGGTCTCCATCTAGGGTGTATCTCCACGGATCATCCCCGAGTCCGGCCTGTGGGGGCCGCTCCATGGGTAGCTCTTGGTCGTTGGGTTTCCACCTATAATAGAAAGTTGCACTGTCAGGACAGTTCACCAGACTGTGGGGTAGCTGGACGGGACTCAAGATTGTGTGTTGTAAGGAGCTGTAAGGACCATAAGAACCATTCAGTTCTCTGTGTGACCCTGAACTTTTATTCCTGAGCAGATACGCAGCAGCCCACAAGTTTGCTATTCCTTTCCTTGCACTTGAGCTTGCCGGCTTTGAGATGGCCATGAAGGCGGGCCCCTCCTGGGATAGCAGCCTGGTGCCTCGGCCCCAGGGACTCTGGAGACTGACGCGGATGTTTCATGAGGAAGTGCGGCCTGATGAAAGTTTGCTGGGCGAGGAAGATGGAAGGTGAATAGCTGAAGCTAAAAAGGGGACTTCAGCTGTTTCTGTGACCAATTTGCCAGTTCCGGTTTCTGTTACAGAATTGGTTATGACTACAAATTAACTAGCATAGTTAGCTTATTCTTGATCTGAAGTCTATTTCTTTTGGGCCCTTTTTCTTTATTATTTTTTAAATATATTTATTTTGAGAGAGAGAGAGAGAGAGGGAGAGAGCAAGGGAGGGGCAGAGAGAGAGGAAGAGAGAGAATCTCAAACAGGCTGTGCATTGTTAGTGCAGCGCCCAGCTTGGGGCTCGATCTCACAAACCGTGAGATCATGACCTGCGCCAAAATCAAGAGTTGGGCCTTCAACCCCCTGAGCCACCCAGGTGGCCCTTTAGCCTTTTTTTCCAAAATCATCTTAATAGCATTCTCAGTTTGCTCTAGAATTTGGAGCTAATTTGGAGAGGCTGTTCTTTTTGGGCCTCTTGTCTCTAACAGGTACGTGAGTAATACAGCAGCCACTGCTACTTCAAGTTAGACGGCTCAAAACTTACATGTTCCTTGGCTTCACTTTGTAAAACTTGGGCAGATTGGATGTTCTGTGCCCTGGCTGTTGGCGTGGGGGCCCTTTCTAGCTGTGCGGTTCTCAGGCCACAGCTCTCTTGCTGGGCCGCCCCCTGTAGCCACAGACGGAGACACTGACCTGTGCTGTGCCAGGTAGAAGCTGCCTCCCCCCTCTCTTCTTTTTGTTTGGTAGTTTTATGGTTTTATTAATAAAATAGGACGTGCGCATAGGCCGTCCGTCTTTTCATTTCCTCGGCTGTGTAGCCTGGCATGAGGATTGGTGACTCGGATGGCCAGCTGGGCTGCCCTTCCCGCAGTGGCTTGGTGCTTCTCGGAGGAGATGCTGTGAGCGGCCCCTGCACGGTGAGATTTGTTGTAAATCAGCGGCACTTCAGGCTCCTTGACACTGGGGACCAGGAACTTCCGGAAGCTGCCAGGCAGCACGTGCTTGTTCTCTTGTTCTTGCGTGATCAGTGTCGGGCACCAAGGGCGCCCCTGAGTCTCCACACACTGTTGTCGTGGAGAGTCCCCCCCGGTTGTGCCTAATTTTGACCTATTCGTCCCCTTTGTAAGGGTCTTGGGCTTCCCCAGAGGTCTGATGGCCGCGGTGCTGAACAGGAGGTGGCTCCCGTGTCCGCATGCGGCACCCCTCCTGTGTCCTGGTTACGGGATGCTTCTCTCTCATGTTTGGCTCAGATTGTTGATGCTCCTATGTGGTTTCAGTGATTCAGAGAATCCTGGGGCTTGAGATTGAAAATCTACTACTGGAGCCCATGAGAATTTTTCTTCTTTCTTTTTTTTTTTTTATTAAAAAAAATTTTTTTTAACATTCATTTATTTTGAAAGAGACAGAGCGCAAGCTGGGGTGGGGCAGAGAGAGGGACACACAGAATCCGAAGCAGGCTCCCGGTTCCGAGCTGTCAGCTCAGAGCCCGACGTGGGGCCGAACCCAGGAACCCTGAGGTCGTGACCTGAGCTTTCACCAACTGAGTCACCCAGGCTCCACGCCCCTAAGAATTTTCTGATGACTTTGAATTGTATCACCTTTTTTACCTTTTC
>NW_027530380.1:1617239-1618964 GCF_008692635.1 Crocuta crocuta | reverse complement strand
TGTCACTCTCTCTACTTGCCTTTTTCCTAATTCCTCACTTAAAAAAAAAAAAAAACCCCCAAAAATTTATTCTTAGTAAAAGTTTTGCATCTACTTGGACTGAAGTATTTGAAATTGTAGAAATTACACATAGAGGTTCATGTACGTTGGAGTTTTCCTAATGACGGCTCGTGTGGGAACACATTACCTCCTTTAATGTGGATCAGGTGACAAAAGTTAGACTGGGTTTTCCTTGGTTGGCACTTGGCTTTTTTAGTATAAAAATGAAGTGGGTGCCAAGATTGCACCCCCCACCCTGCCTGTAGTGTCCGAGTGCTGGATTTGGAGTTGACTTCAGTGTGGCAGTCGCATTTGCTTTCTGAGGGTCGTGTGTTACCCCGAGCAGCTCAGAATTTGGACACAAGCCATAAATTTGTGTCATCTGATACCACACGGTATGACCAAGATCAAAGACCACACGTACATCGCGCTTTGAAGAGGCAGACTCGTGGCTGGTGTTGGAGGCAGAGCGATAATTCAGTGTGAAATCTCATGGGGGAGACCTTGGTTTGCAGGGGAGAGGCTGTTGCAGGGCCCCCCACCTTCTGTCTGCCCAGGTTACTCGCTCTGTAGGCTCCTCTGTGTCCCGCGTCTCTGTGGCGTTGTAGACCGCTCTGGACATAAAGGACAGATGTCCTCTTGCGGCTCATTTGCTGGGTCTGCCCGCCTCCGCCACTCCCTTGTGGCCGTCGTGTGCAGTTCCTGCCGCGTCTGCCTTCGCGGCCTCGTATTTAGCACTCCCTTCCCGGCCCGTGCGTCAGTCCCACTCAGACACTGGCCGCACCCCTGACGGGTGGGACCTGTCCCCCTCATGGTCTCTGGGAGTGCACCCTCTGCCGGGTGTCCCCGCCACAGCTCCACTGTCATCTCTGTGTTGCTTGCCTCTGCTTCCGCTCAGAATTGGTCTTTCTAGATGTTACTAAAACATATTGCTTAATCCATACTGTGGATATCGTGACATGTGTTTTTCTCCATTAAAGCTCACTGGCTCGCTCTTTGCTCCCGCAGCAAGCCCCGCGGCTGTGCGGGCGGTCCCGCAGGGGCCCCTGAGACCGGGTCCCGCGTCGCCTCGGCTCGTCCTCGCGCCTTCCGAAAGTCTCTCCTGGTGGTCAGGGCCTTCTCCCTGCCATCAGTTCCTGAAGCTACTGGAAGCCTTGTCCTGTTCTCTGTGCCTGCGGACTTGACTTCTACTGGCCTGGAGTGCTTTTTGCTGCAGCCTCACCTGCTGAACTTGCAGGTCTTTAGAGCCCTGCTCAGGCGTCACGTAGGAGGAAGTCTTTTCTGGTCTGTGGCTCCCATTCTACAGAACGAGCTTGGAGTCTTTGCCTTTTATTTTCTGTTTCCCCTTTTCTCAGTTTTCTTGTGTTTTCCGAGGGGTAGGGGCCATTTAACACGTTGCTCCTGTAGTCAAAGTACTTGTTGATTAATGTAAAACATACTAAACGGAGTTGACTCCTTTATTTGTTGCCATCAAAGAAAAAGCTGAAATATGAAAGAAATTACAAAGTAAAAATGAAAACGATTCTGGGATATCCGGCTGGTGAAAACGTGATTACTTTTGACATGTTCTTGGGAAGAAGCAGTTGCAGAAACAAATACAGTGAAACGGACTCTGTGCTTGTATTGCTCTCTCCTGTAAAGAAACCTGTGTCTCCGATAGGCAGTCCGATTCGGCTTAGTTAGTCC
>NW_027530380.1:1603958-1616892 GCF_008692635.1 Crocuta crocuta | reverse complement strand
GAGGGGCGCTTTCTGCTTTCTAGAACTCCATGGTCTTCTCCCTCGGTGCTGAGTGAGAGCCGCCCTGGATGCCGGCTGTTCCTGCTACTTTGGGGCCAGTCAGGACGTTTGCCTCGCATTCGGCTTGGTTACCTCACAGCGCAGAGGGGCCCCCCGCAGAGTGACACCGCACGCCCCTGTTTCTAGGCACTTCGCTCCCTGCCCCTTCTGGTGCCGCAGCTCCTGGCACACCAAGTGAGCAGCCAGCCGTACTGAGTCCAGCGCGTCCCCGTCTGGGACTTGTCTGACACAGCCCGCCTGACTTCCCTGGGTGCCTGAGTCCGGTCCCTGGTGCTCCAGGGGTCTGGGTGCCCGCTGGAGGAGGGAGCAGGGCGAGCAGCCGTCCAGCAGCCCGTCCGTCCTTACATCCCGTTTCCAGGCCGCTTGGAAACTTGCCTGGGGGTGTGGGGTGACCAGGTCTGCTGCTCGCAGAATAAGCTTGTTGTTCTTAATCAAGGTGGGGGCCACGAAGGCTCAGTTTACTCCCAAGATCAAGGGGAGTCTGGTGGTCTTTTTTGTACATTAATCAGACATCGTTATTTCCCAACATTTTCGAGTGACCCTGGTATTTTTTTCTTCTTTATAATATTTTTGAGTCAGCTTAGAAAATGAAATTCCCAGAGATGTGTACCTCTTTTACAGTTTGGCGAGGTATATCGAGACCGCCCTGGCCCTCCCAACTCAAGATCTAACCCTTCATTATTTCAGGGAGAGGAATGAAAATTTCCTGTATTCCTATAAATATTTCTAGATATTAGAGGCTAAATAACAGTTCTGATTTTCTTGTGATGTACTTTTTTTGAGTTAAAGAATATCCAGGATGCTTTATATACATAAGAATAACATGCTGTCTCGAGTATGCGTACGTTTCAGGAGAAGGGAGAACGTGGCCCATGTAAGCTCTCCTCACCGACCCCACGCTGGCCCTGTGTGGAAAAGGGGGTTAACTGTTGACTTTGGCTGTGGAAGGAGATGGGGTTGGGGGTGGGCAGCGTGGTTATTTTAGTACCAAGAGAGAAACATTGAATTGTAATTGTAGTAACACGACCGTCCTGTCCAGTACAGCAACCACCGGCCACATGGGAGTCTTGAGCATGAGATGTGGCCATGCCAAGTAGGGATGTGCTGTGAGTATAAAACACACTCAGATTTTGAGGGCTTAATGATGATAGAATTGTACGTTGAAATAATAACGCTTGGATGTGTGAGGTTAAATAAAATATACTTTTAAAATTAACAGAGCCAGTTTGTTTTACTGTTTTTGATGTGGCTACTAGAAAATGTAAACTTCCATGTGTCTCCCATTGCGGCACATGTGCCATGTGTGCCATTTCTAGTCGCCAGGACCCCTGGCGCCGGCCCCACAGCCCTGGGCCCAGGGCCTCCGGGAGGGGTGCAGTAGGGAGGCCTGGGGAGCACCGGGGTTTGCACTCCCGACAGCATGTCCTTGCGTGCCTTCGCTTGAGGCTGTGACGATAAGTGTGTAGGACAGATGTTCCCTTCACGGCACCTACAAAGATAAAGAAGAACATGCATGACACCTCTTGTTTATAGACTGTTTCCTGTGTGTTGTGTTGGACGTAAGCGGCTGCTGCTGCTTCTCCCTTTGGAGAACACTCGGTGTGTTAAGGTGACTTGTGACCGCAGGGGTCTGGGGCATGTCTGGTGCAGGACTGGAGGGCGTTGGCAAATACTCATTTCAGAACGTGGAATCTTGGCGATTCCGGTGGGGCCAGTGATGAAATGGTGTAGACAGAGGTGGATTCATGTATATGCAGCCCACGCGATCCACTCCCCTCCAGCCCCCGCCAGAAGTGTTTGCTGAGATGCTCAGCTGCTCTTTATAAGCTTTGAATCCCTTTTTGAGTCTTCGAACGTTTTGCCCTGGGCCCAGCCAGCCCGGGGTGCAGGTACGCCACAGGTGGCGGTGGTGGCTGTGGGGTTTGTGGAGTGTACCGCCTGTCCTACTGGATAGGGCCTTGCTAAATTCAAGTACGGTTCATAGGATAGGAGATTTCTGAATTGTAAATTCATTAGAGCTCTTCTTTGTCATTCCCTCAGTTTACCGCGGTCGTCGGTGGGCAGGAAGGATGCTCGGCAGTTTCTCCCTTCAGAGTGCCACTGGTTTATCTTTCCCCACGTTTATCGTGTCATTCTTTCTGGGCTTCTGTTAGAAAGTGATATGACACGTTACACTCTGCGTCTGTCGTGTCCAGAGAAAACCCACTGGTATCAGCTTGTCCACAGGGAGTTTCTGAAGTAAACAACACAGCCACGTGTTTGCCTGGCAGGCCTTTTTCTTGTCTCTCACGGTTATGGGATTGTTTTGAATATGCTTATTGCAGTTGGTTGCAAATGATCAGCAGTAGTTTAAACCTGGGGTGGCAGCGGCATCTGGGGACTTGCTAGAGGTGCAGAATCGCTGGCCTGATCCCGGGTCTCCTGAATCTGAATCTGAGACTGCGTTTTAACAAGACCCTGGGTGTCCGCGGCGCCCGTGAGAACTCGGGAAGCTCTGGTGGAAACGGCGCAGACCTCAGAGGCGGGTGTGTTGTTGGCGGGAGCTTCCATTTGCCGACGGGCCTGCGTGGGCTCCAGCCCCCGAAGCAGGCCTTTGTCCTCGGCTCCTCACAGCCCAGTTGTGTGGTGAGGACATGGAGATTGGAGGGAGGTCGCTTTCCAAGGCTTCGGGGCAGCCGCAGCCGAGCGGGCAGTGGGGTCCAGGTCCGCTTAGATGCTTCAGGGTCCCAACGAGGCTTGGGAGGAAGTGCTGTTTATTTGGTGAAAGCAAGTGGTTCACGGCAGTTTATGCAAACCACATTTGAGCCCCTATTGAATATATTCTGCCCGCGGCACCCTGGAAAATTCTACAGGTCTGATGTGCTTGTCATGCCTCTTAAAAATGATTTGACCTTGGGGCGCCTGGGTGGCTTAGTTGGTTAAGCGTCCGACTTTCGCTTAGGTCATGATCTCGCGGTTCGTGGGTTCGAGCCTCGCGTCGGGCTCTGTGCTGACTGCCAGCTCAGAGCCTGGAGCCTGTTTCGGTCTGTGACTCCCCCTCTCTCTGACCCTCCCCTGCTCACGCTGTCTCTCTCTCTCTCTCCTAGAAATAAATAAAACATTTTAAAAAAAAATTATTTGACCACATCACCGTACTGGTTCCTGTGTCACAGACAGGGTGACACCTTTTCTCCCAGGAACAGAGTGTCCCTGCTAACTTAACTGCTTTGAAGTAAAGGTGCTGTGGCCCAGCTTCTGCTTCTAGAAAGGAAAGTTATTTTGGTAATTACAGAGGACCTTTAATTAAAGTGGTTATCTGAGATGAATGGGTTTATGGATCTTTGGTCCTATTTTGTGCCTGTAAGATGGTACTTTTCACTTGGGTTATAAGTTCCAGGGAGGTAGAGCAGCAGAGGCCACATGTGGCAAGTGACAGGTGACTCCCCAGTGATCGGCCAAACTAACCTTCAGTTCTTGGGGAGAAAGCCCTGCTTTCCACCTACTTAATCCAACTTCTAAAACAACTCTAGGAATTTGAAGAAAGATGACAGGTAGTTTGGTTTTATTTACCATTCCCTTCTTTGTCTTGTTGATAGAAAAGCCCATGATTTGGTTTTACTCTGAGATATGTGTGTTGTCGCCCCCCCGCCCCGCTTTTTAAGTTTTTTTAAAGTTTTTTAATGTTTTATTTATTTTTGAGAGAGAGATAGAGACAGCATGAGCAGGGAAGGGTCAGAGAGAGAGGGAGACACAGAATCTGAAGACAGGCTCCAGGCTCTGAGCTGGCTGTCAGCACACAACCCGACGCGGGGCTCGAACCTATGAACTGTGAGATCATGACCTGAGCCGAAGTCGGACACTTACGCGACTGAGCCACCCAGGTGCCCCAGGGTTTATTTTTGAGAGAGAGAATATGTGTGTGCAAGCATGAGTGAGAGAGGGACAGAAGATCCAAAGTGGGTTCTCTGCTGACAGCAGAGAGCCTGATGCGGGGCTTGAACTCAAACCAACAGTGAGATCATGACCTGAGCTGAAGTCAGATACTTAGCTGACTGAGCCACCCAGGTGCCCCAGAAATTGTATTCCCTTTTATCCCTAAATCCTAGTAAGGATTTTAAAGTCTGTGTATGTTCACTAGAAATTAGCTGTTGAAGTGCAGGCTCCTTTCAGTTTTTCTGAGTATCTTAGTTGTGTTTTTGAAAGGACTCTGTTTTATCACAGGGCCCTGGCAGTTGAACTTTGTAACTGTTTGTTCATATGTAGCTTGTTTCTACCTCAAGGGCACAGATAGAACTAATTTGCTGGTGCCATTCATTTCCAGTCAGTTTGCTGCCTGACCAAAAGATAATATACATAATGTTTGCTTAAGAAGGCTACTGTAGTTTTGTTTTATTTTTAAGTTTGTAGCATCCCCAGTTTAAGGAAAATGCACTGTGGAAATACATATTTCAAAGTGTTCAGATTTTGAAAATGCTCTATAATTCCAGATGGTGGAAAACGAAGGGACTTAGGCATTTTAAAACAGTTGCTTAAGCATTCCTGTTGTCTTGCTTAAATAAGTATAAGAAAACAAGAAGTCACAGACTCGGGGATGAGAGGGCTGGCCAGTCAGGGAGGGCACAGCGCCGGCGCACACAGACCAAGGGTGTCCTGGTGCATCGGAACAGCCAGGGCAGGCTCCGAGGCTGGCGGGCACCTGCCTCCCGCGTGGGGCCCTGGGGATGGAGGAGGCGTATTCCACCTTTTGGCTTTGCTGTCCCTTAGAGCCTTTCTTGTCTTTAGCACGCAGCCAGATGCAGAGGAGAGTGCACGGGGACTTCTGTGGCTTAGGGCACGTCAGGGAGGACGTCCTGTGCGAGAAGTCAGGGAAGGAAGGATGTTGGGCCTCTGGAAAGTCTGGCCCAGCAGTGTGTGACTGCACCCCGCTGCATGGGCTGCCAGGGCCCGGGGTAGACGTCCACGCGGGCTCGGAGACGGTGGAGAGGGAAGTTAGCGGTAGCGGGAACCTGATTTCCTCCTGAGCAAGGGATGCTGCTCTTCCTCTGTAAAGGACCAGGAAGTGAATATTTTAGGCCTTGCGGCCACATTTGGTCTCTGCCACACAGTCTTCTCTTTTCCTAAAACAGCCCTTTAAAAATATCTCAACCGTTCTTAGCAGGCAGGCCGTGGGCTGTAATTCTCCAATTCTGCTCTTATTTCATCATGACAAATTATCAGTCCTCTTTATAAATCCAGTATTTTATGAGTTACCTTTATAAAGTTGAAATTCAGGGAGTCAGTTTTTACTTGGATTAGGTGCATGTAATTCTATTCTGACCCATAATTAAGGAGTATGACTTTATCTGTAGTCTGTGGACATGGAGAGTTTCCACCTGGTGGGTGTGAGTGTATATCTTGTATATAATCACCCAGTTGTAAGGTCTTGATAATTAGCTTTGCTTTTTTGTGATTGATTTCTTAGTATTCTTTGTTATATGTAGCCTTTCTATATGGGATTACAAAAAATAAAAAGCACATACTACTTGAAATGAGAACTCATTTTTAAAAAAGACTTCAGGCTAAATGAGTGACCGTGTCCAGTGTTCTGACTTCAGGTGGAGAGACTGTTCTGTTTGTTAGATTATCAGAAATTTGCTTTACAGACCAAAATAAGCACAAACTAATCTGATGTCAGTGGAGCGTTGGAAAGGATTTGAATACACCTGCTAGCTTTTCAGTCAGTGACTTCGCTAAAGTATTTATAAGTAAAATGAGTTCTTCTTTTGATTTGTAGACTTCCCAGGATCGAAATTTCCATGATTAGCTCTGAGGACATGGATGATTACTTTTTTGGTCTTCTCTAAGGTGCCTTTGCTCTGAACGAGAGCTCCACTCCATTATCCGTCCTAAGTGCCTGTGTCTCCCTTCCAGAACAGTGCAGATTAATAGGTGCTGGGAGCTGGGACACGGCCTGGGGCTTGGGTGCTGAGGCTGTGCAAGAACACAGCCATCTTCGTGCTCATACACTTCAGTACAAAGTAGGATGCGGAGCGGTACAGTGTACGGTGCTCAGGATTTGTGGTTCAAACTGCCAGATGAATGAGCCACGTTGCTCCTGCAGAAGCCCGGCAGCCGGTGCCGACGGCGTTACCCTGGGGAGCGGCCTTTCTTTCCCCTTCGCAGTTGGCTTTTGCTGTCGTTTTGTCTTTTTTTTTCTTGTCCATTTTAGTAGGGTAAAATGGCATAATCACATCTCTTTTGTTTGCCATTTTCCACGGTCTGAAAACCAAAAAAGCGTTTATGGTTCTGTTGATTTCCACCATCTTTCCCCCCAGAGTCCCTTACTAGGGACAGATCACTTTTGCCCCTGTTGGCTGAGCCCTGAAAGCAGGCTGCTCTCCTGTTTCTGTCCTTCACCCGCAAGGGTTCCAGTCACAGAGAGCCCCCTGCTGCCCCCGGTCCTAAAGTGAGGTCGGTCACTGGCCGGTGGGTGCAGCTTGGGGACAGCTGGGACCATGCTGGGAGCTGTGAGTGATGCTGCCTTTTTAGTGTGTCCTGTGACAAATTCTGTACGTAATCGGAGGCAGCTGTGCCTTCTTCTCATGCCGTCCCCCAAGCTTCGTGTGACCGTGTCCCCGTGCAGGTGCCTCACCGCCGGTCTGGTTTCCGTGAGCGGTCACGGTAGCTCCTGTGCCCTCACTGTGTCTTCCCGGTGCTGCCGACTGAGGTGAGCTTCTCTGCCTTGTGAGATGTGAAGATGTTTTTTTAAGCAGGAACGACTTTTATAACGTCAAAAATTTGTAATATTCCTTGCAACCTGTTCCCTTAAGGAGTCCTTTTTTTTTTTTTTTAAGATTCCTTAAAACTGCTTAAATTTTAAACTCCGTGATCATCTACTTAATAGTCAAGTCACGTGAAGTGGGCGTACCTTCACATGTCCCTGAGTAACCTGCCGCGGTGCCTGGATCGATCAGCATGACTGGCTGTGTAATAAAATTTGCCCTCTGTGATCTCAGATTTAAAAAATATTTTGGACAGATGTTCATGAAAATACTAAATCGGTATATTCCTACCCGATCTTCTAATATGGATGATTTAGCAAAAATAAATAGTTCTCAGAATGTTATGTGTGCCATACATAGGTTATGACCTTTGCAGCTTCCTTCCTTCTACGTGGGCTCTTCCAGCACAGACAGGATTTTACACGAGCCCACGTGGCTGTTAACGTGCTCTTCCGTGATCACGATAACGGGGGCCACTGCACTGGGTGTGGGCAGAAGAGCTGTGGTTGAGCTGTAGGTTTCACTTGGCAGGGGGTGGGGGTGGGGGGTGTTATAGGACATTGTGTCTCACCGAACCCCGGCTCAGGATTTCTGCAGTGAGCATCTTGGACCGACAAGAGTGACTCTTGAGTAGTCCTAACCCTGATCAGGACTTTTGTTAGATGCTGTCATCTTGTCATGTGTTGCTCAAAAGTGGCATTTGAGAGTGTGTTGTGGCAGCTGCAGATTACATAGTGACTCTGTGTTTCCTGTTTCCAGTTGTGACCAGTGAGGACCTTGTGTAACTCTGCAGATGGCCGTGTTCTTGCTATTGCGGCGGGGTGGGAGGAAGGGGAGGGGGTGTGTGTGGCACTGTTAATGTCAGATGGGCTTCCTGATAGCTGAGGATGAGTGGTCTCCCCAGTTCCTGAAGGACTAGCTTCCACTTGTTTCGTTGCTTTGTGAAGAATGGATGGCACCGATCTGATCATTTTAGGACTCTCACGCCTGAGCTGTGAAAAGTGCTGTCTGAGGCTGAAAGTGCTGCTTAGTGGTGGCTATTTACGTTAATTCTTTCAGATTCCGAAGAATATGGTCAAGTACGAGTCACTTGTTGCTGGAAGATAGGACCTCGGTGTCAGATGTGTGCTTCACCTGTAGGAAAGGGTTTGCTTTCTTCCTTTCCCAGTGTCACATTCTTAGCAAAGTGAGGAATGGCTTAATTTTATAGGTTGACATCATCCCAAGCTTTAGAGCTCTTTCAGCATTTTTAAATAAAAATTTTT
This sequence comes from Crocuta crocuta, assembly GCF_008692635.1. Taxonomy (NCBI): domain Eukaryota; kingdom Metazoa; phylum Chordata; class Mammalia; order Carnivora; family Hyaenidae; genus Crocuta; species Crocuta crocuta. Next base: position 1,608,827 of record NW_027530380.1, on the reverse strand, counting down.
TGTTATCAGTAAAAATATTTTCTTTTCTGAGAAGGAAAAGCCCTGCGAATTTTACTTAGACAGTGTTTTATAGGCTCAATATGAAACTGACTGTACTTATGTGATGCAAGTTAGCATTTTAGACTGTGAAACTAGGCTGAAATTTGAAAAGTTAATATGTGAAGTTGAAATTTTATTTGAAATACTCTCTGCGTTTTGTTTAGACCAGCATGTTTTGGAAATTTGATCTTCATTCATCATCCCACATAGACACACTTCTAGAAAGAGAAGATGTAACACTGAAGGAGTTAATGGATGAGGAAGATGTTTTACAGGAATGTAAAGCTCAGAACCGCAAACTTATAGAGTTTCTGTTAAAAGCAGAATGTCTCGAAGATTTAGTCTCATTCATTATAGAAGAACCACCTCAAGACATGGATGAAAAGATCAGATACAAGTAAGAAAATTCAATCTTCTCTTGAGGGTGGGACTGAGTGAAGTGGGGGTAGAATCTTGCTCTCTTTGTCCAGCAGCTCCCCAGGGCCGTCGGGGACCGTTTAGACTGTTAAGATGGTCAAGAGTGACAGACTACACAGAGCACGCAATCCATTCTAGAACCAAGTCCAGCGAAATCACAGGGTTTTTAAAATGAGTGTTCTAAATTGCAGTCAGAAGGCTTTGTGGAAGGCAGCGCGCTTTATAAACAGTGATGGAGTTTCTTAAAATAGTAAGACGGTTCAAGTAAGTATTTTCTCTTCTTTGCACATAGGAAGCTAGAGAGTGCGTGACTGCCCAAGCTCCCATGCAAGTCCAAGCCAGAGCTTGGGTTATGAGGACCGTTACTGATACAGTAAATTCTGACCTCCGTTAACTTCAGGGAACGGGGTGAGCATGAGCAGAGCTAAATTTAAACAGCAGGCACCTTGGGTCACTGTGGCCAGGTGACAGCCCCAACACTAGTTTCATCTGCTTATGCAGAACAGTAGTGCACTGGGGTTCTTTATCCCCGGCTTCTGCCTGCACTTGGACCACACAGTCCTGAAAACCTGGTAAGCACCCTACGTGTATTTCAAGTCCCTAGGTCTCAGGGATCCGTCCTTCCATATCCAACTGTATTGAAAGGTTTGACTCTCCCTCCCCCTTCCCCGATCCCCATCTCCACCCCATCCCCCAAAATAGGACAGATTCGGGAACAAAAAGTCATTGATTATGCATTAAATAAACTTAATGGAATAGGAAGAATTAAGGCTTTTAGTAGATTCTTCTTTGCCCTTTCTCCCCCAGTCTGTTCTTCTTTTCAGATATCTTTTTATTTCTTTCTGGGGAGAATTTTGCTGTCAGAGAAATAATACTTATTAATGCCTTCAAGTTGCTAGTGACTTGGACCTTCAAGGAGGTGAGGTTATGTTCTCTCCTGGCCATTAAGAGTGACAGCTAGCATTAGTGACAGCCTCTACTCAGATCCGTGCCCTGAAAAGGAAGAGGAGAGAAATTTCGCAGCAGGATTACTAGCATACTCCCCTCCCCCTCCCCCGCAGATGGGAGGGATTCCCTTCATGGTGACCCCACAGGGTGGGTGGTGACCCCGCAGGGGGGGTGGATGGGAGGGATTCCCTTCACAGTGACCCCGCAGGGTGGGCTCAGCTTGTCGTGGGGAGCCAGTGCTCTGCGGGCTTTGCACCCAGCCCTCCTGGAAGTGGGGGTCGACCTCCCCTCTTAGAGCACTTGAGCCAGAGGGGAGGGCTTACCCTTCTGGGTGGATTTCCTCACCTGCTGAACAAAGCTGATAACCTGTGTAACTGGGAAGAGTAGGTACAGCACATCTTCTGGAAGGTGCTTATTTTACCACAAAGTAGTCTTGGCCTCTGTGGTATCGTCATGCCAGCGTTTGCTTCTGTTACCTTTGAGGTTGTGAGAGCAGGTGTGCTTCCCCGGACACGTGGCCTTCTGGCTGGCACCATTTTGAGGGAGTGTGACTTGAGCTGGGCAGAGGAGTTCCCTGCTCTAGTTCTGGCCTGGGTGGAGCCACCGGCTGTGTGTAAGATACGTGGTACACACAGCTAGATACCCAGAGGGTATTTCTGATGGGATCGGAAAGCTTTTGGGGGTTAAGGTTGATGTAGAGTCATCTCAGGAAATTTAGACCAGTGTATTATAGAGTCTGTGTGATGGAGTGACTGCTGTGTTTTGTGAACCTCATAACTATTAGTTACACATGGGGATTGAACTCATCACTGTTCTCAGTCGATGATCATATACGAGGTATTAAAGGTATGTCATTTTGCACTAACCTTTTTAATCTTAATGACAGATACTTCCAGTCTAAACTATTTAGCAGAAATTTGATCTAACAGAACTTGAAGGCTCGGTTCTTAAATGGTATAATGACTCCTAAAACTGAGGTGCTGTTGTTTGGGTCAGGGTTCCTACAGAGGGACTGTGGAGGGGCTGGGGGCAGGCGGGGACCAGGAGGGGCTGGGAAACCAAGCTTCAGGAAGGAGAGATGGGACAGGTGGGTCTGGGGCCGCTGCTCCCGGGCCACGTGGCCATTGGGGTCCACGCCACAGAGCATGTGGGCCCCAGCAGCGCGCGTTGCCTGGAGTGGTGGAGGTGAGAGCCTGGCCGGAAGCTCTCCGAGGAAGAACTGGGAGCAAAGCCGAGTCAGCTCTTTCAAGTAGTTTCCCTGAAAAGGAGCAGAGAGAGAAAGTGGTCGTGCAGGCAGGTGGGAGCCAGGGGAGATGTGGTGGTGTTTTCATCCCTGGTGGAAGAGGTAGTGGGGTGTCCGTGCGCTGGCGAGGGCCGTGCGCAGTACGGTGGGAAGTGACGGAGCAGAGGGAGGGAGCCGTCCGGGGACGTGTTGTGCCTAAGTAGGCGGGGGGCCCTGGGATCCGAAGGACCGGGGGAGAGGGCTTCAGGAGCTGGGTCGGCTCTGTGGATGGGGGGAGGGAGGAGCCCAGGTGCGGGTTGGGGTGTAGCTACAGAGGAATGGAGGGTCAGAGCCTGCGGCAGGGAGGGGGGTGGTGTTTACCGCAGGATGGAAAGGAGGAGGTCTTTGGGGGTTTTAGAAGCTTGTTTAATGTTTGAGAGAGAGAAGGAGGGGGAGAGAGAGGAGCCCCAGTCTGTCCAGAACCAGGACTTGGAGCCTTTTGTATGGTGCCCAGGCCCATGTGTGTGCTTCTTTATCTAGGCCATATGTCTCAGTCACTGTGCAAAAATAGGTAAAAAATTTATTGAAAACAGTTTGTAAGTGCCCGTGGCCTCTCCTGGACCTCGAGTGTCAGAATTCGGAGAACACCCCCTACGTGTTTGGTTTGCTGCTGTGGTTGAGGCCACTGCCTTTTACCAGTCCCTTATTTGCCAGCAGTTTCAAATGGGGGCCCCCACCCCTGCGGCAGCATTTTGGAAGTTTTATAAAGTAGAAAATAAAGAGGAGTAAAAAAGAGCTGGCTTTTATTTACTCCAGGCCCCTCCTCAGTATTTTGTACGTGGTATCCTTCCCCGTGACATAAATGCTGTTGTCTTAGGGTTGCAGACTTGGAAACGCAGGCCAGTGAGGTTAAGTCACTTGCCCAAGGTCACACAGCTCGTAGGTGGCAGAAACGGAGTCTGAACCTAGGTGGTGTGACTCTGGAAGCCACACCTGCACCCACTGTGTAATCCTGTCCCTGGCACGAGGGTGACATGACGTTGTGGCGTCTTTGAGCCCATGTGCTCCATAGAGTAAGAGAGAGCAGAGCGCCTCCGATGCGGTTGAGCCACAGAGCATAGCCGTTTGATAATACGATCTCGATGCCCACACACCTTCCAGTTCTGTTGTCTTTCTTTTCCCTACAAGGGTTCCTCTGGGGACATTCTCGTTCTGCTCCATCTTCCGACCGCACTCCAGCCGCTCTCAGAGGTTGCGGCTTCCTGGTCTGCCGGGGCCTCGCAGCACGCGGCGCCTCCGGGGCTGGGGTCTGTGTCCTGGACTGCGGTCCTCGCCTCTCTCTTGTCCTGCAGCTGCTCGTGGCTGTTCTGTCACCTCCCCGTCCTAGTCAGCCTTTGACTTGCTGCTCCAGATGCCTGGTTGGTTCTGGCTCCTGGCTGCTTCATGGGCAGGAAGTGAGAGCAGAGAAGTGAGCTTGTGGGTGGAGTGGCCTCGGAGTCTCCGTTTGCTGCCATTGAAACCAGACGAGAAACTGTGGTACAAGGAGCGGGCGGAGCAGGTGGATCAGCTGTCTGGTTTTCAGAGAGCGAGAGCTCTAGTAGACAGAGGCAAGCGTGCTTTAGGGGTGCAGTGTATCTGGGGCTGTGGGGTCTGCAGGGAGGGCTGTGCCCCCCGCCAGTGAGGTCTGACGGGGGCCTGATCTGGAAACCTGTGGGAGGCTGCCTTACAGAGCTCATTTCTTTTTTTTTTTTTTAAATGTTTTATTTATTTCTAGGAGAGAAAGAGAGACAGCGTGAGCAGGGGAGGGTCAGAGAGAGAGGGAGTCACAGACTGAAACAGGCTCCAGGCTCTGAGCTGGCAGTCAGCACAGAGCTCGACGCGGGGCTCCAACCCACGAACCGCGAGATCATGACCTAAGCGAAAGTCGGACGCCCAACCGACTAAGCCACCCAGGCGCCCCCAGAGCTCGTTTCTGTCTACAGCTTCCCCACGCGGGTGGCTCAGGCCGACCTCCTGCTCTCCGCTTCCCTGTGTTAGAAGACTCAGTCTCCTGCGACGTAAGACAGGCTGAGCTTGATGAGCCCCCCATCCCCACCCCAAACCGCTTCCAGCACCAATTGCACCCCGTGTGAAGATGGATGTGGCGGGGCTCGGAACCTGACTGTGTCCTGAGCACCTCCCGGGGGCGGCCGTGTGCAGGGCAGTTTCCTGGAAACCAGCGCCCCTCATGGTTGTTCTACAGG
>NW_027530380.1:1600471-1603842 GCF_008692635.1 Crocuta crocuta | reverse complement strand
CGGCTGCGCCAGCCTGTGGGAGGAGGCCCCGCCCTGCAGCGGGGGCTCCCGAGCCCTGGGTGTGCTCTGGTTTTGTTGGGGGGAACGTGGCCTATTACAGCGTGCTTTAGAGGTAACTTTTTAGACCCAGGAGAAAATTCACATTGATCTACAGGTTGGATGAAATGGATTGAAATGATTTTCTAATTCCCAAAGGTGATTTTGTTTTTCACAGAATTGTAGGAAGCCTTTCTGATTTGTGTTTTTTACTTTATGTCATGAAACTGTTAATACAGATGATGATACAAGTATCCTGTTCTTCTAGGTACCCAAATATATCTTGTGAGTTGCTCACTTCTGATGTCTCCCAGATGAATGATAGACTGGGAGAAGATGAGTCCTTGCTAATGAAATTATATAGCTTCCTCCTAAACGATTCCCCCTTGAACCCACTACTTGCCAGTTTCTTCAGCAAGGTGCTAAGTATTCTTATCAGCAGAAAACCAGAACAGGTAAATATTATTTTCCAAAAGGTAAGTATTAGGGCTGATCATCCCCCTGAGATGATCCCCAGTAATTTTGTGTTCTGAGTGTGCCTTCAGTCCAGGTTCTGTAGAAGAGTGCTTTAAGTGTGCCGACTTCACACTGATTCACATTAGTGGGGGTACTCTCCCTCGACATTGGCTTTTCTACGTGCCTCATAGCTCCGTTTTGTAGTTTGCTTTGGTTTCCTCTTTTGACGTATGAAGCATGAGAATGTGGGGTGTCCACTTGCGAAGGTAGCAGTGTGGCCCCTACTGAGCGGTTGAATGTGTGAGCGGAGTCGTTGGGACTCTGGCCAAGTAAATTTTTATTTTAATTTTTATTTGCTTTCACCTCCTGACAAGCACAACACAGATGAAGCTTTAAATCGAAAGGCCTTTCCATGAATGTAATTGATGATTAGTTTATGCAGAAGTCTTGATTCCACTCAGAAGCTTAAGTGCTTAGCCTGAGATGTCTCTGCTTCAACTGCTGGTCCTGTCCAGTAGTGCTCGCCGGGGGCCGGAATTCCTGTTACTGTCCTGGCGGGCACCTCCCCCCCGCAGCCCCGCACATCTGTTGTGTTCTAAACAGCTCAGATCTGGGGGGTTTCTGTTCTAAGGATCTGTCACACAGGTCGTGGCTTTCAGAGTAGCGTTTCTGGACCAGCAGCATGGTGCCCCTGAGACTCTGGTGGTAGAAACGCAGGTCCCGGCCGCCTCACGCCTAGTGACTTAGACACTCTGAGGGCCAGGCTCAGCGATCTGATTCTTAATAAGCCTTCTGGATGACTCTCATGCTTACTACAGTGTGAGAGCCACAGCTGTAGTGGATATTGGTGTGAAAAAGCACATGCTTACCAGGAGACCAGGATCCACTGATGGAAACACGCACCCAAGGAGCCATGAGAGCCTGACTCTCAAGTGCAGACAGCTCTCCCAGAGAGCAGCGGGCAGGGGTGTGGCGCCGGCGCGCAGCTGCTCCCGCCAGCCGGGCCTGGCCTCCTTCCTGATGGGAAACAGGCCCCGTGACCCGTCCTTGCTGTCGGCCCAGGGATGGAACTATTTTAGGCCCAGTACGTCGGTCCCGTGCCAAGGCAGAGTGGGTACAGGTTTTGTTTTAGAAAGACCAGAGTGTCCTTCCGTGCCTCCTGCTTGTATTGGAATGGAGGTTTTTCATTCTTAGACCGTAGTCCCCAGATCATGGTCCCTGTGACCCAGCTTGTCTTCCCCTGTTCTGCCTTCTGGGGAGAAATGACAGGACTGCTGGGTCTTCAGCAAAGTCGGAGTCGTCCCCTCAGCCCCAGTCACCCGGCCTCCAGATGGTTGTAGCCATTATCAGAACGGGTCTTTACGCTTCGGGGTGCGTTTCCTTTTCCCTCCGTGCTGGGGGAGCCCAAATCCACGGGTCCCGGTTCTCCCCATACCTTTCCTGTAGAGCGAGAACGCGCTTGAAGCTTTCTGGGACTCTGAGCGTCTGCATGGCCTTCCAGGTCAGACATACCTGTGCAGAGGTGGCCGCACGTGCCAACCGAATGCTGAGCACTGGGCCAGGTCGCTCTTTTTTGTTGCGCTTCTGGGCTTAGGACTGAGTGGAGCCACCCTTGCTCTCCTCACTATAGGAAGAGCTCAAACCCAGCGCCTGCACCTCCGCCTCCCGATGAGAATTAAGAGTGTGAATGAAGGTGCTCCATCACGCGGTACACCGTTAGGAAGGGTCCGTGCAGCCGCAAGTGATGAAAACCGTGTCAACTCCGTCTGCCTTAACCGACACGGACGCTCGTCCGCTCACGGGGCAGGAAACGAAGCTGCGGGACGCCTTCTAGGTTGGGGGCTCGCACGTCAACGGTGTCCTCCATCTGGACGCACTGCCGTCTGGCTCTGCCGGCCGCCACCCCGGCTGCAGTTCGTGCCTTTGGGCTTGAGTCCAGCGCTCTGCCACTAAATCATGCCGTGTTTTGGTCACATCTGACTTTTTCCTCTTCTCCTCTCCTTGTGCTTTTAAAAACCGTGTGACTCAGTTGTGAGTGGATTAACTGCTTGAAGATTTCTGTTACCACGTGTCACCTCCTTGTCTGGAGAGGGAACGTATGATGGCTAGTCCTGTACTTGTCCCCGAGGGTGGGGGCAGTTTCTGTCATCGCTGGCTCTCGGACTTCTTCACATGGGACAGTGGCAGGATTGTGGCTTTTGTGGCATCCAAATCTATGTTTAAACCTCAGGGTGGCCACGGTTTGGCTCTAGCAACATACTGAACTGGTCTGTGCCTCGGTTTCCTCATCTGTAACACGGAGTTGGGGTAGCCTCACCACGTGGGCTCTGGAGGGGTCTTGGGGAGACACAGCCACGCTGCTTCTGGGGCTTGGGAAGGGACCCCGGGTACCTCCGGACCGAAGGCGCAACAGGGTGTACGGGCAGAACCCTCTCCCCCTTCCTGCACAGGAGGGCCCCAGCTGGCCTCTGGGGCTCCATTAGTGTTGTTACATCCCTTCTGCATAGCCGCCCGCCCCCCCTCCCCGTGGGAACCCTGTCGGTGAACCCAGATAAAACCCAGATGTGGTGTTTCTCCAGCAGGTGACTCAGCCACTTAGACTGGCATAGAAATCCTTTATGCTTTGAATTCTTTTCCTCACCTTGCTGGAGTCTAATTGGGATTTTAAATATTTTACATTTCAGTGCAAAGTCTCATGGACTTACTTTATGTCCTTAAACTGTTAAATGGTGTATTCTCCTGCTCTTCACAGAGTATTCAATTATTTATCCTTATTCTTTGAAGATTAGTAATGAAAATGAACAGAAAAGGACTCTATTGTGGTGTGTTTATGCTAAGGAATGTGTGATAGGTTAGGAGATTGTTCCTAAGGGGCTTGC
>NW_027530380.1:1600120-1600350 GCF_008692635.1 Crocuta crocuta | reverse complement strand
TGACAGTTGTCCATTTCCATGTGTTTCAGTTTTGTTTTGTTCTCCTCTAGATTGTGGATTTCTTAAAGAAGAAACGTGATTTTGTAGACCTTATTATAAAGCACATAGGAACTTCGGCCATCATGGATTTGTTGCTCAGGCTCCTGACATGCATCGAGCCTCCGCAGCCCAGGCAGGATGTTCTGAATGTGAGTAGAATTGTGCCCCCCAAACAGGGGCGGGGGTGGGGG
>NW_027530380.1:1586055-1600090 GCF_008692635.1 Crocuta crocuta | reverse complement strand
TGGACACAGGGGCTTCTGGGAGCCGAGAGGGGTCCTGGGAGGTTGGGAAAGGAAGGTTGTCTGGGAAACAAGGGGGGGTGGGGAGGAAGGAAGGTGTTGGTTGTTCGCAGGAAGAGATTCAGGTTTTGCAGGATTGGTTCTTCCAGCTATGCCCATTCGTAGGTGCCGGGGGTGCCTTGTGAGGGGCTCTTCACCCTTTGCTGGTTTGTTTTTGGCGGGATGGGTGGAAGATGTATCTTAGAGCTGCCCTGGTGGGGGTGGGAGGTTGGGAGTTAGACACCTCGTCTGCGGACACTCTGGAGAGTGCGGCCACTCTGCGGGGCCTGGCCGTGAGGACAGCTGTGGCTGTTCCCAGGAAGTCCATCTTTGCAGGTGACTTTCCTCTTGTGGGTAGTCAGGAGCGTAGGCTAAGAGGGAGAATGGGATGTGTTTTCAAAAGCACCCATTTTACAGTTCTGGTAGATGATGATTTCAGGATCCATGTGCCTCTTGAAGAGCTGTCTGAAGTGGAATTTGGGTGGAACAAGGAACTTGAAGAGGAGGCTCTTCATGGGCTCTTATCTTTGCCTCCTCTTGTCTGCTGTCTCCTCCCCTCTCATTCTCTTCACTGCCTTTTTCCAGAACCTTCCCTGGTCCATTCCATCCTTAATACTCAGCTTCAAACCTTAGCACTTAACTCATTTCTTTGAAATCAGTTTTATTGGCAATGCCTATTTTATTTTATATATGTACATACGTATGTATGTATTTAGAGAGAGCTCCTGCAGACAGGGGAGGGGCAGAGGGAGAGGGAGAATTTTAAGCAGGCTCCACGCTCAGTGGAGCTCCTGCAGGCTCCTGATTCAGGGCTTAATCCACGACCCTGGGATCACAACCTGGGCTGAAACTAAGAGTCGGGCGCCCAACCGACTGAGCCATCCAGGCGCCCCAGAAATGCCAACTTTAACTAAAGACCCAAAGAACCGGAGGAGAGGCAGGTGTCTGTTGGGTGGTGTTCTGGGAAAGGGCATATTCTGGTGAGGTGAGCAGGTGGGCCAGGGCAGCTGTCTGGGGGGAAAGGGGGGTTAGGCTGGGTCTGTGGAACCAGGCAGAAAGAAGTCTACTGAGAACCCATGGCTGTTGTGAGGACACCAGCGGAGGGGACCCAGGGAATGTCCTGCGGTTCTCCCTGGGAAGGGGCCCGAAATTGGGGTGCTGGTTCTTATTAGGTGGATTTTGTGGACCTCTTTTCTCAGAAGATGTCGAGGACAGGGGAGGAAGGTCACCTTTATATTTGGATTGCTGGAGGGGGAAATTAGTTTCTTAGAATTCCTTGGGTCACTTCTGGGTTGAATTTTAGGGCCATCTTTAAAGCACTAGATCTCTCCCTCCTGGAGGGATATGGTGATAGACAGTTAATACAGGCCTAGGTTGGGGGAAGGGTAGTTAGAAACTCCTACATGTCTTGATTTGGGGCCTGCCATGGGGGGGTTCGTCCCCAGGTAGGCTTGGAGTATGTATAGGTGCTTCTTAATGGCTGTGGAGGCAGTCGGGGTGGGGGGCAGGTCAGCTCACAGCCCTCACTTTCCTTCCTTCTCCCTGGGTGTCAGGACCCTCTGCCCTCTCCCCTCAGACATCACCCCCAGGGCCCAGCTCTCCCCAACCTGCCCTGCTGCATCACAGTCTGCACTTCAGCGAGCTGCCCACGAGGGGAGTTCACGTGCCCATGTTCACACCGGTCCCACCATGTGAGGCGGGGCCTCCAGCCGTGGGCCCTCTGGTGGCTTCGTGTGCATTTCCTGGGGCACCGCTGTCCTTGGAGAGCGGACTGCCGGGCCTTCCACAAAGTGTGTTTGATTTCTTGCCACCCAGTGCCACGCCTCCCCCCTGCCCCCAGTCTCCTTTAACCTTTGGGTTTGATTTGGTTTGATTTGGTTTGGGGGTTGTTTTGGGGTTTGTGTGTGTCCTTTCGTGGTTGTGAGTGCTTTGTTTGTTACGGTGTTTCTGCTCGCGCACAACCAGCACCCCACCAGCTGATTCTGAGCTCTTCTTCCTCACTCCTTTCCTCTTCCTGTTTGCATCCCCAGCAGCCCTTCACGTGTAGAGGAGAGGTTGTCCTGGTCAGGATCCCAGCTCTGTCCTAACTCGTGACAGATAAACTCCCCCGCTGTGGCCCGCTGCCCCGCGCTTCCTGTGGCTGTTTTGGTTTTGAGTCTAAAAGTTCCAGATGTTTTAACCCAGAGGCTTGATACTAAATACTGCTTTTGTCGGTGTTTATGAAGCCGTCTGAGAGTGAATGCTCTTACGGAAAGTGTATTGAGTCCCACCTCCCCTCAATGAGCAAAATACAGACCCTTAGTGCTGAGTGGCAGAGAAGCTGGTGTTAGAATTTTTATGCCTGGGTATTGTAATTTGGGGCATAATGGGTACTGTTGGCTGCTCTTTAAATAATATATTCACTGGCATTTTCCTTGGGGGACTTTTAATTTCCTGTAGTGTTCAAAGTCCAGAGAGACCTGTAACATGCTACTTAAAATGTGATGGATATTTCCAAGTATGTTAATCTTCATTGGGGCTTGAACAGGAGCCACGCATTGCTATGATTACCTCTACAATGTGTTTTGCAGTGGTTAAATGAGGAGCAAATTATCCAGAGGCTTGTGGAAATAGTTCATCCATCGCAAGAAGAAGATGTAAGTTCTCTTGTGTGACTGTAAACTTGATTTTTTTAATTTATTTTTTTTAAAGCAACCGTGTTTATGTGTGCACAGAATGTAATTGTATGAGACCTGAAGGTAGAGGACGTGTATAACCTGGCATTGTTCAGGTTGACAATTTTCTAAACACTGAAGGGTGAAAAAAAATCTTACATTTTGCTAATGCCCAGGACACTTCCAGAAACGTGGAGGGCGGCAGGCCCTGGTTCTAGCACCAGCTCCCGGAGCCAGAATATGGGGCCGGGTCTGCTTGCCTTTGTTGCAGACCTCCGTCCACACTTCTCTTTTCTTGTACGCACATCTTGGGCCCAAATGGTGTGGCCACATCTGCACTCGCCTCCTCTGTTCTGGCTAGAGCTTTCCAGGCGGCACCTCAGAGTCTTCGCCACCGTCGAGCCCCTGGAGTGTTGGGCTCCCGGTGGTGGTCCTTCCTGGCCCGGCGCACGGTGCACACGGGTTCAGCTGGGTCCCGGGTGCCAACGACAGACTCAGCAGTAGGATCGGGGCCATGTTGGAGTGTGAAGACTGAGCTCTGTGCCGAGGGTACGCCCATGCGGGTGGGTCCCCAGGACCGGCCCATCTGCCTCATGGAGGAGACTGTCACTCTCTTGCTCTGTCGCTGCTCTGGCTGCCCGCCTCGGTCAGGCTGAGCTGCGCGGGACCGCCGGTGGCCAGCCGTTTCCCCCGCACACGTGGCACTTCTCTGTGGCTCAGCCTGCCGTCTGCGAAGGGGCTGGTTAAAGGAGAGGTGGGGAGGTCGGGAGACCCTCTTGTCTGCCCCTAGGAAGCCAAGTTAGTTTGAAGAGTGAGCCCCATGGAGGAAGAGTGCAAAGGTAGGCGTGGGTACCCAGAGGCCGTTTTGGCTCACAAAGGTGAATTTTCTGTCAAGGCAAAGTTAGCCCCTTCTACTCTGGTGCACCTTTTGATACCTGGAGTTTAGCTAAAACGGGCTTTTCCCCAAAAGGGTTTATCATTAAAGGTGCTGTCGACTCCCCATCACGCCCTCGGGACAGTACAGCTGGCGCTCCCCTCGGTATTGTTACTGCCGACGATGTTCAGAACACGGTCCGGTGCGGGCCCTGCCGGTGCCCCAGTGCGGGCGCCCGCCATCTGCTTGGGGCCATGACCCCCCTGCACCAGGGGAGTCAGTGCTTCTTGAGTGACCGAGTTTGGCCACTGGGGGCCGCAGAGACGGGGGATGGGGAGCGCAGCCCGTCCCACACGCGGGGAATGTGTGTCTGTGGATGAGGCTTGCCTTTCACCAGGTTCACATTCCTGAACAGGAGAGCTTGATGTACAGGACGTGAGGTACACGCGCTTGCACAGGGCTCAGGAGAGGGTAATGGGGGGGCCCAGTTTGGCAGCTTGAGTTTCTTTTTCTTTTTCTTTTTTTTAAGAACAAAGCATTTGGGGCATTAAGACTTTCCTTAACTTGCCTTGCAAGAAAGTTAATTTTGCCTCTGGACAGTCCTGTTGATGACTTCGGTTTTGTGTTGTGTGATACATCAGATGCTAAAATTGCACTGGCGTCTGTGTTCATGAAGGAAATGCTAGGCCCCTAACCCGGCTCAGTGGCGTTTGCTGTCCCAGTGTGTGTTGTCATCTGTGCTAGAACATCACCGTCGACCACTCTGGGCACATAACTGCTCAGGCTGCAGGCCGTGCCCGGTGTCACATGCCATGGAACATGGTGCATGCGAGTGCCGCCATTTCTGGCCTTTCCTGGAAGGCTGTCAATGCCACCCACTTGGAGACGATGCAGCATTTCTTACCTATTAGCATATTCCAGAAAGCTTTGTCTTTTTTTTTTTTTTTTTTACTGTTCATTTTTTAGAGAGACAGAGTGCGCGTGAGTAGGGAAGGGGCAGGGAGCAAGGGAGGGAGACTCTGAAGCAGGCTCCACACTGTCAGCACGGGGCCCGACAGAGAGCTGGAACTCATCAGTGGGATCATGACCCGAGCTGAAGTCAGACCCTTAACCAGCTAAGCCACCCAGGCGCCCCTGTCTCTTTTTTATTTTTTTTAATCAGTGCTGATTTAAAAGCTGATTTATGAGCTTCTGTGCTGGTAAGAATATATACAGTTGACCTTTGAGCAACACAGGGGTAAGGGGTGCCCACTGCCTATGAAGTCGAAAATCCACGTAGGACTCTGGACTCCGCAGACTCTTAACTGCTGATAGCCTGCGATTGGCCACAGGCCTTACCGATAAGGCGAGCCGTCAGTTAGCGCGTGGGTTGTGGGTGTGTTCCACGCACGTGCTGCTAACGGTGAGCCGGAGGGAGACCGTGTCCTTACGAAAGTCCTAAGGAAGAGAAGAACGCACGTCCGTGCGTACTGAACTGTGTTAAGAAAATCTACCCGTAAGTGACCTCATGCAGTTCAAGCCCATGTTGCTGAAAGGCTAGCGGTATTTGGGGACAAAATGTTTTTTACAGGTTTTCAGTTGTAGACATTTTTCCTTGCCCGAGCTTTGATCACACGTCCCCACACATGGAAGTACGTCCTGTGCCCTGTTGTGACGTGGAGCTCATTAGCCTGGCAGGATAAAATGCTCACATCTTTATCTGTGTGACTTCTTCTGAGCTTGACCTACTCACTGCAGCTTATTATCGCCAGTGTTAATTTGTGTCATTTCTTAAGCAGTTTCCTCTCTAAGGTTTTATTATGAATTTGACATGTTTGAGTTGATACTTAAAAATGTACTTTTTCCCTTTAGCGGCATTCAAATGCTTCACAGTCACTTTGTGAAATCGTCCGCCTGAGCAGAGACCAGATGTTACAAATCCAGAACAGTACGGAACCAGATCCCCTGCTTGCCACCCTAGAAAAGTATGTTTAAAAGTCTCTTCTTGTTCTTTTTTTCTTATTGATGCTGCTTGATGTGTTACCGTTGTGAGTGGTGGGTAGGTCTTCTCCTGCGGGAGCCACCTCCCTGCAGAACCCCCTCAGGGGAGGGGGGCGAGGCCGTAGCAGTAAGAGCCAGCTCGCCTGACCTCAGCCATCCCGTGGGGCCTGGTGGAGACCCACAGGGTAAGAAGGTAAATAAGTGACATTTATATACAGACTTCAAACCTTTGAAACGGTTGTAAAGTACAGTTTATGAAGCCATCATAAGGGCGGAGGCCGCATCATAACCGTAGTCCCTGCCCCACAAGCCTTTGGTGAACAGTCTTGGACACGAACTGATTTGACCCACTTAGTCCCTGAGTTTTACTAGAGGCTCTTAGTGTTCACTACACCTTCGCAGCTGGCAAGGGGCAGCCTGCCCAGACCTGACTGAAGGGTCACAAGTCTTGTCCGCTTTGTGTCTTGGAACTGCTCGTGCCCTTATTTCTAGACACTCCCTTCGAGCAGCCCTCTCCTGTTTGGGAGGAAGATAGCTTGAGGATGCTCTGCTGTTTGGAAATTTGTGACGGGCCAACCCGTGGGTACTAGTTTTTCTAGATTCACAGACTTTCTGAAAGAACGTTTACTGTCAAGCATGGGCATACATGGGACCTGCATCCACACAGCTGCGGGCTGTTCTGGTACAGAAGAACCGGGCACTTCTGCACTTCGGGGCGGAGAGGGCGCGCCCACCACGAGCGCCGTGAGGCCCAGGCGGCCGCCGCGTCAGGCCCTGCCGCTCGTGCTCTCGCTGACGGCTTCGCCGGCCCTCGGCGGCCTCCTCTGTGTCGGCGCTCACATGGCTTCTTTTGGCCTCACTGCCTGGAAGGCCCTTTATTCAAATAAAACATTTGTGTGTATGATTCCCCCGGCAAGTGTGAGATGAGCAAGGAGCAAGTCAGAGACTTGGTAACGTTTTTAAAGTCTCTCCCCCAAGAAGCAGAGTTGTGTTTTCCCGGTGAGTATTGTTGAATAGGAAGGAGCTGACTAATTCTCTGATGTAGCAAAGCAGAGTGTTGGCTTCTGAGCGGTAGGTCACTTTACCGGTCCCATTTCCATTGTTCTTGGCTTCATGGCATATGTCCTCTTTTTATAAATAAAAGACACTCCACATTCAAGTACTAGCAATCATAGCCTTAGGTTGAACCATGTAAGACTGACATTTGAGTAGGTTAAAAATGTATTGAATACCAGTAATGTCCTGTGGTTCGTGGCAGAACTAAAAGTCAGATGTAATTTTAAATTACCAAGTGGCCACTTTCAAGTACAAGGTGAAATTAATTTTAATAATTATTTAATCTAGTTGATACAAAATATTTGAACATATGCGCATTTAAAAAATCCTTGAGGTACTCTCCATCCTTTGTACAAAGTTTTGGGAACCCAGCGTGTATTTTACACTTAGGACAGATCAATTCAGGCTGATTACAACTTGGATACAGTGGCCTCCTGTGGTGGTTGACTGTGGCCGTCTGGGACAGCAGGTTCCCCTTAAAGGTGAGACTAATCAGCATTAATCATGGGGTTTCAGTGCCACCAGAGCCCTCTCGAATACGGGACCTGGCCCATGAAGCCAGTGTATATACTGGCTGTTAGAGTTCAGGCTGTGTCGTGAGTCCTGGATCAGCTATAAATTGAGCCCTACAGGTGCCGACTCAGAATTGACATCATTAAATACTAGTTGGAGTAGATTATCTTCAAATTCATGGACTTGAGGAGTCAGGGGTTCCGTGCTGTCACCGAGTTAAATCTTCACTGCCCTGAGCAGTGGGGAGACTTAACTCTCGAATAGTGCCTCCCGCTCTCTTCTTGACAATGAGAACCAACCCCTTGTAATAGCACACGTGCTCCCACATCATGGTGGTTGCTTAGTAGCTGTTGATTAAGAAAACGCACAGTGACCAAGGCTTCTGTGGGCCTGGTGAACTCCCTAATCGTGCTAGCATTTGTACACAGCTGACACGTTATCAGGTAGTGATGTAGAATATCTGTTTACATTTGATAAATTATGGAGTAATAAGTACTATGGTATTATCAGGCCAGTCTCCTGGCAGTACACAGTAGGTTACCCACAGTAGTGTGGGCGTCCCTGTATGGACACACTGGAGGTGCAGGCCAGCTCGCAGAGAGCATCGGGACTGAGCTCAGGCGAAAGAGAACGGTAAAGGTGAGGAGCGGTAGCAGAAGGTCCCCGAGAAAGCGGACGAAAATGTTGGCGCGTAGCGTGGAAGCAGTCTGGGCTTAAATTGAATGTGTTCAGTTTAGTGTCTGCAGTTCTGAAGTCCAAAAATTCCTTTAGGAGAGAGAGAGATTCCTTAAAAGAAGTTGTGTCAGAGAAGGCTGGACTGTGCAGCTCTTAATTCTTGATACGGAGGAGCTGAGAATGGCGTTGGGGTTTGATCCCAGGTGAGCCGAATGAGAGGTGGACACAAAGTGAGCCGTGGTCTCAAAGGCACCAGGCCCCCGAATGGCTTCCTGCATAGAACAGCTCCTGGGGGGAGTCGATTGCCGCCCATCCAAGAACTCCAGCTCTTTTTAAATGTGAAAGTGGCTGTGTTTTCTCTCATGTGTCAATAAATGCCTTTTTACTTAAGGAATATGAAGGCATTCATTTTATCCTATTTGATAAGCTTAGTCCTTCGGTTTATGATTTCTCTGTATTGGTGATATCCGTGTGCTGAGAAGAGACTCAGAGTATGGTTCAGCTGCTGTGTCGCACACATCCTGACTGTCACAGTTTTTTTGGTTCTCCTGTCGCTTTTTCCCGTCAGTAGGATGCTTTCGTGGATGTAGTCGGCTGCGGAAGCCGGGGGTTGGCCAGGGCCTCTATGGTAGCCCCTCCCTCGGGCATCAGCATTCGTGACCGTGTGAGTGCGCTCTCTGCTGAGTAAGAGCATCACACTTGACCGCGCAGGTGGATGCCGTGGCCACGCCCCTGTGCCTGGGTGAGGCTGCTGTTTGAAGAGTGTACCCATTGACTGAGAAAAATCCGTTTTCCAGAGCTCAGTCCCAAACCCAGTACTTACTCTGGAGACTACCCTGTGTTGAGTGCCGGTTTCAGGGCTGATCTGGGAGAAGCTCGAAAGCTCCTTCCAGCAGGGGCTCTTCTGAAGTGAGTAGGTACCAGTTGTATTTGCTTCCCCCAAATAAAAAGAGATTCTCCTGCTCGCTGCTCGAGAGCGAGGGCAGTGGTGTTGGGGTGCGGTGAGCACAGCTGTGCGACAGGGTGACTGGCATCTCTGCTGGGTGATCAACAGGGGCAGCCCAGCCGTAAGCCCCATTGTGAGGGAGAGTCCAGTCTCTAATTCACCTGGATTCTGAAAGTTACTGAGATTTCCATTGAGAACATCCATATAAATTTACCTAACTAGTTACCCTCCTGTTTTACATTTATCGTGACCTTGAACATGTAGTGGGAAGAGCCAGCCTGCAGAGAATACTTTTTGGGCAGTACTTCAGTCAGATCCATTTCATTGCTACCATGTTATTTTGATTTACCAAATTTTAATTAGAGGGTAAAATGCAACAATTGATCTTGTCTTTTACCTGTTTTAGATCTTAATTATACACTGATGCCTTAGTGGGAAAACACTTGTGGGTTCTGTTTAACTTTTTGAAAAATTCCCCTCTTTTTGTGGGGCATAGAGTTCCGAATCTTATGACCACCCACAGCTACCGCCCTGCTCTCAGTGGGAGGTGACTGCCAATCTTGACGTATTTGTTGGCTCTCAACAAGGGTGGCAGAGGTGAGCAGGGCCCAGGGCCTTGTTCATTCTGCAGGGGTGAGGATGGGGGGGTGTAGCAGGAAAATATACATGGGAGAGTTACATTTATAATAAGCAGGATCACTTGTCTAAAAGTATTAAAAATCAAGCATTAAGTAAAACGGACATGCCCAAGTGAGGTTGAACTCTCGTATAACACTTGCCTTGCTGGTACCGTGATCTTTTTCTCTGACGTTACTGCTACATGATGTTAACGATTAGCACCTGACTGTTGATTTGTTTCCCTAGGCAAGAGATTATAGAACAGCTTCTATCAAATATTTTCCACAAGGAGAAAAATGAATCTGCCATAGTCAGTGCAATCCAGATACTGCTGACTCTGCTTGAGACACGGCGACCCACGTAAGCTTTCCTTTGGTCTCGCAGCAGTGAGCCGCTCCGTCCTGCTTTTAGATTTTTGAAAAGTTCAAAGTTGCCGGTTGATAAACTACAACATCATGCCCCTGAATTGCAGGTGCCACCTCTCTTTCCACTGCATGAACTGTAGCTTTCCAGTTTTACCACTGCACGTAAGCCAGCTTTACGTGAACGTGGCAGGTGGGGGCATGGTTTGGGGAGCGCTGTTTATGGGCAGCATCTGGGGGTTTGTGCTAGTTACGAAAACGTCACTGCAATAAGGCATGTCACGGTAGAGAAGCTTATTAAATACGAAAATTGAACAGGGCTGTTCCCCTGGCTGGTGGGCAGCTCTCTCCTCCACGCGCCAATTCAGGGACTCTGTGTCTTGCGGTTCTTCCCTCCTCGTGCTAACGTGCGGCTCCAGATGGTCCTTTGGGGGTTTCACACGTGAGGCCACTGCAGTTGCTAAGGCTGTTTGAGAATGGATGGGCCAGTGGCTTGAGGCCTTTACGGAGGCATTTGAGGCAAGTGTTTGAGAATCAGAAATGTGGTCTGCTTTCCCCCAGTGTGTGTCCTGGGCCAGCCGTTTGTGTCTGTCCTGTAATTCTTCACAGTTTATGTCCCCTGCCAGCCGGTTCGCTGATTAATTGTCAGCGTTTTCTAATTGTTCCCTGGAGCATGAAAAGAGGTATGTATATGTAAGCACTGCAGGAGTTTAGAGATGAGGATTTGTGTTTTCTCACTCACTGTTGGATTTATCCAGGATGCCGGGGAGCGTGGAGAGGGCAGAAAAGGGCTGCCGTCAGCAGATGGCCGAAATACACTCTGGGTGTATTTCTAATGATGGAATCTCGGTTCTCAGCAAAGTAGTGAACACAGCCATCCTGTTTCCCAGGTCGCGGGGCCCGCGTCCTGGTCTGTTTAATCTTTGGTCCGTGGTGGGGGAAGGGCGGTCTGGCAGCACTGCTTCAGAGGTCCAGTAATTTGGAGACTGCGTCTGCAGCTTTGACCGTGTCTTTTCCGGTCAATTCTGTCTCAAATCGTGTAACCGGTAACTTTTAAGGTATTAATCAAGTGGTGCAGGACTGTCTCCTGCGCGTCCTGCATCGAGACGGTAGCGCCGTCTCTGAAGATGGTTTGGAAGCACCTGAAGTGGTGCCCTGGTGCCGTGACTTCAGCCAGCTGCCTCGCCTTGACAGGAATACTTCTGAGAGAGAACAAGGATACATCTTTGCACGTGCAAGGGAAAAACCACGTAACTGTATAACCGAAAGCAGACTGAGGAGATTCACCCTTAAGAAGTAAGAGAAGGAAAGTTCTGACGGAAGAAACTTGTCTTTAGATCAGAAAGGTTTATCAAATACCAAACAGGATTAGATTTAAGCGGGGAGGGCTCAGATTTTAGCCTTTTCTTGGTGAGCTTTTGGAATCAGAAGAAAGGATAAATCCTGAAGGTACCTGGTTAAGAAGTCATGGGTTAAGTGACTACAGCGTGAACCAGGTTGCCACATGTGTCATTTGTGTGTGTAAGTGAATTCTACGTTTGTGTTGTAACTGAACGCTGGGACACAGGCCAGGCCTGCGACCCTGACCACCATTGCCGGCGCGTGGGTGTGGGACAGGCGTTTGCAAGCCCTGTGACCTCAGTGTGCCCGCCTGGTTTCTGTTCGGGGGGTACATTTTGTGAAGATGTACTTTACCAAAACCAACAGAAAATGTTAGAAGAAAGAACTTAGAGGAGGAATATTGGTAGAAACGTTGATAAATGAAATGGATGGGGCGCAGGGGTAAGAGCATTATTAACAGGAATGTGAAGGCTGACTATTAAGAATGAATCATTGAATAAGTCACATGTTGGAAAAGACAGAATAGATTATTTTGATAAGACTCAAGAAATGAGAAGGGGTGAGTTAGTTAATATTTTGGTTCTTGTCTTACACCGAGGAACTGGGGTGGACTCACAGTCTCTTGTGTCATTCTGACGAATTATACTTCAGATACGGTTTCCGTAAACGTAGAGGAACGGTCGGCTGTGCAACTGCCAAAGCTCCCGGGGGAGCCCGGGGACCTCGGAGCTGTAGACACAGGGTAATTTGCACACACCTGCAAGCCCTTCCCCGGGCGGTGGCGGCAGCACAGGATGGGACTGAGCTGTGCAGCGTGAGAGGATGCTACACTTGCACAATAGGCCCGAGGAAACAGAGCAGCGGCCTTTGGGGGCGATGCACAACCCCCGCTGCGATCCTCCTCTGCCCTCACTCCTGCTGAACAAAGCTCTTCGGCCACCAAGGACATCCTCTAGCCCTAAAGACACAGGTGAAGACCATTTGCAGTAGGCAGAAGGGCCCGGAAAAAACCCTCTAGCCCACGAGAGAGGCAGGGACACCTTCAGGGCCCCGCCGGATCGAGGTCCCCTCGCGCTGAAGTGAGGTCAGTGAGACCTGAGGACCCATCAGCCGCCTAAGACGGGCTAAACCAGAACAGCGCGTCCCCCATGGGTGTCGGTAACGGCAGCAGCCGGCGATGGAGGAGAAGCCGGTGTGGAAGGAGACCCCACAGGCGCAAGAACAGGCTTAAAGACTGAGCTCACGGGTGAGGGGAGAAAACCTTGGCAAACCAACCCCAACTGTGAACACGAGGTACAGGATGCCCCCCGAGGGCCTGGAGAGAGAGGGGTGCGTGTTCTGGGAACAAGTACTGCTTATATCGGTTCCTACTAGCCTACGTGACTTGTCTACCTTTCCACCAAAAATCCCAAGACAAGCAAGATTTTAAAATGCTGGAACTGTCTGCCGGGGAATTTAAAATAACCCTGATTAACATGCTATCAGCCGTGGGGAAAATGGACAAATGTGAGCAGGTAGGGAACTCTAGCAGAGGTGGAAGCTCATGTGGAAAGTTCTGGAGCTAAAAACCACAGCAGAAATGAAGAATGCCTCGGGGCATTACTGGTGAAGTTGGACATAGTCGAGGAAGGACTCTGTAGCACGCTAGAAATGACCCCCACTGAACCGTGAAGCGGGAAACCAAAAAGACTGGTTTGTGAGCCGCAGGGGCCTAGGAGTGACCTGCCGCTGGGAACAAGGGCTGGTGCCCAGATCTTGGTCCCTCCCACCAGAGTGTCCACGGACGGGGCCAGGGCTCCGTGGGGAAAGGGCAGGAGAAGTCTCACATCACATAGGACAAAAGTCAGTGTAGAAAACCCTACACAACCCCAGTGTAAGTGGCCGGGGTTATGTCAGAAGAACACAGGAGCCACCGGAAACACACAGCTTTCATCGGCCAGACCTGATCCACACAGTCTACACCACCAACAACAGTGTAACGACAACTTGTACAATAGAATAAAGCAGCGTTGCCTTCTCCCAGAGTACACCGTTTCCGCTAGTTCACATCGACACACGTAAAGAGAGGAGAAGAGACGCGTCTCCCCTCACCAGAATTTCATGTGGTTCCTGTACATACACCCCCTCGAGGGGGAGAACAAAACTACTTGCTCTTTGTGTGGACTGCACACCGTGACTGCCCGGCAAAGAGCTCTGTGCGGAAAGGTAATAAAAAGAGCAACTTGACAGTGACTCTGATGAACACATCCTGAGCCGGATAATCAAAGTGACCAGCCAGTGAGAAGTGGTGTCGACGGTTTGTCCTCTCGCGGTGTAACAGAAATGACGTTTCACCTGTGCGGGCTTCCACTCAGAGGCCCCGAGCTCATGAGGAGAGTGTAAGACCAGCTCCCGTGACGGCACTGCAGACGCCCCATCCGGCACGGTGGAAGCGCCGTCATGGCCAGGAGGAGCCCGAGGGGACAGGACAGCCAAGTAAGGTGTGGGGTCTTAGATGGGATTCTGAAATGGAGGAAGGACTTTAGGTAAAAACTGAGGAAATGCGAATAAATAATGGATGTTACATATCAGCGCTGGTTTATTATGACAAACGTGTCGTACTAATGTAAGATATCAGTAATGGGCAGCTGAGTGTGGGTGATGTGGGGACACTGTGTTACCTTGGCAGTTTCTGTGAATCTGAAACACTGCTAGTAGGAATGGACACAGCACTTAGACAGGAGCCCAGTGAGAACATAGGAGACTAGAACAGCAAGCAGCCCACTTGGCCCAAGTGACACTTGCAGAGCCTTCCCCCAGCCATAGCAGGACGCACAGCCTTTCCACGAGCACGGGGGACTGTTATCAGGATAGACCAGAAGCGCAGCATAAAACTAGCAAATTAAAATAATCTAATCATACATAGTAGTTATTCCTACCATAATAGGTTTAAACTAGGAATCATTAAAAAAAAAAAAAAAAAAATTTGAAAGAAATCCCC
>NW_027530380.1:1574960-1586012 GCF_008692635.1 Crocuta crocuta | reverse complement strand
CCCCCCCCCCCCCCCCCCCCCCCTTCTCTCAGAGAGGGAGAGAGCACATGTGCACACACAAGCCAGGGAGGGGCAGGGAGGGAGAATCTAAGCAGGCTCCATGCTCAGCGCAGAGCCCAACACAGGGATCATGACCTGAGCTGGAATCAAGAGTCGTTCAATCAACTGAGTCCCCCAGGAACCCCTTAAATGTTTATATCAAGAAAGGAAGACCAAAGGAAAAAAAAAAAAAGAAAGTTGTGTGCCAATCATCTAAGTTCCTACTTTAAGAAACTAGTAAAGGATGGGGCGCCTGGGGGCTCAGTCGGCTAAGCGTGGGACTTTGGCTCAGGTCCTGATCTCATAGTTTGTGGGCTTGAGCCCTGTGTCAGGCTCTGTGATGACAGCTCAGAGGCCTGGACCCTTCTTCAGATTCCGTGTCTCCTTCTTTCTTTCTGCCCCCCCCGCCCGCTTGTTCTTTCTCTCTTTCAAAAATAAACGTTAAAGGGGCGCCTGGGTGGCTTAGTTGGTTAAGCGTCCGACTTTCGCTTAGGTCATGATCTTGCGGTTCGTGGGGTCGAGCCCCGCGTCGGGCTCTGTACTGACTGCCAGCTCAGAGCCTGGAGCCTGTTTCGGTCTGTGACTCCCTCTCTCTCTGACCCTCCCCTGCTCACGCTGTCTCTCTCTCTGTCTCCTAGAAATAAATAAAACATTTAAAAAAAAAAAAAGTAAAAAAAAAAAGAAACTAGTAAAGAAGAGCAAATGAAACCCAAAGCAAGCGGAAGGAAGGAAATAATAAAAATAAGAGCAGAAATCATATGAGATTGAGAAGAGGAAAAATAATACAGAAAATCAGTGAAACTTAAAAGCTGTTTCTTTGAAAAGATAAATGAAATGAATCTATAATCAGATTAAGAAAATGTAGAAAAGATACACATTATAAATGACAGGAATAAAAGAGGGGGCATAATTGCATTCCCTACAGACATTAAAAGAATAATAGAGGGGTGCCTGGGTGACTCCGTCGGTTAAACATCCGACTTGAGCTCAGGTCATGATCTCGCAGTTTGTGAGTTCGATCTTCGCATTGGGCTCTCTGCTGACAGCTCAGAGCCTGGAGCCTGCTTCAGTTTCTGTGTCTCTTCCTCACTATGCCCCTCCCATGTTCATGCTCTGTCTCTGTCTCTCAATAATAAATAAGCATTAAAAAAAAAAAGAATAATAGAACATCATAAACAACTTGGTAAACAATTTCAACAGTTTAAAGGCTGTGGACAGCTTCCTTAAAGAAATAGTACCACCAGAGCTCCCTCCAGAACGTAATAGCTAGCGTAAACAATCTTAGATCTTTTGAAGAAGTTCAATTCATATTTAAAAGCTTCCAGCAAAGACAACTCATGGCCCACATTAGCTTCTTTGGTGAATTCTACCAAAGATCTAAGGACTCTACAAAAATGTGGAGAAGACATTTTCCAGCTCATTTTATGAGGCCATCCTTACTTTGAAACTAAACAAAAATAATACAGGAAGAGAAACTAACAAGACTTCACAAGAACTTAGATGCAAAATTCCTCAAGAAAATATTAGCAAATTAAATCCAGCGGTATATTAAGATAATGTCTCACGGCCAACTATGGTCATTTTGGGAATTCAAGCCTCATTCGTCCTTCAGAAATTAGTCAGTGTGGGGCGCCTGGGTGGCCCAGGCAGTTAAGTGCCCGACTATGGATTTTGGCTCCGGTCAAGATACCAGGGTCGTGGGATTGAGCCCCACATTGGGCTCTGTGCTAAGTGTGGAGCTTGCTTGAGATTCTATCTCCTTCGGGAAAAGGCAGAACTGTGGAGACCGTGAACATAGCAGGTATTGGTGGTGGGGAGATGGATGGGCAGAGTGCAGAGGACTCCTGGGGCAGTGACGGTAGTGTGATGCCGTAATGATGCATGTGTGTCATTGTATAGTTGTGCGAGTCCCTGGAATGTACAACACCAAGAATGAACTGTGATGGTGAACCATAGACCTGGGGTGACTATGGTGTGTCAGCGTAGGTTCAGTGATTGAAAGGGACATTCCACACTGCGGGAAGGGTTGCTGATAGGGCGGGGCAGAGGGTGCTTGGACAGTCTCTGTACCTTCCCCTCCACTTTGCTGTGAACTTAAGACTGCTCTGTAAAAATAAAGCCGTAATAAAAGATGGATCAGTGATATTAACAGATTAAAGAAGAAAAACCATGTGGTCATTTCAATAAATTCCTTTATGATAAAAATCTCTCAGTAAATTAGGAATAGAAAGGACCTTGGAAACTGATAAGGCTCCCTTAAAAAAAATCTATAGCTGATACGATTCTTAATGGTCAGAGACAGAAATGTTACCCCCCTAAAATCAAGGAAGATGGTGAGGATATTCGTTACCAGTCCTGTTCAGCCTCATGCTGGAGTCCCAGCCAGTACAGGAAGGCTGGGAAGAAAGAAGGGGCATCCAGACTGGAAGGGAAGGTGTAAATTGAATCAGTGTGCTAATGTCAGGATGGTCCTCATAGAGAATGCTAAAGAATATTTAAAAAAAAAAACCAAACCTCTTAGAACTAACAAGTAAATTTAACATGATTGCACGACATCAGGTCAATATTAAGAAATTAGTTGGATTTCTTTATAATAGCAATAAACAACTATTTGGGATTTGGAATTTTTATGAAATACCATTTACATAGAAAAAAGAAAGTACTTAGATGTGTGTCTGTTTATAAAATGGGTGCTAGGTTTAATGCTGAAAACCATTCCATATTGATGAAATCAAAGACCACCTAAATAAATGAAGAGAGATACTGTATTCATGGATTACAAAATCCAGTATTGTTGAAATGTCAGTTCCCCCCAGACTGATCTGATCTGGGGTGTCTGTGTAATTCCAGTCAAAATCGAAGCAGGAGTGTTTGTAGAAAACAGCAAGTGATCTCAGAGTCATGGGTTGGAGCCCCACTTTGGCCTCCATGCTGAGTGTGGAGCCTTCTTAGAAAATAAGAAGGCAGGCCACATGCTGTCAGAGAATATTGACAAATCATGTGACTGAGAAGGGACTGTATCCAGCTATGTAAAGAACACTCATAACTTTAATAATAAAAACAATCCAGTTTTTTTAAGATCAAAATATTTGAACACTTAATAAAATATATTTGTGTAGCAAATAAATATAAAAATGCCCATCATCTGTCATTACTGAAATTCAAGTTAAACCACATTGAACTACCATTATACACCTTTTGAACAAATTATATTTGTTTCCTGTGGCTGGTATAACAAACTGTTGTAACAAAGCCAGAAACTGGGGCTTAAAACAGCAGAAATTACTCAGTCACAGTGAATGCTGGAAGTCCAAGTTCAAGGTGTCAGCAGTGCTGCACTGCGTTCCAGGGTCAGTAGCAGAGACTCATTCTTAGCCTCTTCCAGCTTCTAGTGGCTTTTGGCATTTTTGGGCTTATAGTCACCTGTCTCCTTCATCGTCACATCCCCTTCTCTGCTGTGCCATTGTGTCTCTTTAAAAAAAAAATTTTTTTTAAACATTTATTTTTTGAGAGAGAGAGAGACCGCGTGTGCAGGGGAGGGGCAGAGAGAAGGAGGCACAGACTCTGAAACAGGCTCCAGGCTCTGAACTGTCAGCACAGAGCCCAACGTGGGCCCCAGCCTCACAAACTGTGAGATCATGACCGGAGCCGAAGTTGGACACTCAACCAGCTGAGCCACCCAGGTGCCCCATTGTGTCTCCTTTATAAGGACACCCAGGATGTCATTTAGGGGCCACCTGGATAATCTGATCTTCTCTCAAATCCTTAATTAATTACATCTTCAGATAAGGCAACGTTCATAGCCCCTGGGGAATAGGGTGTAGACTTATCTTTTGGGGGGGGGAGGTGCTGTTCAGCCTCCTATACCACTAAGCCAGACCACAAAATACACAGTACTCCGTGCTTATGACCGTGGAGGGCACCTGGAGGTCTCAGATGTTACCCTTGCGTGCAAAGTCCTACAACCGGTTTCTAAAAATGTCTGGCAGTTGTCACAGAGTTAAACTGACGTTTATTGTGCCATCCCGCAATGTCTCAGATATTTACCCAAGTAAAAGGAAAACTGTGTCATACAAAATTGTGAGTGTTTTTGTCACCTTTATTCATAATCACCCAAAATTGTGAACAGGCCAGCGTGTCCTCAGACTGGTAAATGGCTAAATGCTGTTACAGCAGCTGAGCCAGAAGTCGCGGACACATGTGGAAGGCTTTCAGGTGCTAGTTTAGTCATCGAGGCTGCCTTCAGATGCTAGGTGTGCGCCAGGCAGCATCCCCAGCCCCTGGCACCAGCCTGACCCCACAGCAGTCCTGAGAGATGCCGGGCAGGCTCCTGGTGCCCAGAGTAGCACGTATGACTGGGGAATGGGGGGCCAGGGCTGGGGCTCCGCAGCTGTACTGTCGGCCACTAGTTTGCACTGGTGTCCAGCTGACACACCACTTTTGGGTCTGTGTTGTCATTTGAGCTGCATGCCCATGTGTTTAGGCCCTTCCCTCCCGATGTCCTTTCTCCTCCCACCTGGAGACCGCTTTTCCCGTGTGCTCACTAACACCAATTGGGATTTATGTGCCTCATTCTCCTCGCAACCCTTTTCCTGTAAGGAATAGATGATAACGAGTACAGATTGAGCTTCACGCACAAGAGTAATTTATGCTTTTTAAGTATCCAACAACATTGGTTACCCAGGAAAACCTGCAGCGGTGCAGACACGGGCCTGTTTATTAGCAGTATCCCCAACGGCACACGGTATGGGAGGCCCTGTAATTCTCCTTTTGTTGCCCCAGTTTTCTGGTGGGGACCAGCTATCAGGGTTGTAGGTATAAGGAGCTAGGAGGTGTGGGGCACGGGAGGAAATCGCATGTGATCTCTCCTGATGCTATAGGGCTTCCCATCACGTTGTTGCTCCCCAGTGAGGTTTTATTGCACCTTCTTCCCATCCTTCCAGAAATGTTGATAGAATCGTATTTACATAGCTGTCATGTATCTACCTACATACTGATAGGGAGCACCTTGACTGATTTGTTTTGAAATCATAATAAAATTACCTTGCTTTGTTTCAAGATTTGAAGGCCATATAGAGATCTGCCCACCAGGCATGAGTCATTCAGCTTGTTCGGTCAACAAGAGTGTTCTAGAAGCTATCCGAGGAAGACTTGGATCTTTTCACGAACTTCTGCTTGAGCCACCCAAGGTAGGGCAGCTGTCTTAAGCGTGCTGGCCAGGCCAGTGACTTGCTGTAAATAGTTGTTGGAAAGTATATGAAGCTTCTGGGAAGTGGAACGGGCTGCGACCTGCACATCCCAGCTAGCCTTCCTGGTTGTCTGCACTGCTTTTAAGCGAGGGGCTTTTCTCTATATGTAGTGCCTACACTGCTGGAATCAAGATTAAGCAGAATATTTACCTACTTAGGAAACTCAGCGTTTAGTGGCTTTTTTTTTTCTTTCTATAAATTCTAGGCCCTTTTATGCCAGATAGTCCTCATGGCATGTCATTTTCACAGCTTTCAGGTAGTTAATCTTTTAGGAACTGATGTTTGAGACCGAGGTGCCTGAATCCGAGTTGGGAGTGGTGTATCAGTCTGATGAGTAGATGTCTTACTTAAGAAGTAAGTAAGTCACACTCGCCATGGTGTGACTCGGAGAGCTCACTTTCCCGCTGGGGCCTCCGCGCACTAAGCCAGCAGGGACTCAGGCAGCCCGCTGACACACGAGTGACACAGAGTGAGGCCCCCTAGAAGGGAGCCGCCCGCGGGCCGCGAGTGCTGTTCGTTCCGCAGCAGAGACCAGGTGCAAGTAAGAGGCTCTTCCTTTGGGAATCTCTCTGGGAGACGCAGGTCCGTGAGGTCCCCTGCCTGCCCGGTGCTTACGCTTTCCTGTTTCCTTCCTCCCTGTGTCATCGCACCCAGTGGCCTAGGCGTTGTGTGGGTCTTGTGGCCTCTACCATGCCAGAGGCCCTGGGAACCCTACGGTGCTAGTTTCTCCCTTCTACGTTAGGTGCTTGCTGTGTATTTCAGCGTTTTATGGAAGGGAACGTGATCGTTCGCGTCCATGACGCGGGGAGTCTAGTTCAGCCTCCAGACGGTCTCCTTAGATGGCTGACGCCACCGGTTAGCAGTCTTGGGCCCTGCCCGCGTCATGTTGTCTTACCTGTTGGGCCAGTGCTCAGCCCGTGCTTACCCGTCGCGGTTGGCGGCGCCCTTCGTTGCGCCTCGGGGGAGAAATAGGAGAGTCAGGGAAGGAAAAGAAAGGGTTGAAGGAGTAGGTGAAGCGGAGACACTGTCCCAGGTGGGAGTGGGGGAGCTGGGCGGGAGGGGGACGTGTGAGGCAGTGCCCCCGCGCACGTCTTTGCCAGCCCTCCCATGTCCTCTCTGCTTCCTCTCTGCTTGGACAGGAAGGCAGCGTGTTGCGTGGATCCTCACACTCTGCTCTCGCTTGGCCTTCCGCTCTTTCACTGCCAGGGCTCCAGGAGGTCGGTTCACACGCAGTTTTGCTAGAGGATGCGGCGCGAGTAGGTCCCGGAAGTGTTTTAACGCGCCCATCACTTAGAGCTGCCTCCCCTGGGGAGAGGCTGGAGAGGAGCAGGGGGGCGGGGAAAGGGCGGCCTCGCTGGCTGCCGGCTGAGCATTCGCCACCCTTGGCCCTGGGACTCGTGCAAGTCCGCAGTGTCCTGAGTGTCTCGTGTGATTCAAAGTGTGGAGACTCCCCTTTATGGGCACGTACAGGTTCGAAGTTGATCCTCTTCCAGGTTGTGACCCAGAGACCGCTTTTGAGTTTGCGTTATTCTCAGTTTGCAGAGATCGGGGATTGTGTTCCAGAACCGCTTGGAGCGTGTCTTAGGGTCAAGGTTTCCGGCCAGGTTTGGCGTATCATGCTTTTGTCCCCTTGAGTGTCTGTAGCTTTCTGCGTTCTTCCTGTGGCACTTTTGCTTGTCAAAGCAGGGGGACATTCCATTTCTTAAAAAATGTGTAGCCCAGGGAAGTGACTTGATCTTTCCCCCTCTCGGTTATTCCAACGTGTCTCCACAATCTCAAAAGCAGCTTTGAATTTTCTGTCAGATGGAGAATTCGGGCCCCAGTATCAGCAGGGGGAGCTTACAAGGTGTTCTGCGTTGGCACACACCCCTCCACCCTTTTGCTTGTTTACTGAACTGGATTTAATTGGAAAGCTTTTTCTTCCTCAGAAAAGCGTGATGAAGACTACGTGGGGTGTGCTGGACCCTCCCGTGGGGAACACCCGGTTGAATGTGATTAGGTTGATATCCAGCCTCCTTCAGACAAATACCAGCAGTATCAATGGGGACCTTATGGAGCTGAATAGCATTGGGGTCATATTGGTAAGATTTCCCCCAAAAGATCATTTAATTTGCCCTTGATGATCTGTAGATCTGCAACTCGCCAGGTTACAAACCTCACGAATTTCCAGTCTGTCATGACTTGTCCTGTTCTGAGCACACGTGGTCTTTCATATAGTTTTGCCTTGAGTTTATCATCAATTTTGAATGCTTGTACGTTTTCAGTATTTACGATTGCTGTGTGTAAAGAAGTATATTAGAAGATTTCAAAGACGATTGGGACCGACTTTTCCCTCAAGAATCTCAGTCTGGCACAGCTGGTTGAGGGGGATCACGTGAGCAAGAAGTGACTGCTGGTTACAGCACCGCGTTCTGCTCATAATTAGCAAGGGGACACGTGTTTGTCTTCTCTCCGCTGAGATAAATCCGTAGAACGGGTCTATATGGAGTCTTTTGAGTTGAGTCTAGATTCTCCCTTGATACAACTATTAATTATTCTGTTGTTGGTGGACAGGGAAAGGGAGAGCCCAGGAATTATCTGGACTCCCCTGACCCTCAAGTTGCCCAGCTCCAACGTTTGTGCTTAGAATCCACCTGNCACACACACACACACACACACACACACACACACACACAGTGCAGAAGGCATGGAATTAACGCCTAGCGGGTTTCCTGAGCCATCCAGCTCCTCAAGGGGAAGTTTGGACTCTTTGCACACTGCACAGAAGGTGGGGTCATGTCCACTTCCATCCATGTCTCATGTCATACTGGGTATAAATGCCTGTGTGAGAGGGAGGGTCTGTTTTTCAGATTGTGCCCAGAGAGGGGACACATTCTATGGCCAGTAAGTGGTGGAACCAAGATTCAAATTCACATCCAGATTCAGACCGATGAGTGCTCTGTCAGCCACACCGTTACACCACCTGGTGTCACGGAGATATTTTTAGCTATGTTTCAGCTTTGGGTTAAGTGCCGGCAGTGTAGGGATAGAGAGCAGGGGCATGTTGGATCAAGATGACCCGTTACAGGATTACAGTCTCTCCGGTGAAGTAGTAACCGTTGCCATCTGGGGACAGTTGGCCCTGACCTCTGGCTGGTGTGTAAAAGGATAGCGGTAGAACTTGTACCCCTGTCCCTGAAGTCATCAGTTGCTAGCCTTTGGTCATCAGTTGCTAGCCTTTTACTATATAGTAAGTACGCAGCTATTGTTAATCTGACAACAAATTTTATAAAACTCCTAAACGGGTCATTAATCACTACCTGATTTTGAGTTAAGGTAATCAGACTCAAAGAATGTCCTGAATATACATATACTTGATGCATTTTGTGTTTTTCGAAATGCTCTTTCCTTTTTGTGATACTCTCAACTTTTCGGGCAGTCTGGATCCCGTGTACTTTCTGGAGGTCCGCATGTCCCTCGCTGCCCCCCAGGCCTCTCTTGTTTTACTCCACTCACCAATAGTTCCATGAGTTTCAAATGCCTGAGTGGTGACTCTTGGTTAAGGTGTGAGTGCCCTGCAACTGGAGACTGTCTTTTTATCCCGGTCTTCTGTATGGCATCTAGCACTTTGCACCACACAGAGGCCATCAGTTAAAGGTTTGAGTCAAAGTTAAATTCTCAAAAATTTCTTTGAAAATTATTGGACACTTTCTGCACATAATGCCTGTATTCATTGCCTTGAAAATGTAAAAAGGTTTTCTCTTTCAGAAACTTAGGGTTGTCTCCCTGTGTGCATTGTTGTTTTCTACCAGATTCCGTGCGGTTGCTGGCATATTCAGTGTGCAGGTATCATGCTATTCAGTCTGCACAGTGGCATTTCGAACACCCTTTAACGTAAACTTGTTTTCCTTTTAAGGAGTCCTGGTGAACTAAGAACATATCATTTTCACTTTATTAAATCACTCTTTGGGGAGCGTAGAGGAGGGGCTTTAAACATTGCAGCTGAATAAAAGCGAGCATTGTTTTCTCTTGGTTGTAGGACATGTTCTTTAAATACACGTGGAACAACTTTTTACACACACAAGTGGAGATCTGCGTTGCACTGATTCTCGCAAGTCCTTTTGAAAACACAGAAACCAGCACCGTCACCGAGCAGGATGCCACGGGTGACAGTTTGCTGCTGAAACACGTAAGCTTCCCGGGTCTCTGTTCTGCTGCCCCCGATGATAGCAGCCTCCCTCGTGTGAGGTGAATCACTCTAACGGCAGGGGGTTAAGGTCAGAGTCCAGATATTTAACTCTCTTGTTTTCATCACCCTGTTAGGCAGTGAGTCTGTGAATCAAATCCTGGACCAAAAATCATTAGACAAACTCTTAAGAAAAAGTCTAAGTGGCCTTATTATTTGGTACAGACAATCAGGTTGGGGATTTAGAAACCCTTTGGAGAGCAAAAGAACCATAAAAACTTAAAGTCTGCAGATAGCATTTGACCAGTTGTTTTGGCTTGCCAGTTTTAATATTTTTAATTTGTTTTGAGAGCGGGAGAGAGAGTGTGCAAGCAAGGTAAGGGCAGAGAGAGTGGAGAGGGAGAGAATCCCAGGCAGGCTCCACGCTGCCACAGAGCCTGACTCGGGGCTCGAACTCTTGAACCACAAGATCATGACCTGAGCCAAAATCAGAAATCAACAGACTGAGCCACACAGGTGCCCCGGCTTGGCCAGTTTTAACACATGGGTGAAGGTGGGCAGAAGTGGGCCATGTGCAGTATTGAGTGAAATGTTCTGTGGGTCTGTTTCCTTTTGTTAACTGTGAGGTGATTTTACAAAGTTGGTCTGCAGATCTCTTCTCCCTCTGAAGGTCTGTGGTGGCACGAAACTTCCTAGCTCACGCGGGGCTCCTCGCAAACCAGGGAGGTGGGACAAGCTGGCGTAACCAAGTAGAAGGGGCAGAAGGGCAAGACGGTGACACTGGGTGAAACCACGTCGCACAACTCGACAGCGAAGGCAGCGTGTGTGGCAGTGCTGCTGCCTGTGCTTCCAAAGCACAGCGGGCGCCGCAGGGCCGGGACAGCTCTGCCAACGCGCAGCCTGCCTTCTCCTTTTGAATGTCTTAGCCAGTTTTCATGACTAAGAAAGCCTGGCTTTGCTTCGGGTCAGGGACTCGGTGGCAGCGGCACCTGCAGTGTCATCGTTTCCCAGCAGGTACGCTGCAGAAGGCGTGGCCGCTGTCGCCGTCGTGTCCTGGGGGCCGTGTGGGACTTTGTTAGCACATTGCAGATGAGGTAGCCGGTGGCTCACAGCCAGGGTTAGCTTGCTGGGTGATGACAGGCCACTGCCCTATGTGAGCAGAGCTCTATTTTGTTTTAAAACTTTGATGCCTTGACGTTATTTATATAAATGTTAACTGGAATATTCTTTTCTATTTCAGCTTTTTCAAAAGTGTCAGTTAATAGAACGAATACTTGATGCCTGGGAAATGAATGAGAAGAAACAGTAAGTAAACTGTTTTCTGATAGGAATTCTGTGTGATTTTTAACTTGAAGAAAATACCCTCCCTTGCCTTAGAGAACAGTGAGAATAACCGTGCTACAGACCACTTTACAGTTACAGTGGTTCTCTCCGGGTTGTTTAATCATAGCCATGTATTTTTAGATCCCCCTGTCTTTCTAGCTCTCTTGAGGGGAACCTAGGGGTTGGCTGCCTTTGAAACTTCCTGGGCCTTTGTGAAGAGCTGTTTCTCTGACAGTATGTGGAGTGGAAAGAAAAAGAGTCATAGAGTCAAGCCCC
>NW_027530380.1:1568214-1574761 GCF_008692635.1 Crocuta crocuta | reverse complement strand
CCCCCCAATGATGCTTTAAGTTCAGGTTCCCCTGGGTTCTCACGTGGAGAAGAGTCACTTCCTAACCGAAGGGGGGACGGCGACTGCCCTAGTATTTTGTGTTTCGAAAGTTGCCATTAGCTGATGGGCACGCTTACTCGAAGTGGTAGTTGACACATGTGAGTAGCTTTGCCACGCACACTTTTGTCTCCCTCGGCTCCGGGGGCTTTGACGCCGTCTCAGAGTCTGAGGCAGGTGGCAGGGTGTGCTTGGAAAACAGTCTCAGGGCACACTTCTTGCATTTGTTTAAAAAAAATTTTTTTTTTTTAAATATTTATTCATTTTTGAGAGAGCACAAACAGGGGAGGAGTGGAGAGAGAGGGAGACACAGAATCTGAAGCAGCTCCAGGCTCTGAGCTGTCAGCACAGAGCCCGATGCGGGGCTCGAACTCACAGACTGTGAGATCATGACCTGAGCTGAAATCAGACACTTAACCAACGGAGCCCCCAGGTGCCCCTCTTGCATTTGCTTTTCAGTCAGGCATATCGAGGTATAATTCTCGTGAAAGTCTGCCCTCTTTTGGTGTGCACGTCTCGGGCTCTGACGAACGCATGCAGCTGCATGAGCCCCGCAGTCCAGGCGCAGGGCATTCCCGTCGGCCCCTGTGCCTTCGTACTTGAGCCTGTGCTGGGAGGGTTCCTGCTCTGTGTCTCTGTTCAGACCCTCTCGTGGCCCCTGGGAGAGCTAGGAACTAGAGGGAGGCATCAGCTTTATTCTGTAAGGTTTGTAAGTGTCACAAGTGCCCACTGGCACTGACGGGGCTGTGACCGGACTCTGGAAAATGCGCGTGGGGTCTGCGGCTCATGTCAGTGGGCCTCAAGCGCGTCCTGCCTCATGCGGCTGCCTTGGGCGGGCTGTGTCTGGCCAGCTCAGCTCTCTGCTCGTGTTTTGGGCCCCACGTTAGCCCCTTTGTGCCCTCCTCCACCTCCCTGTTCTCTGCCTCCCCTCGCCTGTGCTGAGGTGGCTCAGGTGCTCCATTTCCCCGGAGCTCCACCCTCCAGAGGCTTGACTGCTAAGGGTCCCCCTTCCTTGGGGGTTCCTGAACAAGTTTTTCTAGCACTTCCTTGCCCCAGAAGCCAGAAGAACATCAGGAGCCTTGGAGCAAAACACGGGCATGTGGGCATTTGTGCTCCCTTGGGAGCTCGTGGGAGCGCCGCACCGTATCTGACCAAGAAGTGCCTGTGAGGAGCACCCGGGGCCGGGGGTCTTACCGTGCGGCACGGAGAGGCTCTTAGCTACGCAGCTGAGATCAACTCTGAGTCTTCTGACCCTTAGCTGTCCCCAGACCCTTTAAGATTCTTGGCAGATGCTCTGGTTTTCAGGAAAGCCTTCAAGCATGGTATGGCTTTTGTAGCGGCCCTCGAATGATGCTCCCTTTAAGCAAAAATCTATGTCCCAACCCTTTATAAATAGGCAGAGAAATCACAGCGATGTGGAGGGTAGCTCAGTGCACGGATTTGGTAAAGATGGGTCCTGCTTAGGAAGGGTAGGCCCTCAGTGGGGGAGAGCAACGGGGAGTCATTTCTGTATCCAGGTTCCAGGTGTGGAGCAGGCCCAAGACTGGCCGAGAGCCTCTCGTCTCAGCCAGATCCTTAAAATCGGCCACTCTTTTAACCTGAGAAATGCCGTTGGAAGACGGCTGTGTCTGTTAGCAGACGGGAGGGGGTTTGATGTCTCTTAGCAAGATGAACCAGCAGGGTTGGTGCCTGAGGTGCCTGCAGTCTTTTTAAAATCTGAAAAATACCTTCCCAGAAAGATGCAAAGCCAAGTCACAGAAATACCAGGTGTCAGTGAGTGTTTGGGCTTTTTTTTTTTTAGGTTATTGAAGGTCAGTGATTGGTTTGTATATTGAACGGACCTTGCTGAGTGTGGCCACCACGATATCCTTGAGCAGACCGCGTCTGCCACCTCTACCCCAGCCTGGCCTGCTGACTGTCCGTCCCCAGCTTCAGGGTCTCAGTGTTTAGAACGATCACTCCACCCCACTGTGCTTCCCAGGCTGCCTCACGGCTCCCTCTGGTCACGAGTCTGAGGGTTTGTCCTCTCCCCCCGTCAGGGCCGAGGGCGGCAGACGGCACGGCTACATGGGACACCTGACCAGGATAGCTAACTGTATCGTGCACAGCACTGACAAGGGCCCCAGCAGCGCGGTGGTGCGGCAGCTTATCAAAGGTAAGTGGCTTCTGGAATAATACTTCGGTTGGATTGGAGGAAGGATTGAAGGGTAAATTGAGTGGAAACGTTCATAACGTTTTTAATAGTGGTCTGTGGAGTTCCTTTATATTTTGCCAGTTACCTGGAGATCTGAATGAAGTTCTCGAGACCGTGTGTGAACAGTGTAGTTCTTTGCTGGGTGTCTTTCCTGATTTCTTCAGTCCTTTGAGGAAGTACCAGCAGCTCGGCCCAGGCACCCCCTCTCGCTCTCAAGGAGCCTGCCCGCTGCATCGTTCCACTGAGCCTGCTGCCCCACACGCTGGCCACTGGGTCGCTTGAGCTGGGGTCACTCTGGCTTGTTATTTTCTTCTAAAGGCCGCTGTATAGCCTTTGGACAGAGTTCCTTCAGCCGGGGCATTACAGCATTTATCCACGTGGTCTCCGTGGATATCCCTCTCTTCCTAAGACGAGGGATAGAGGACCCTCAGAGATGCTCTCTGTGCCAGCCACGGTTACCGGCAAGAAGCGCAGGTGCCTTTTACACTGGTGCCCAGGCCAGGCGTCCGTCCCCACTCCACCGAGAGCCCAAGAGCTCTGTGGACTCGGGTGGGCCGGTCCTGCGACTTCATCTGAGTGCGAAAACCTCCAACCTCTGTGGTTCTGAATCCATCCGGACTCCACTTGCCGCACTGTTTCCCGGGTATCCTGTTTGTCTTCTAAGAGCGGCTGTGTGCTTGAGAGGCGGTTCCTTGTCCATCGTGTGCTGAAAGAGCTGTTCTAGGCGATGGGGGGGGCAATTGGGGGGTTCTCCCCCCCCGTAATTTTGCTTCCGGAGACACAGGTCCAGGCTAGACGGCCCCAGGTCACGTGCTCACCCTGGGGGGTGGCCGTGGGCATGATTATGTCTGGTAGCTCGTCTTTGTTTTCTGGGAGCTGCTCACCACGTGTGTGAGGGGCACACTCGTGTGCTGAAACCAGAAGTGTCAGAGGGCAGCTCCAGTCAGGGTTCCTAGATTCTAGCTGTAGCGCCCTCTTCTCGGAAAAAGTATTCCTGTGCCCTTTTCTTTAAAATTCCTCTGGAAGGTGTGGCCTCACAGTCGGGTCTGGGTCACCATGTTGGCCTGTGGGCACAAGCGTCTAGGAAGCACTGTGTTTGAGGGATTGAGCCGCCGAGCCAGGCCCCGGAGCCATCACCGCGTCTCCTGGGTGTGCGGCAGCCTGTGCTACAGTGTTTCCCAAACTTGAGCCACGTGGAAACGGACGGCTTTTCCTCCCACCATGAAAGACCCACCGCTCTCTCTGAAGTTTGCTGGGACACGCTTTCTAGATTCTGTGTTCACCAGTTTTGAGACTTGTTAAATTCACGGAGCTGCTCAGCGCCCTTGGCATCAAGCATGGACCATTTGTGGGGTGGCTCTGGTTCCTGAAATTACTGGGGTTCAGGCCACAGGGCCTTATAACTCTTTCTCCAAGAGGCGGGTGCTCAGATGATGGGGCACATCTGCCCTGGACGAACCAAGCCGGCAGTGCCCTCACTGTGTTTCCTGTTTGTTTGATGCGTCTGTGTCTGTGGCCCCTGGAGTGACCACGCCTCTTTCTTTCTCTCCTCTCAAGGTCTTCCAGACGCGGTCAGGGAGCGATGGGAGGCGTTCTGCGCAAGCTCCTTGGGAGAAACTAACAAGAGGAACACAGTAGATCTAGTAGGTTTCACCGGGTCACGTTGCCGTGACTCCAGTGCTCTCGGCCTTTGCCTCCTTATTCAGAAAGAGATGAAAGATCTTTCGTTTGTCTCGGTAATTTGGGGCCAAGGTTAAGTTCATATTTCTTTACCAGGAAGAGAGGTCAGTGTTCACCATATCCTTGATAACTTGTCTAGTCAGTTCCTAATTCCTGCCTGGGGTTGACCAGAGGGTACAGGCCACTGACCTCTACCTTGTCGCCCCACCCCATTTCCCTCAGTGCCTCAACAGCACCGCTGCTAGCCTGCCTTCTCCTCTGTTGGGTTCGTTGCCTTATGCTTCAGATAACCCGGGGTGGTTAGAAGCCTCAGGATTCCTTCGGATATTTTTTAATATCACTGAGTTGAATTTATCCTCTTTTTAGATGATTCCCGCTGCGGGGAGGGGGACAATTTCGTAGATGACTTTGAAACTAGCAGATTAGTACTATTAGCCAGGGAATAATGGCATTGATAATATTTTTGAAAATTATATTGGACTTTGGAATGTATTCTTTGTTTTTTTTAACGCATTGAGATTGAAGGTAAGTATTGCTTTTGGTTTTACAGATAAGGAAAAGCATTTCCTTTCATAAGCACACGCCAGCTGATAATTGAGGTGGTGGCCTTAACTCTACACGGAGGTAGATGTGTCGGGCATTTAATTCTGTGTTTGAAATTCAGCAGCTGCGGTCTGAATTTCTAATATACGCTAACGCCTTGTCTGTGAGGCGGTCAGGTACCTGACATCCTTATCAGTTCACAGCAGAGTTTAGAAACAGGAGAGAAACAGAAGGGCTCCGAGCAGAAGCAGAAGTGACAGCTGCAGAGCAGTCACTAGGTCACCCTGTGTCACACCCCAGAGGGATGTTGCCTTCTATTTGGTAGATTGTCTAACAGATTTGGCTATCTCTTTCCAGACCTTTCACAGATTGGTTGGGTAATGGCTTGTTAAGGATGGGTATAATGATAGAATCAGTTGGAGTTGGAAGATTCTGAAGTTAAGAGATGACTCTAAGGGGAGCTATGTGAGGCCATTTAATTAAAACACGTCTGGGGCCTCAGTGCATCATAGCCCAGCAGAGAAACTGCCGGCCGCTTTGACAGCCCTGAGTCCTCACGGAAGAGTTAAGTGGTTTTTGATGGATATACCTCCCGTGGTGGGTTGCTTTCTTCCCCAATCAGATTGGTTAAAGTTCTGGATCATGAGGGTTTTATTGTAGGGTGAAATTGTTCTCTCTCACTGTTAAATTGAACCATTTAATTTAGAAGCCCCACCTCGATTCTTTGTGAAGGTTGCGGGCAGTGTGGTCTCCTTTAAGGGATTTTTGTTATATTTCTTATTTATAAAGGAATATTTAGGAATATCAGTTCTGACTTTGTTTCGGAAACTTCTTTAAAATTTTTCATTCAAAGGGTTGACTTTAAAGGTAGACTTCAAAAATGTCCAGTAAAACTTGTTGTTATCAGCGTTTTTTAAAAATTTTTCTGTCTTTGGCAACTCAAACAGATTTCTCTTGTGAGCAGTTCTGTATAAAGAAAGACTTCTTTGCAATTCAGACAACACTCAGCTGCTCTGCATGGTGCTGTCAGTAACCTGGTCTGTGAATCCATGTAAATGTCCTGTGTATCTGCATTAAAGAGTCTAATCATGCAGTGCAGAATTCATGCAGATATACGTGCAGTGCAGAATTCGTGCAGATATACATGCGGTGCAGAATTCACAAACAGCCCTTTTGGGTCAGACACCTCTGACATCTAGACTTTATAGCTGCGTGGAAGGGAAGACTATCCTGGGCCACCTGTCACTAACAGCAGCTCAGTTCTCTCTGGCCAAAAGCGGTGAGGCTTCTAGAGCCCTGTTGATGTTGCTTCTATCCTATGTGACTTAGCCCTGCTCTCCGATTCTGTGGTCTGTGGGGACTTGCGGGCTGAGGTCTCAAGGCTTTTTCGGTTCCTTGAGCTCCACGCACCCAGGACTTAAATGCCACCTCCCTTCAGCCATAAGCCCGTTCAGTAGGGAATTCGGCTTCATAGGGACTCAGGGATACGTAGGTTCCAGGTTTTTAAGAGTGCCTGTGTGCGCTGGGCCCCCAGCGAGACTTCCACTGTGGCCTCTGGGCTCGCCTCGTCTGTGCCCACAACGTGCCCGGGTACATCCTAGGGGGGTTGGGTGCTGTGTTCCAGGGCACATTCTTATAATAAACCCAGCTTGGGAAACGTACTGGGTCTTGCCCTTGCGGAAACGTCCTATGGAAGGAGTGCCTATGTACCCATGTAATGTAGCACAGAGTCTGAGTCAAGGCATTTCACAGACATTCATTCCTGAAATAGGCAGTTGAGTGATAGATGGCTTACTCCCTGCCCACTCCCCAGATCGGTAGATAAGATTAGATGCGCTGACTTCGCTGGTTGTATGATGGCTCAGGTGTGCTCACAGGACTTGAGTCCATGTGCAGTGAACTTCGTTCTGTTGCACTGGCCTGTTCGTATTTGCCTACTCCCGGCAAGGATTTGTTGATTAGTGCACCAGACACTTCCCTGTGCTACTGGCCGTGGGCATGAGGGTCCTGCTCGCTTCTGTAGGAAAAGCTGTGCCAGCCCCAAGGTGACTCCCCCACCCCCAACCCGGACCC
>NW_027530380.1:1560588-1568119 GCF_008692635.1 Crocuta crocuta | reverse complement strand
ACCCGAGCTCCGTGAAGTACTTTAATCTGTTGACCTCCTCACACCAAAGTGTATGCACAGTAGGCTCATAGGTTGCTTATGTGTTTATGTTGAGAGTTTTGTTTTGAGTGAAATTTGGCATGTTACTTCCAGAGACCTCTCTGTGGGTCTGTTGGTAAAGACTGGTAAAGTCTTAGTAAAGTTCGGTAGCATAGGAGGTATTTGCGTGGCCTCTGGAAGGTTGAGATGGCTTCATTCTCTGCCTCCTGTCTCTGGGGGAGAAGGTGTTGTCTCCATTGTTTGGTGCGTATTTCCCGTCACTAGTGAGCTCACTCAGGGAGGTTGTGTATTGGCCTGGAGACCCAGCAGCGTGGGGTGGAACCGCGGTGTGTCTAGCCTGCCCTGGGCATGGGGGGGCCTGGGGGGGTGGGCGGCAGGGCCCTGCGATGACAAGAAGGAAGAGTCTGTGACTGCTACATGTCACCTAGGTGAACATTCCAGTTGTGCTTATGATCTTCTTTAGCACTTAGCAAGCTAGCCGGCCAAGGTGAAGAGAACACTGGCCTTTTCTTCTGACAGCGGTTAATGAAACGAAAATGTTGCTATGAAAGAAGGGAACAATCTCAAAAGCTTTTTTCCACTGAAGCATCAAGACTGTATTTAGAACACATCTGGCATGGTCAGAGTGTTCTTATATGCTGCTGTGTCTTAAAAAATTATGATCTTTCTCATTCAGTGATGTACTGGTATTCATTAATGTAATAAATATTTGAGCATCTACTGTGTGCCATGCATTGAGCCTATTGCAGTAAACTCGACTGGCAGAAATTCCTGCCTTGATGGAAATGGGTAAATTCTAGGGCAGGGAGCCGGGGGTCTGCTTGGGACAGGTCTGCAAACCTCACTGAGAGGTACGTGGAGGCATGAGGGGGGCAGAGCCCGTGCAGAAGCTGGCATCCAGAGGGGGAGAACGAGCCGTGACATCCAAGGCCAGCCCTCCTACCGCTCTAGTCCACCCAGGCCCTGGTTATAACCTTAGTGAGATGAAAAGCCGTTAGGTAGGGCGTTTAAAAGTGACGTAATTTGATGTACGTTGTGAAAGAGCACTGTGGCTCTTGAATTGAGAACAGACTGTAGTGGGCAGGCGGCGGCAATTACAGCATTAATCCAGGCGACAGGTGGAGGCGGCCTGCGCTGGAGAGAGCGGATAGGCCTCACAAGAAGCGACGGTCCTTAGGTTGTGTTTCGACGGTGGAGTGAATAGACTTGTGCGGGACGGAAGAAACCAGAAGGCCAGGATTCTAGCTGAGGAAGAAGGAGGTGACAGGTGGCATGTATGGAGATGAAGATGCCTTGGGGGGGGGGTGCTCTGGTGCACACGCCGAGCTGTGTGGTGAATGAGGCAGGACCCCAGGCAGCAGGTCCTCTCCCCGCCGGGGGTGTGCTGCGTCTGTTGTCTCTGTAGCTCGTTTTATCGGTAAGGATTTCCGGCCAGCTGTGGTGTGGATAGGATGAGAATCACCACATTTCCCGTACATAAATGCCAAGGTGTGTGTGCATTGTGTTAGTAATAACTTCTTAGAGCTCCTTCTTTGGCGAACAAAATTATTTTAAATAACCTCCCAGAATTGCCTTAAGGAGACAAGTTACAGAGAATATGGAAAAAGGGTCCCAGTGTCTGGCACATAGTAGTTGCTCAACAAAAGCTAATTTCTTTCTCACTTTTTATTAATGAACAATTCATTTTGTAGCAAAGAGTGACACTGTGAATGAGGAAACCTTGTGTGCTGTTTGAACTTGGATAAGACCTGCTAGGGGTAGCCAAGTCTTTTTTTGTTCTCTCTTGTCCAGTTGACCTAGCTTGTCTTTTGCTTGTCTTCTAATTCTGCCCCCTACCATGTGGGTAGCCCCCTAAAACATATTTAATAGGATTCTCGCACTAGCTTGCCGCCCGAGCAGCCCGGGGCTCCTCTGAACCCCCCCCACAGTTGAAGGGCCTGAGCACTCTTGACCACCGTGAGCGAGTGGGATTCCGCCTCCCCCTCCTGCATTCTGGCCTCATCCGCACATCTTTCCCCGCTAGCTCCCTGGAGGCATATTCCTTTCATTGATCACAGATTCTGCCTTTGACCTCATCCAGCCAGTTTCAGTCTTCCGAGTGTGCACGCGCACCTCTACCCCAGGGAGAATGGGGGGTGGGTTGTTAATCAGAAACCCTAGGCGATTCGCTTGGCTTAGCATCTTCACCAAAGACGGTCTAGGGGAAAAGAGATTGCTTTTATTTGGACGGTGATGTATTCAGTTTCATAGGCCATAGCACATGCAGACCTGTTTGGGGTCTCCTTTGGGTTTCTTGGCCCAGTGTTGGACCATCACGGAGCAAACCAGACCACTTTCTGTAGCTCCGTCCGGGCTCTTAGACACGCGTCAAGGGTTAGCAGGTCACGGCCGCTCACATCTTCCCCTGATGACCGTGCTCTCTGCCAGTTACACTTCCGTGAAAAGTAAAGGGTGAAAAATTCAGGAAATACAGTGTTAGTTACCCTCAGAAATACAGTGCTCATTTTAGAATTTTGCAAACTGTTCATATTTATTAACTGGCTATATAGCAGTCACTGTTACCTCATGCTTAGTCATTTGTATGTTTCCATTTCTAATTGTTAATATGTTTCCCCAATACTGTGTGTCACTTATGAATGAATAAAAACCACTTACCATGAATTGGTGAGCAGTTCATGTTTGTGTTTTTGTTTAATTTGAATTGGTTGTAAGTTTTGAGGGCAAGGGCTACATTTCTAAGGACAGAAGATTTGGGGTCTTTTTATGAGCAGGGTACTGCTTGTTCAGAGTCCCCTCTTGGGTTTATGGACAGTATTCTTCTNGGGGGGTGGGGGGGGGGGGGGGGGGGACGAGTAACCCCTGCGTATGGCAGTTTCACTTTCTGAGCTTGGCACATACGAATCACTTGTATACTTCGCCTGAGCTGTTCCTTCCACCCGCCCTTTGTAAACATTTAATTGGAGCTAAGTGTTAAAATCACTTGAATGGAGTAACTCTCCTCTTCTCTGCTTTCTGGTGGTTATTAGTAACAAGAAATAGCACAAGTGGGCAGCAGAAGGGCCGGTAACCTGGCCGTCTGGTTGGGTGAAGGGGGCCTTTGGATTATTTGGGTGGGTTTTATAACTTAACTGTTGCTTATTTCTGTTCTTGCTGTTGTTACACCTTGAGAGAAAAACTAAATGTGATTGTTTTTCCATAAAAATTATGCTGATACAAATGTCCAAAACGTTTCTCTGTTAAATAGTGTTTTACGTTTTTATGCATATAGGTTACAACCTGCCATATTCATTCATCCAGTGATGATGAAATTGACTTTAAAGAAACGGGTTTCTCACAGGACTCTTCTTTGCAGCAAGTGAGTCACGCCTAAAGCTTTGCTTTTTGTTTTTATTTGAAATGCTTAGTCTAGTTGCCGCCCATGAGTCCCCTTCTGAGGCAGTTCATGCACCAGGATGTGATTTGGGGTTACCTGTTAGCTAGGCAGAACCATTAGAAGTAGGAAGCATCGGGTATGTGCAAGAAGGTGTGTACCGATTATATTCCCAGGGGCTGTTTCCTCCCTGGTCACAACAGTGCCAGGTCGGGTAAGTGCTCAGACCCGAACAAACCGAATGGCTCAGCCAGTGTCCCAGAGAGGCTCGTGCACCCCGCGTGCCCGCCGCGTGGTTGCCGCATCCCTGCGGTGGAGGCCTGCAGTAACGGGAGTCACACTCTTAATGTCAGCCAGAGTAACTTTAAAAAAAAAAAAAAAAAAAAAAATCTGTGAACTAAATGGCTTACATGCTTCTAATATCCTTAAGTTCTATTCTGGTGAAAGTTGTAGTTGAATGAATTCGTTGCCACCCTACTCTCCTGCCCCAAGTCCTCCCCAATTGTCAGCTGCTTATACTGTCTGTGGGGGAGGAAATGGTATAAAAATGGCACGCCCGGGCTTACCCCTCACCCAGGGGTGGTTCTTGCGGTCTCACTACCTTGGCCAGCACCAGATGGTGGGGGCTGGCAGTACAGGCCCCTCTTCCAAGTCCCCGTCTCTC
Source organism: Crocuta crocuta (assembly GCF_008692635.1). Taxonomy (NCBI): domain Eukaryota; kingdom Metazoa; phylum Chordata; class Mammalia; order Carnivora; family Hyaenidae; genus Crocuta; species Crocuta crocuta. The sequence continues at coordinate 1,564,046 of NW_027530380.1, read as the reverse complement.
CATATGGGCAGATCATGCCAGGACCATGCGTTGGCGTGGACTCGATCCGGTGCGGTGGGGGTGGCAGAGCCCCCTTCCCGCCTGGCACTGGAGGTTTGCTTGGCTTCTTTTTTCTTAATCGTTAAGCCTTGTCTTTTACCAGGGCCAGGATGAAGCCACTCGTGGCTCTGCTGACCCTGGGTTTCGGCCTCCCAGCAGGCTGTCCTGCTCTGGTCAGGGTGGATGCTCAGTCAGGTTCACAGTCACGTTCACAGGACAGGTCTGGAGTGGTTTTTCAGCACTCAGCTGGCATCTCCATCGGTTCTTGACACTGCTGCCCTGCAGAAGCCCACCTCCCAGTGTCGGGGGCATGGGCGGCGCACCCATGGGGGGGCTGATGAGCACCAGGGGTCTTCTTTAGAACACAGTAGCCCCTCACTGCCACCTGCAAGCCGTGGCTTGGGTGCTCACCTGGCTCGCTGTGAGCCCTCATGCCCACAGGCCCTTCTTCCTTGACCCCAGAGTCCTCTGGTTTGACGGCAGCCTCTCTCTATCTACCCCTATGGAAGCATCTGGAAGGTACTGAAATCGGCCCCTCAGCCTGGCGAGATCTCCCACACCACACGTCTTTCACCCCTGCGGGGAAGCTCCACGGTGTAAAGTGTAAATTATCAGGGTGCTTCTGAACCTGTTGGAATTGCTTTAAGAAGAATGCCCTAAACACCTATTTGCAGATGAGATAATAACCTTGGAACTTTAGGCGACTGACTTAATCCAGGAGTGGTTCCATTGAGGTATCTGGAAAGTAGGCCCCCTTCTCATGCAGTCTGCTCCACAGCTGTTCTGAGGAGAACATTTTCTGACATTTTTTTGGTTTGACCAACTGCTGATGTGCAAGGCCGTCCAGCTACGAAACTGCCTTCCCAGCAAAGCTCTCCACGGCTCCTGGTCCTGTGGCTTTTCCCTCTCAGAGTAGGAAGGATAGTTCTTTACTGCTGGATGTGCCCCAAGTCAATGTTTCTTTGCGTGCTTAAGTTGTAAGTCAGTTGTGGGTCATTTTGAAAATAAGAAATATGTTCCAGACTTTTTTTTTTTAATTTGAGGCCAGGGTAGGTTAATTTAAGAATTTTATGCTGGTCTCCATGGTAGAATACTAGCTTATATATATTAGTTTCAGTTTCTCGTTCACATTTAAAGTTAGGTTTCATGTAGGTATAAAGTCCTGAGTATAGAGAGCTTCAGGCCGGTCATTTAATAAGGTCACTTGACCATGTCACCTGTGAGGCCATGTTTGGCCCAGGGAATGCTTCACAGCTTTTGTGTCCCTACTAGTTGGGTTGTGCCTTCCGGCCCTTCTGATTTCCTCACCTCTAGAGTTCCACTCTTCCTCCTCCGAGTCTGGCAGAGGTGTGGAGCGTGAGGCTCCCTTCTGGTGGCTCCGGAGGCCTGGCGGGCGCCGCCCACTCCCTGCTGCACGCAGGCCTGGGCAGGGTGGGTAGGGGACACCAGGGCTTCCTGTCGCCCTAGCAGCGCCTCCGAGGAGATTCGCTTAAATAAAGCGGTAGACTCACTTCTCTGACGTGAACAGCCCCTGGCTTTGGCCAGGATGACAGTTGTAGGAAGTATGGGGTTTGTATGTGGGGGGTTTTTTTGAATAAATAAGTTTTTAATAATTACACAGCCATCAGGTGCTTCCCAGACTGGGATTTCTCCAAGCCCAAAGCACTTTTTATATAACTTTAAATAGAATATAGTAACAGTCTTCACGTAGGTGAGTTTAGTACCCTTTGATGGCTTTCTTAGTAAAAATCATATCCAAACCCTGAGGTTCTTTGCTAATTTACATCTTCATGGAAGCTGTAATATTCTTAGAGCTAATGAGGACCGACAAGGTTGGTTGGTTTTCTTTTTCCCCTAAGTTACTGCATCGAAGTCACTTGTGTCTGCGAGTGGCCGTATGTATCTCCCAAGGTACCCGAATGAATAGACAGGGAGACAGACGGGGCAGATCTGGGCGTACATTGTACGTGCATTCACACACACACTTAGAATACACTTAGTGTCTGTGTGCTCTCTCTGAAGCACTTAAAGGAACTCTTTTGGGTTTTATGAACCCCCAAAATTTATAACACAAACTCCAGAGGCACAAAAAAAGGTGGGGAGGAGAAGCAAAAAGACTGGGGAGGGACCTTTTCCCTTGTGCGGCCAGATTTCTAATCTGTAAGTCAGCTCGGAGCCCGGCCTGGTCCGCTTGCTGGGAAGAATGACGTCATGATTCTGCACCGCATCTTTGAAGGCACCACACATCCCATTTTACCTCAGAAAAGACAGAGATGCTGTTCAGAGGAATCTGTTGCTTTCTTTTGGGTTTAATGACTATCAGTGCTGCGGTTCCTAGTCTTCATTCTGTGTCCAAGCTCAGCCCGGCCTTCCAGAACGTGGCCCTGCCCTTCTGCGTTCACCCACACTCCCACGACTCAGCCTCGACTCGGCCTGCCTTACCAGATGCGCTCCCGTGAGGCTGATCCCTGCCCCCGTGTCATGTAGCATCCTCTCTGAGGACAGGAAACGGGATGGCATGGAAGTGCACGAGTGAGCACAGGGGTGGCGGGAAAGGGGGGTCTCTCCAGCTAGAGAAAAGGGAAGTTTTAGGTTCTCGGCAAACTAGACACCACTTTTTTCAGACCTACGAAAAAAGATGCCTTCCAAAGCCAAATATAAGGTTTATTTTTTAGTCGTCTTCGATTTGGATTATCCATGCCATGATTCCCTGCCAGCAGCCTGAGTAATCAGGAAGGAGCCAAAGAGGCGTTTGTGCAGCAGATGTCTGCGGGGCGGGCTCCGGGCTCGGCTCTGGAGGAGGGCCAGGAGCACTGGGTTTCGTGCGGTGGCAGCTGCGTCCCTCCTGGCGAGCGGCTTCCGGCGTGACGCCCATAGTTCAGCTCCCGGCCACCACTGCTGCCCCGTGCGTGGTGCTCACGTGCCGGAGAGCCTTGTCCCCTGCCCAGAGCAGGCCCGCCAGGCCACACACTGCTGCTCGGTCGTCTCCGTGTTCGTGGTTGGGGCGCGAGGAGTGCCACTTGCTTGTCTTCAGCGTCCTCGACTCCTGCTTGGGGCCGCAGAACACCTTCGCCGAGTCCTCTCCCTCTGCTCAGCCTGCTTGTTGTCCTAAACCTGAATATCCACGTATCTGTCAAGTCCATGTTAACATCCCCCTGTCTTCTCACCTGAGGAAACCCAGATGAGCCCCGTGCCCCCTAGAATGTAGGAGACACGATGGGCTTCTCCGGACCTCACAGAGTGATGTCCCGTCAGTGCTAAGACTTGGTCCCCACTCTGAGGCAGGTAGGATAGGAGCTACTTTTAGACTCTTCCCGGCCTCTGAGACTGAAGTCTTTTTTGAAGAGAATGAAGTGTCCCTGAATGTTGTGTTGTAGGCTGGCAGTTTGTGATTACTGGTTGTGTTCCCCCCTCCCCCC
>NW_027530380.1:1529570-1559752 GCF_008692635.1 Crocuta crocuta | reverse complement strand
TACTTCCTGGATCTTAGGTTAAGGTTGGTTGTGTCCAGAGCTGATTGATAATCTTATAATTTCAGAGATTGATACATCTTATAATTTCAGACTGTCAATTGATCACCTCTTCGAACTAGACTTAATCCAGTCCTCCCTCTAAAGATAATTTGCGATAGAGGGCAGAGTGGTCGTTAACATTTCCTACGGTGACATGTGCATTAGAATGACCTGTGGGCCAAACTCCAGACGTGTCCTTTTTTGGGTAAATTGTGTCTGAAATTATTTGATTGTTTTTTTTTTTAGAAAGACACACCAACTTTTTAAGCCCTAAGCCTTTGTAAATAAGATGGTTTCTGAAGCACAAGTGGGCAGATAGTATGTAGAATGTCATTAGAATCATTATATCACTGTCACTGGCCCTGGGGTTGCCAGGCCTTTTCTGATTATCAGATGCAACAAATGACGTCCAATTTTATTGACCAGTTTGGCTTCAACGATGAGAAGTTTGCAGATCAAGATGACATTGGCAAGTGAGTATATCTTCCTGTCCCCTGTCTCGTGCACTCCTGCCTTTTGTTAGATGCGGGGTCCCCCTGCGGTCCCAGCCGTTGAGCCCTGAAGCCACCAGAGGGCGGTGGGGATAAGGGCACCCCTCCCCCCGCAGAGAGGGGCACCCCTGCCGCAGCCTCTCAAGGGGGCTTGTTGCCATTTATATATATTGAGCTTTGCTCAGGAGCTCAGGTCACTGCTCTGCCCCGTCCGGCAACTGTGCCAGGCAGTGGCCCCCAGGGCGGTGAGGCCCGGATGTAGTCGGTGGGCGGGAGCAGCCCGGTGCCTTCCCAGCAGCTCACGCCACGTGTGTCCTCCCCGGCCCACTCAGCGGGACGCAGGGCTGGTGGGGGGAGAGGGCACAAAATCAGGAATACTGGTACCATACCAGATCGCAGAGTAACACGTGTGGGTGATAGTCAGAAATGTGAACAAATGGGCCGGCGTCTGGCCTGGGGAAGGGAGAGGTATTTATTTTCAAGGAAAGCATTTATGAGGAGGCGTTAGAGCTCATTGAGAGCAGAGTTTAGTATCAAATGGCTTCTGTCACGGGTCACTGCCTGATGATGCCTGTCAGTACCCAGCATCTGGGTGGCTCCTTGCTAGCGGTTAGGGGCCCGTGGTTTAGTGACGCAGCCAGCAGGACCATCTTCTGTCACAAGGTGCGGTTTCTAGCACGTGAGAAGCAGAAGACCCCTGCACACTCCAGCCTTTCCGATGGATGTGCTGTGTTAGCACAGTGGATGGAGCCTTCCCTGCAAACAGAGCAAGAGTTCAAGGCTGCCCTAAGCATCAGCCCCCTGAGATGCAAAATGAGCAAAGACTGTCCACGTCCACGTGGTGGTCGTGTCTGTACCGTGGACGCACTCACACCAGGGCCTGCGGACTCCCCACGCGGCATCTCAGCACCTGGCCTGTCTCTGCTCTCAGTAAATGTTCCCAGTTAGGAATCCAGGCCCTTTAAGTTTATGCTGGGTGCTTGGAATAACGATGGATTAGAATAGATCTTTAAGAATTATATTTCCTTTAGGGCACCGGGGTGGCTCATTCAGTTAAGGGTCCGACTCTTCAACTCAGATGAGGACTTCACAGTCCTGAGATCGAGCCTCACGTTGGGCTCCACACTGGCCATGGAGCCTGCTTAAGATTCTGCCCCTCTGCCCCTCCCCTGCTCACACTTTTTCTCCAAAATAAATGAGTAAGAATCCTATTTACTCAAAAAATTGTGTTTCACAAGCTCTGAGATCTTTCACCCCTACCTTCCTGCTGGTCATCCCATACCATAGGGTTTGGGGGGTATCCATGCTGTGCATGAATTTGGCCGTCCCTGGAGAAGGCTTAGTGTCTGACAGCCCTTGGGGACTTTCTCATGTTTTGACTTGTTTCTTTTTTTCAAATAACCGTTTTCTTGGTTGTGGAAGTATGGCCTGTGGAGCCGCGGCTGTGGCCGTGGACATTAAAACTCTTATGGGAAGGCTTGCGGGGGTGTTGGTTCCGTCCTATGAGGCTGCACCCCCACCCTTTCGTCTTAGTACCTGGGAAGAGGCATCGTTCAACGTAGGAAAGTTTTGCTTTTGTCTTACCTGGGGAGATTTTAATGATAGTGTAAATATTTTAAATTCGGAGAATTTTGTAAATTGTGTTTTGGTCAGCCTGTAAGTAAGTAACTATTCCTGTACTTACATTTTGTTTCCAGTGTTTCTTTCGATCGAGTATCAGACATCAACTTTACTCTCAATACAAACGAAAGTGTAAGTATTCGTGTTCCCTTAGTAACAAGGTATAGGAGAGGTAGATGGCAGGGCCTGGGGTCTGCCAGAGCCTGTGTGCGGACACCGTGTGCCCTGGGACCCCCGCGCCCCAGGACACTCGTCTTCGGCTGGTATTACCCCCCTGCCCCCCATGTGACCTGCGTGGTCCCTGTGGGCATGTGAGTTTGCAGCCCTGGCTTAAGATGTGACAGGGCTGATAAAACCGGGTCGCTTGTGATTGCAGTCTAGACATTTAGCTTCAGAGAGTGCATTTTGACTCAAGCCAGCTGCCTTTTCCTTCGGATGTATGTCACCAGGAGAGAAACTTGGGCTAGATCAGGGCCAGCTTGTCCTCTCCAGGCAGGGCTCCAACCCCCCGGTCAGCACCATCGGCGCATGATGTGGGGTTGGTGTCATGTGAGTGGGCACAGTCTTGATTTTTAGGTTGATTAACACGAGGGACCCCTGGTTTATTCCCTGATGTGACAAGGTAGAAACTCCTGACTGGGCCACTGATGCCCATTGCTGCTTGGCTGGAGCTGTAGAAGCAGAGGAAACGAGGGTTGCTTTCCTACAGGGCAGATCTNGGAGTCCGGGAAGACCGCACAGGCTTCTGTGGGCTAGTTTTGAATCAAGTCCTTGGGGGAACTTTCTGCTGTTGCACAGAAGCTGACACCACGCCTTTACGTTTGTTTTTGGCGTGTGTGGTAGGCACTTTTTTTAAAGGAAATGAGGGATGCAATTTACATTGATAGCTTTTGGAGAAAATCACTTGATTTTTAAGTTTGCTCTTTTCGTGCTCTCGTTTTTATTTAGGGAAATATTGCCTTGTTCGAAGCCTGTTGTAAGGAAAGAATCCAGCAGTTTGACGACGGTGGCTCTGATGAGGAAGACATCTGGGAGGAAAAGCACATTGCGTTCACACCGGAATCCCAAAGGCGGTCCAGGTGAAGGAGTCTGTTCCGGCGGCCATAATGCCCAGTGCAGACAGTTGGTGGGCGGGGGAGGCATGCGTCCTGTCCTTGGCAGATGCACATTCTTGACCTAGAGACCAGTGTTTCTGTCGTGATCAGAAATGCCCTTGTTAACCGATGCAAGGTGGTGCCAGTTCGCCTGTGTCCAGTGTGATGGGCACGAACGAGTCTGGTGATGAACTTGAAACTGCGGGGAGTGTGGAGGCCTAGTCGGGAAGCGCTGTGGCTCCGCCTCTTCTGAACAGAAGGCAGTGCTGAGGAGTGTGGCGCAGGGCACCCTGCACAGATGTCCCCTCGCCCCTGATGCCCGCAGCAACCGACTTCCATACCATCTCCTCTGAGAAACTGAAGTTTTCCCCAGGGGAGGGAAAAGCTGTTTCTAAAAGTTAGTCTAGCCTGGGGAGATGGGGTCCTGCCAGCCGGGGGCCCTTTGGAATCAATCCTGTTGGGTTTTTTCCTGTCTAATTGGTTTCCGTCACTGTGGCACGAGAACACGGAGTTCTTATCCGAGTGTCCATTACCAGAATCTTCTTATTTGGGAGAGTAGCAGTTGAACTCTCATTTTTATTTCGCTTATTTTTAATAAGTAACGTGTCGGGGCGCCTGGGTGGCTTACTCGGTTAAGCGTCTGACTTTCGCTTAGGTCATGATCTCGCAGTTCGTGGGTTCGAGCCCCGCATCGGGCTCTGTGCTGACTGCCAGCTCAGAGCCTGGAGCCTGTTTCAGAGTCTGTGACTCCCTCTCTCTCTGACCCTCCCCTGCTCATGCTGTCTCTTTCTCTCTCTCCTAGAAATAAATAAAACATTAAAAAAATTTAACATGGGCTTGAAAGTCAAACTGAGCCCCTAAGACCCTTCTTTCAGATATGAATACAGAGGTTGGGAGAAAGGACTTTTTCCCCACACTCTAGGATCATAAGCTGGTAGACCAANCCCCCACCCCCCCAACCCCAGCCCCACTAGCCATTTCTCCCTCTTGCTGGGTACCATGCACCAGCACCCTCTGCCGTGTCTGCGCACCCCAGCGGCTGTGTTGTGGCTCTAAGGAGGGCTCACTGCTTTGGGTTACAGAAGACCCACCTGGGGCTTAAACACAGGAAAGGGGTATTTGTCTCATAATCCACAGCTGTCTAGCCTAGCTTCTTTGTCCATGCCCACTTCATCGTCGTCTGCATGCGACTCTTTACTTTGTAATCACAAGGTAGCCGCAGCTCCAGGAAGCGAGAGACAGATAGCTTCACAGTGATTTTTGTTTTGTTTTGTTTTGTTTTTAGTTTTTAAGATAAAGCCTTAGTTAAACTTGTTTGTCACCGTTTGCTATGAAATTTTGGGCCTCACTTTGAGTGTGTTCACTAAGTGGCCATTGCCTACTATCACAGGCCGACCTCACACGGTACAGCACTTAGGGAATGACGTGTGGTGGTGAAGGTAGTGTCCTGGAGGACGTGACAGTTGATGTCCAGAGGGAACACGGGACAATGAGAAAAGGCAACTTTTTATTATTTAACAGCTCTCTTGAGGTATAATTGACATATAGAAAACTGTATTTATTTAGATTACACAGCGTAGTAAGTTTGGACATGAATACATCCGTGAAACCATCAGCTTAGTCAAGATAATGAACTTCTCCATTATCTACAAAAGTTTCCTCATGCCCTTTCATATTGCCTTCCCCCCATCTGCTTTTTGTTCCTTGAGAGTGATTTGTGTTTTCTAGAGTTTTATGTAAATCAGATTGCACATTACATATTTTATGTGGCTTCTTCCACTCAGCACAATTATTTTGAGAGTCATTCATGTTGGGTGATGTTTCAGTAACTCATTCCATTTCGTGACTGAATAATGTTCCATTGAATGAACGTACCACCCACCAGACGCGTGAACGTGTTTATCCACCTACTTGCTAATGGACATCAGGGTTTCTAGTTTGGGGCTATGGAATCACTTGAGAGTAGACTGGTAAGTTATGGATATATATTGTAAACCCTGAAGCAACCAGTAAGCAAAACAGAGTTGTAGTTAATAAGCCAACAAAGGAAATTAAATCATAAAAAATTCTGAAAAGAGGGCAACAAAATAAAAAGGCAGCTGAGACATACAAAAAACTAACAGCAGTAGGATAATATTAAACCTAGGCAACCGTATCAGGATTCATTAAATAATATTAAATGACCTCAAAACTTCAGTTAAAATGAAGAGGTTTCAGATTGGATTAAAAAAAAAATAAGGTCTAACATATGCTGCCTCTGAGAAATAAATATAAAGACACAAACAGGCTGTAAGGAAAGGTAGAGGGTCTACATATTTAATAATAAAATGGGTTTCAGAGGACAGGCAAAAAGAAAAGGTGATAAAGGGGTCAAGTCTTCAGGAAGATGGAACAATTTTAAATGCCTACGCACCTGATAACAGAGCTTCAGAACACACAGGGCAGAAGCAGCGAAGTGGCAAAAAGAAGCAGACAAACCTGTGGTTACCGCCACATGTCTGTGCTCCCTCTGTCAGTAGTTGGTCACAAGCAGAAATCAGAGGTGCGGAGCACCTGATACCATCAGCTAGCACGGCCCTGCTGGACTTGTGCAAAGCACCTCAGCCAGTGACAGCACCAGAGGCCATACTGTCAGGTACACGTGAGATATTTACACCAAGAGAAATCCTATCCAGGACATAAAGCAAGTCTCAGTAAGTTCCTAAAAGTTTAAGTCCTGCAAAGTATGTTCTCTGACCCCAGTGGAATTTAGTTAGAAGCCAGTCACAGAAGGATCTCTGGAAAATCCCCAAATACATGGAAACTAAATAGCAAGTGGATTAATAAGGAAATCAAAAAGGGGGTGACAGGACAGTTCTAGGGCTGCTTTTATTCACAAGTAGAGACCTCTCCAAGCCATGACCTTGGCTTCCACCTTAGGAAACAAAGGAACAGTAGAGGAAATCATTGTGATCTAAAGTCATTCTCTGAGAAACTTGAGGAGTCAGTGCCCCTCCAGACAGAGCGGTCAGGAGAAGCAGGGGTACACATTACTGACACCACGAGGAACGAGAACAGCGACCCCACCTCGGTTCCAAAAGCGTAATAAGGGCAGGTTGTGAATAATCCATGCCAGTAAGTCTGACACTGAGATGATCTTTGAAAGACTCAGACTACCAAAGCTCCCCTGTCCCCCGAGAAAGGTAACCGGAATAGTCCTGTATCTATTGAAGTTGAATTTTTAGTTTAAAACTTCCCACATAAACAAAAAACTCTGGGCCCAGCTGTCTTCTCTGGTGAATTCTACCAAACGTTTCAGGAATGATACCAGGTTTATACAAAAGCTTCTAGAAATTTGAAAAGGGGGATCTAGTGCCTGTGTCATTCTCAGAGGCCACATCAGTGTGACCTGACAGCAGAGCTGACATGGCATGACAAGAAATGTGGCTCCATTGTCCTCGTTAATGTGGATGCAGAAACGCCCTTGAGGGTTTTAATAATAAAGGCAACAGTAATACCTCATGACCAAGTAAAGTCTGTTTCAGAAACGGCTGGTTTAACATTTGAAAATCAGTCAGTAAGCATGTGGCTGACCCCAACCTCTATGCCCAGTAAGAGTTCTTAGCAAACTAGAGGTGGAATTTCTTCACCTGATTAACGCTTCTGCAGTAAGCCGGTAGTTGGTAGCGTGGTAAGAAGTGAACAATTGCCCCCTGAGATCAGGAACCAGGCAGAAGATACCTACTCTTCCCACAGCTTTTCGCTAATGTCGCTGGGGCTTCTAGCCGGTGCACTAAGTCAAGAAAAAGAAAAGCCATCTAGATTGGAAAGGAGAGGGTAAAATTATCTTTATTCACAGACAACAGTCACTGTAGTGTAGAAAAGTTGTTGGAATCTACGAAAAGGCTATTAGAACAATTAAGTAGGTTTGGCATGATCACGCTGTACAAGGTCAGTGTGGTCATACTTCCCCGTCCCGCAGCAGACAGTTGGGACTGACATCACAAGAGTCTTATTCATTGTAGCCTCAGATTATTAAATATGCAAGGGTAACTGACAAGATGTGCAAGACTTGGACCCTGAACATCGCATGACAGCTGAGAGAGATCCAGAATTGGCAAATGTTTGTGATTTGGAGCCCAGTATCATTCGAATGCCAGTTCTCCCCAGATTGATCTAGACTCAATGGAGTCTCAAGTACAATGGTAAGAAATGCAGAGGAGCCAGAGGAGCCAAAACAGCCTTCATAAAGAACAGAGCTGGAGCACTAACAGTACCTGATTTCAGAAGACAGTAACTGCGACAGTGTGGTCACTAGGAGAAGAGATCGGGGGACGGCGTAGAGGATAAATTATTAGCTATAGTGACAACAGACTTTTGACGGAGGTGTAAGAGCAGTTCAGTAGAGAAAGGGTAGTCCCTTGAACAAACAGTTCTGGAACAAGTGAACATCTGCATGCAGAGTAAAGGAACTCAGTCCATACCTCTTACCATGTATACACGTGGACTCAAAGTGGATCTTAAACCTAAATGTGACACATCAGGCTATAAAACTTCTACAGAAGATCCTCGTGACCTTGGGTTGGGGCAAGATTTCTGAGATCGACACCATAAGCACATGCATGAGAGAAAATCTTCATAAGCTCAAGTTCGTCAAAATTAAGCCCTTCTGCTGTTGTGACGACACTGGTAAGAGGGAGGGACGGTGCGCAGACTCGGGGATATCTGCAGGTCGCATGTCTGACACGGGGCTTCCGTATAGGGCACACGAAGGGCTCAGAGGGCCCTGTAATAACGACAGCCTGTTTTCTAAACTGCTGAAGGTGGGAAAAGACCCTTCAGGAACGATGTGTGGGTGGCGGGGCGGCACGTGGACAGCAGCTCAGCGTCTCGGCCGCAAGGGCAGTGCCCCAGTGAGCTGCCTTTGAGTCCTGTTAGAAGCCACTCACGTGTTGACGCAGAGCCCAGGCGCCGGCGGGACAGCCGAGAGCGAGGGTAGGAGCGAAGGTAGGCTCACGAGGCAGGAATGATCCAGACAAAGCGCATGAGATTTTCTCTTCTTGGATGACCTTCAGAGTTCTCTGGATTTTGCTAGTGACGGATTGGCATCGTTAACTATTTTGGTCTTTTTTTTCCTTTTCCCTTAGCTCGGGGAGCACGGACAGTGAAGAAAGTACAGACTCTGAAGAAGAAGACGGAGCAAAACAAGACTTGTTTGAACCCAGTGGTGCCAGTACAGAGGATAAAATGGAGGTAGACTTGAATGAACGTAAGTTGTCTTCCTTCTGTATTAGTCACTGTGTGTCGAAAACAGGGGTATTTTAAAACTAGGTGCCCTGGTCTGCAGATAGGAGTTAGGTTGAAACGCGGTCCTCTGAGTCCCCTTGGAGGTTTAAGTGTCGGGGACAGGGCCTCAGGGAAAGAGCCGCTTGTCCCTCTGAGGACCGGGTGTCTCCTGCGGTACGGACGCCCTCTGGGTGGGTCCGGCCCGAGGACTGGGAGCTGCAGCCTCTGGGTGCCCGGTAGAAAGGGAGACTGCATAGACTGTGGAAAGGTGAGGGAGTGCTGTGTTTGTGGAGTCAGGAATGACTGTACTGAAGGTGACACCTTAAAGCTGACAACGATTTGAAATGGGTTCTTCAGTTTATTTATGAAGCCCGTAACCCTTAAGCTTGTCTAGCCTGTGTTTATGTCCCTGCTACTTGCTAAGAAGACTTGCGGCAGCTGGCCTTTAAACTACTGTTGACTTCTGGAAGTTCAGATTAATGTACATGTGGGAGGGCCACGTGGATTGCTGTTGGGGCTTTCCTTGGGGCCGATGGGGCCCCTGATCCCCCAGGAAGGCTTCTGGGTACTCAATACTTGAGACTGCACGCCCCCAGCGCCGGGGCCCTAGCGGTAACCAACACCCCCCCATGGTGCAGACCCAGCAAGCGAGGGCCGTGGGGGAAGCGCGGTTCGATCTGTCCTCTCGTTGCTTTCCCAGCACACCATCTTCAGGAGGAAGAAATGGGTTTTTCTCTCTGTAATTCGCTTCGAATCCGCACGCCTTCATCATGTTCTGACCGTGTGCAGGTGCGGGACACCCCAGACTTGGTCCCAGAGCTCAGGGTCTCCTGAGGAACAGGGGCGACTGCAGTAGATTCTGGGGAGCTCACCTGGGAAGTTCACTTCCATGAGGCCTGCAGCGTGGTGTGCGATGAGAGCAAGGACACAGGGACCTAATTTCACCCGAGGGGACACCTCTCTGAGGAGGTGATGTTGAACCAGACCTGCGGGTTAGGTACGATCTGCTGGCAGGCAGCGCGGGGAGGATACGGTGAAGGAGGTGAACGTGAGGAGAGAGGCAGGGACACGGTCGGGAAGGGTCCGAAGCGCAGGATCTCTGTCCGCATGGAGTGTGGCAGGCACCCCCCGCTGTGCCCCAGCCCCGAGGCTCTAAGCCCCTCCACTCTGAGTTGTTATAGACCCTTCATTAGGTCCCCATGTTGATTAAATCACTGGCCCTTGGTGATTTGCTCCCCTCCTGGGAGTTGGGGCTGAAAGTTGTAGCCCTCAGACTCCGGGCTGGTGACCCTGGGTCCCAGCCCCACCCTGCGCCTCTCCAGGAGTCCAGGCCTCTGGCCAGGTCTTCAGCGCACAAAAAGTCAGATTCCAACGGTTTGGGGGTCCTGTGCCCAGGAAGGCATTTCTTGCCCTTCCTGTGTGTGCTGGCTCCGGTGGGCTGCGGAAGCCGTCAGCGGTGCCACGTGGGGCCACACCTGGATTGGGAAGCATCTGAAGTCTCCAGCTGATTAATCAGCCATTAAATAGCCAGCTTGTTGCTTTTTTTATACAACTTTTTGTTTTGGGATGAGTACAGCAAAGCTACAGAGATGGAACAGGGAGCGGCTCTGCACCCTTCTCTCTCCGTCTTCTCCCAGCATTCGTGTAATCTCGGTACATTTGTCACAAGTAAGAAACGAGTGTTTTCTTCTAGGTGTAGCTTTGCGTCCTTGTGTGGTTTCTTTTTCCTCTTCCCGTGGTATTTGTTAGTTGTTTGTTTATTGAGAGAAACTATTTCATACCCGGGTGTTCATGTTTCATAGTCGGGGGACACAGCTCAGGGACGACCTTCCATGGAACTCAACCCAAAGAAGCTCTTCACATTCCAGAAACACTTTGCACTCTGGAAGATACGGGCCACCGTCATCTCCTCAAGATCTTTCATGGGATCAGAATTTCTGTAGAAATCTGCATCCGCCCTCTTTCTTGGGTTGGCCACAGCAAACTTGGCCAGAGGCCTCGCATCTGAGGTTTCGTCCGGGCACCGGAAGTCATGGTAGCTGTTCTCAACTCCAGCCTCAAACCCAGCATCCTTCCTGAGGCAGAGGTGGCCTTGTGTGGTGTTTCTGTGGGGAAAACCAGTCTTAGAAATGAGAAGTCAGGGATTAAAGGAAATCCAGTTTCTTGATCGGATGGATGTTATCATGTCACCCTCCATGTGACTGTGCTATTTCCACTGCTGGCGGTGGTGCATCAGAGCGTCCTGTCCCTGCCACGCTGGTGCTTGTCATTGCAAGTCTGGTTTTTAAAACACATCTTGTATTCTGTTAAACCACTGAGGGTACTCTCAAAGTGAAATTCCTCCCCTCTTTTCAGCACCCAGCTGGTCGGCCAACTTCGATGTCCCCATGGAGACGACCCACGGTGCTCCCTTAGATTCTGTCGGGTCTGATGTCTGGAGCACAGAGGAGCCGATGCCGACCAAGGAGACGGGCTGGGCTTCTTTTTCAGAGTTCACGTCTTCCCTGAGGTGAGTGCTCGGGTGCCAGCCCCTCCCCCTTTCCGCGGGAGGGTTGGGGATGGCGTGTCAGCTGTGGGCACTGTTTGTGAAGGTGGTGCCTTACCCGAGATGACAGATCAGTATAGGGGGGACAGCGACAAATTCAAGGAAACCGGCCTCCGGCCTCCTCCCAGGACGAGCCGAGAAAGGCAGTGAGTTGTGCACTCAGCCCAGGAAGGTGCAGCCCCGGGAGGCGACACAGCTGACGGAGATGCTGTCTGCAGGGCGTGTGCGGCCCCACCGAGCGCGCGCTCGGGAAACAGGATGGAGAATGGGGACAGGGTGGAGCCGAAGAACTCACAGGTGCCGCTGTACGGAGCGCTGCGGGAAAGTGCAAGACGTATCTTGAAGTGAACGCATAATATGAATTTGTATGTCACCTGTAGCTGTAAATCAGGGACGTGAAAGATACGGTTGTCGTTCTTGTTATTGGTAGCTTTCTTCCTGACAGCACCTATCATTTCATAGTTTTCCTGAATAATACTGTCAGCATTTGAGTATTAACCGTGGATTTCAGGTCTTATGAGCTTAGTTTGATTTGCTAAACATTATTTTATTCTGTCTACTGAGAAAAAACCCCACCTTCACCACCCCTTTTCAAAGACTGTTGCTTTCCCTGTTCTAACGAGCAGTGTTAACTGCTCACTGGTAACAGGCCAGACCGGAGCCTGGGTTACTGTCCTTGGCAGAGCACAGGGCCAGCTCCAGCCTTGCCAGCCGTGGCAGTGCCAGCGGGAAGTTTTTGTTCGGGGGTAGAAGTGAGCTTGGTGGCAAATGTCCCTAAGGCATTGTAAGTTATTTGACTGACTCTGGCCCCGGACAGTCGCGTTTCCACCTCTTGCTTTCTGCCGTCTTCCTGTAACTGAAGGCCAAGCGCCCTCAGTTAATCAGAAGATTGTCAAAGGAGCTTCCTCGCCTCTCCCCTTGTGCTCATCATGTTAGCTCATTATCAATGAGCTACTCAGAGTGTGGGGCTCAGGGTAAGTAGGGATTTTTGTAAAAATGGCACCACAGAAACAGTGATACCACGCAGTGTGAATCCCTGCTGTCCCAGCCCTGGGGCCTGGGGATCATGGGGAGGATGTGGACTGGTGCCCTTCAAACCTTCCCGCACCCCACCCTCCCGAGAAGTCCCTAAGCTGCCATCCCGCTGCTTTTGCGAAGCAGTTACCTGCCCACGCCCGTCGACCTCCAGACAGCGTGCTTCCCTCCGCACATAGATCTCCGTGTCAGCGGAGCCAGTGACCCACTGCCCGTGTCTCACCACTGAAACTGGAAGGGACTTTCAAAGGGTTTGTGAAGAACAGTAACTGAGAGCTGTTTCCCGCTGCTAATGAGCTGAATTTTCTCTTTTCTAAAAGTACAAAAGATTCTCTAAGGAGTAATTCTCCAGTGGAAATGGAAACCAGCACTGAGCCAATGGACCCTCTGACTCCCAGTGTTGCCGCGCTCGGAGTGCAGCCAGAAGGTGGGTGCGGAGAGCGAGGCTCGAGCCCGCGGGCCCGCTGGCTGCTCCTGGGAGGTGGTTCGGGCTTCCACTTGGTGCTCAGTTTTCCAGATCCAGTTTTCCTGTCTGCGTAATAGGTTTGGGCTCAAGGGCTCATAGGAGTCAGGAAATTGGGCTGGTAGCTCTAATGTCCACAGGGCAAGTAATGGAGAGAATCTGCGTTTCCATTTCAGAGCCGAGCTCGTTGATTCTGGAAGGCATAGGGGTCTAAGTTGTCAGTTTCTCCGTCCTGCCAACACACAGACACGGACACAGGCCCAGAAAGGACGAACGAGTTAGCTTGCGGCGACCGGGGTGCAGACCAGAGTTAGTCACGTGTGTTTTCAGGCCCAGCTGGTGCCCAGCTCTTTTGTCACATGGAATTTGCTGGAACCTGTGTGTGTCCAGGCACGTTTCAGGCTGTAAGGCTGTTCATTTTCTTCTCACCTTTATGAACAGTCAGAATGGTCCAGGGTGTCCAGAATGGTTCAAGCTGCACAACACTGGCCTTGCCGAGGCCCTGAGCTCTTTCCAGCCCGGTGAGCAGGGCTGGGGAGGAGGTTGGTGAGAGGGGGATGTGAGGAATTCGAATGTGGAGGGGAATCGAACAAGGAGTGAGGAGGCGGGGGCCGTGGGAGACACAGGAACCAAGGGGGGAAGTAATAAAACCAGTAACCAGCGTCTATTTGTCTTTCTTTTAGACAGTTCATATAGGTGACATCGCTTTATCCCTCAGCAGTTTTGCAAGTGGGTTTAGTTACCCCCATTTTACAGATAAGAAAGTCTTGCTCTAGGGGATCTACAGCTAGTAAGTGGAGGCTGAGGCTCGAATTCAGCAAATGTGACCGCAGAGCCCAGGTTCATAACCAACATAGCATATAGCTCCCTGTGACAGAATAAGAAGTAATCCACAAGCAGCCACAGGAAAGTCACTTAAGAAAAAAAATGGGACCCAGGGGGACCCAGTTGAAAATAGGACCCAACTGAAAGAATAACAGGACGAATGAGAACAGTGCCCCGAATTCACTGTAACCGCAGGACTTGTGGGTTGAAGTGGGTGAGGCTAGAATGTATCTGGCTGCCTAGTGTGCCGCGGGCTGTGGCCTGGAGCCTCCGTAGAGGGGACGCCGGGGACGTCGGTATGTGGGTGGAGGGCAGAGCTGGGAAGGCCAGGGGCCTGCCGGGCCTGTGCTGAAGAGGGCCTGCGGGACGCCTCCCTGGTGGGCATTTTCTAGAAGCCTGTGCCCGTCAGGAACTGGCCGAGGCAGCGGCCAGCAGACCATCTCTTCCTTCTCCAGGCAGTGGCTGGGACGTCGGGTGGCCAGGGCTGCACAGAAGGTGGGGCGTGGTTCTCATTGGTTTTAGTGCGTGTGGCCATCGGCTGTGTCATTTGCAGCTCCAGGTAGCATGGCCATGGAGGCCAGCTCTGACGGAGAGGAGGACGCGGAGAGCACAGACAAGGTAACCGAGACCGTGATGAACGGCGGCATGAAGGAAACGCTCAGCCTCACTGTAGATGCCAAGACGGAAACCGCAGTCTTCAAAAGGTAACCGGGGCTGGAGCGTGTGGCGGCCTCAGGCTGTTGGGAGGCTGGGGGGCTCGGGGGGGCCTCCCATGTTAGCATCTTTCATTGGGTTTATTATTGTGGGTTCAGACATTGGCTGGACCTCTTCCCAGCATCTCTGTTCAGCCCAGTAAATCTAAACGAAGATGTGGAGAGTTTGGGGTCCCTGAGTGCCTTTCTTTCTTTCTCTCTGTGTCGTGCTCAGAAGACCATAGATTGTGTCTAGCAGGCCCCGAATACAGTTCAGGAGATGGACGCCTCTGTAGTCGTGCTAGAAACTGGCATGCAGCCAGGCCCCAGCCTGTCAAACCCAGAGGGTCAGCGTCGTGCATGCCGCTTTCTCCAGACACTTTGTAGCCGCGAGGATTCAGTAGCGAAATGGTAGCTTAGGAAGCATTGTGGGTGTTAACCTCACGTAAGTTCGTGGATCAAAAAAGGAATCATAGTGGAAAATAAAAACAGAAAACTGAAAGGGTAACAAAAACACTTCTGTCAAAACTCGTGTGCTGTACAGAATCCACGCCTGCAGCTGTGTCTCCCTGCAGCACCTGGCCTTTCGGATCGGGAAGGGCGCTTCCCACCCCGTTAGGGGCCACTGCCAAACACACAGCAAGCGTGAGAGGGGAACGCGGATTTCCTCTGTGAGCGTGCAAGCTCACAAGTTCAAAGTTAGAAGCTAGCGAGGGCTCCTGGGTGGCTCAGTCAATTAAGCATCTGATTTCAGCTCAGGTCCATGAGTTCGAGTCCTGCGTCAGGCTCTGTGCTGCAGCTCGGAGCCTGGAGCGCTTCAGATTCTGTGTCTCCCTCTCTCTACCCCTTCCCCAGACACGTGCTCTGTTTCTGTTTCTCTCTCTCTCTCTCTCTCTCTCTCTCTCTCTCTCAAAAATAAATATTAAAAATATATTTTTTAAATAATAGCCTTTTGGAGTGCCTGGGCGCCTCAGTCAGTTGAACATCTGACTCTTGATTTTGGCTCAGGTTCTGATCCTGTGGTCATGGGATCGAGCCCCACATTGGGCTTCATTCATGCTGAGCATGGAGCCTGCTTATGATTCTCTTGGCTCTCGCTCTCTCTGCTCCTTTCTCCTGTTGACAGTCTCTCTAAAATAAATTTTTAAAAAATCAGTAGCCGTTTTCGGCATCAATAATAAGCAACCAGGACGTGTAAGAAAAGGCATTTATGAGCTACATTAAACTTAAGATAATTCCTAAGTAATTAAACCCACGTAGCTAGAGAGAAAACTGGGAGGGAGCGATAGAAGCAGGCCCAGAAGAAGAGTAGGCAGAGAGGCCACAGTGGAGGTGGCAGCGCTGTGCATGGAGGCAGCAGTCGGGCGTCGGGCGTTGTGGAAAGCGAGGTGGGATTGGGGGTGCGCACCCTGGGGCACACGGGCCTTCCCAGCTGTGCCGAGCACACAGGGTACAACGAGGTGTGCCGCTCACCGCCAGCTCTGTGCCTCAGAGCACACACGTAGGTGGTGACCGTGCATTTACAAGAGTGGAAGTAACGTGTGGTAAGCAAGCACATCCGGGTAGTTGCTTTCATGAGGATGGGGTGGGGGTGGGGATAAAGGAGAGTAAGGAACCAGGCAACTCGGGTAAATCTTTAGGCTTTAGATCAGTTCCCTCCTTATAAATTGCCGAGACCCCTCTGAAAGCCACCGAAAAAAATTTTCCTAAGCAAATGCAGGACAGGACCCGGCTCTAGGAATGATGGCCCTTCCTGGAGGGAACCTCCAGCTGCCCTTTAGGTAACTTCAGTGCCATCTTAACTGTGTCCCCACAGGACATCCTGGGACATGTGTCCCCATGGGAAGTAGGCAGCGGCCTACTTGCGCAGCCCACAGAGTCCCCCCGCGTTTGCTGCTTGTCTTTCCCCGCCAGCTGCCATTGAGGGGCGAGAGAGCCCTGCCAGCACTGCGTCGTCCAAGCCCTCTGGCCCCTCGGAGCGGCCTTCGCCCGTTGTGGCCGCCCTTCCTGCCTCGCTTCCTTCACGGTGCTCCTCGAGGAGCTCCGCCCCACCACAGGCCCCCGGTCCCCTGCTCACGCGACTGGGGCCGCCAGCGGATCGGGGTCTGTCCTGCTGACTGTGTGATGCTGGGCTGGGCCCTGGGAGCAAACTGCCTTAACTAAAGACTCGTTCCTTCAAACAGGTTCATTTGACACCTCCACCGAGTCTGCCGTTCTGCGTACGTGCAGTCGTGGACACACTCCCCCCCCACATTCCTCATTTATAGGAGTATTCTGAAACTCTTGTACATTTCTTTTTCTGTTTTGCACACTTGGCTTCAGAGTGTTGAAATCCTATCGGTATGTACAGTAATGCGGGCCGTTCTTGATCCGACTTCAGCTGCATTACATCATCCTTCCTCCGGGTCCCCCCCTGTGTGTGGTCCTTCTCTGTCGTGATTGCCCAGTCGCTGTCTGTGGTCCCTGCGGTCCCTGCCCTGAGCATGCGCAGCCCCAGGGCTGTCCTCCATGGCAGCCACAACTTCCAGGCTCATTGCATGTGCCTTCATCCAACACCCGAGCTGGCGCCCAGGGCCCCTAATGCTGCCTCTCATCCTCTTCTCCGCAGCGAGGAAGGAAAACTGTCTACCTCTCAAGATGCTGCTTGTAAGGATGTGGAGGAGGGCCCTGAGACGGCAGGGGCGAAGTCTGCGGGCCCCCGGCCCCTCAGCGGTAGCCCAGAGCAGAGGTAACTCCCCCTGGCTCAGGTCTGCCCCGGGTCTGCTCTGCCTGTGGCTCTTGTCTCCTGGGAGCTGGGAGGAAGGTCGGCATCCAGGGCTGGGGGCGGAGGAGGGGTCCTTACAGTTGTGCTCGGGCATTCGGTGACAGCCCGGTGGAGTTTTCTCAGGCCACCTCTAGGCAGGGTGCCTGAGTCAGGTCTTAGGACAGTTCGCCTCCTTGTCCCAAAAGGCGGAAACCTGACTAGTGTTTGGAGATTCAGCAACCTCACTGGCTCTTTAAAAAATCACTGGGAATGGAAAGGTCTCGGATGCTGGCGCACCTTNCCTCGGCTTTTTTTTTTTTTTTTTTTTCTTTTGAGGACATGCCATGTTGAGGCTGGTATTGAGCCCCTCCGGGTTTGGGTCTCTAGGCTGGGCAGCCAAGTTGTCATTGGGTCCCCAGGTCCTAAGCCACTGGCCACAAGCAACCCCTGGTGCCCCCTTTCCCACAGTCCTGCACATGTGACACACGGGGAGAGCCTGCCTGGAGGCCCTTTTATAAATGCGGCTAAATATTCTTAACCCTTAGATGACTCCCGGTGTGGTTTTGGTTTTACACAGTGTTTGTCTTGATGAAGGGTGAGAATCCCAGTGCCAGAGCTGAGTGATGTGGAACGTGATGTTTTCTTTCTAGTCCCCTTTTGCTTACACTGAGCCAGTGGTCTGAAGGGATAGACCAAGCCAAAGCCTCAGCCACCGGGCGCCCCAGCCCATACACACGGCCTCGCAGGTAGAGCAGGGGCGGCCTCCGAATGCTCCAGAGCTCGCGCCCGAAGAGGAGGACTTGCCCTTGGGCCACAAGGAACTTGGCTCAGCACTTCCCAGAGCTGACCGTTTTGGTCCTACGTATCTGAGTTTGTACGTTCCTTCGATAAGGAATAAAGTAACCTTTAAAGCCATTTCAGAGAAGTTGTACTTTCCCCCTCGCCAGAACCCCACTTCCCGAATCTTCATCATTTGGGGGGTAACATAACCAGCCGGGACCAGCAGGGGGCGCTCTCCGTTCACTGGTCGGCAAACCCTGCTTTTTGTTCCTTTACTGGGAATGACCGTCAGAATGAGGGGTTTGCTTTTATTGTTAAAACAAAGCCTTTTGGGCGTGTAAGACAAATTAATCACAAGAGCTGTTTGAGCGCGTTGGCTCTGGTGAGGGCTTTGGAAGGAGGGGCCGAGGGACACCCCAGGCCCGGGCATGCAGGCGTCCAGGCAAGTCACCATTTTGGCCTGCAGTTTTCAATGGTTTTTTTTTTTAAAGGTATTTGGTGGGATCTTACTCCCGGTAGTTGCGTCCTCTCCCTAATCCCACCTGCAAATGCCTTCGGGTGGAGAACGGCTCTGAAGGCGGGGTGGCCCAAGTCCGACCGGGTTTGGAGAAGTCGCTTCTGGAGCCTCCTGTCTTCTCGGACATCAGTGATGCAGGAGGCTCTGCGATCATCTCCCAGGCTCTCTGGAGCGCAGATCATTTGCCTCCGCAGAACCCGCCTAGAAACATCCGGTGTGACGAGCCCTGCCTGCTGGACCGAGGTGGCGGGGGGTGCACCGAGGAGAGCTGGTGGGAGACCCTTGTGTCCGTGCTCTCATCTGTCCGTCCTTCCTCCGTCCGACACATGGGAGCGCGGCGGCCACGGGTCTAGGCCTAGGGGTGAAGCAGCAGCGTAACAGACGCCCGGGCGGTGGAGGGCCGTGTAGAACGAGGTGCCGCGGGAGAGAGGGCAGGAGTCCCACTTAATACGGACGGTGGAGGGAGGCTGCCTGCAAGGTGGCATTGAGCTGCCGTGGTGACCGGGAGAAGGTAAGTCTGGCCTGTCACGTCTGTGCCCTGAGAGCGACATGCGGCCGCGTTGGAGGTAGAGCTGTTGGGACTCGCCGTGAGCACCGGTCCCCACACGGCTCCTGTCACGGCTGGGCGTGGTGCTCCCCGAGGCTGACAGGTGCACTGCCGCCGGATTTCATCGTTAACAACAGTTGTGTGTGCCACCCGTGCCGGCCAGCTTTGCACACGTCCCGTCTCACCCACCCCCAGGGCCTTCTTGTCCCCACCCCTCTTCACAGAGGGAGAAGCTGAGCTGAGAGAGTTTGGAAAATGCTCTGGAGACCCTGCCGCCTGTGAGCGGTGACAGTGGGGTCTGTACCAGTGTGTCCCTGAGGCATGGAGTCTCCTCGAATGTGGGCAGGTCGCTTGCGGAGCCAGCTTCTGGTCTGTCACCTGTAGCAGGTGTCTGGAGCCCCGGGCTTGTGAGCTGCAAGCCGGGCCCGAAGCACCCGTGTGCACCCAGCGCCCTTTTCCGGAAACACTGCACGTGGGGCTGTCGTTTTAGCAGGAACGGGAGTTTGTATGTCCGCCACCACGTTGTCTGTCTAGCCTTCCCTCCTCGGTGCACCCGCCTCAGCCCTAATGCTTGTCTGGCGGAAGCACATCAGTGAAAATGCACACCTGTTTTCCACGGCTGCCTGTGTCCATGCTCCTTTCCCCTCTTTTGGTAGAAGAATCCTGTTCTTTGAGTGAAATTTTATGTGGATTCTAATACATTGATCAAAAAGTTGTTTGGAAGGAGGAATGAGCAAGTGGTTCACGACGGGCCCGGAACCACGGTCCAAAAGCCACTGCGCTAAGTCGCACGTGCACTCCTGGAAGGCTGCGGCGCGATGGCTTCGTGGAGCCCTGCTCCACCATGACCCTTGCTAAGTGCCCGCTGTCCACACACAGGGGACACGTTGAAGCCACTCAGATTCCCTGGAGGTTTGGAGAAACAAATCTGTGAAGCAGTCCATTAAGGAACATTCCATGAAGGAACCCCCCATCCCCAGGGCCAGGCCTCGCGCTAATGTTGAACGTTCCTGCCCCCAGGGAGCTGGACAAGGTGTCTCACACACCATCTCCCGTGCCTGCGTTGAGTGCCTCAGATGTCTGTCTCTTCCCCGTAGGACTGACCAGCCGAGCACGCCCGGCGACACGTCCGTCAATGGCCCCGTATGATGAGGGGCCTCCGCTGCTGAGGGCCGCAGACCGCCACCGTTGGGGCCGCCGGAGTCTTCACCGGGAGCCCGCCCCGCCGCCACTGCTGCACTCGCTCTGCAAGGGATCAGGACCAGCAACCTTTCTATTCTAGATTCTAAGACGCTGTACAGAGAAATCCAGAAGTGTAAAAATATTGCACATTGACAAATACCAAGAATTTTTGCGTATGTTTATATTGTATTGTTCTAAATGATGGGTAGCCTGTGAAATACGATCTTGCCACCCATGTAATAATAGTAGTCATACTATAGTTAAAATGGCTGTAAGAATAGTTTTATAAAAGTGAATACACAGATCTATTGTATTTGAAACATAACTATTTGACAATTATTAGTGTGACCAAAGTATTAGGCCGTTTTCATACATTTTTCACCTTGTACAAAAATTCTGAATTCATTTCCCTTCCAGGCTGGCGAGGAGTCATAGGGCTGAAAACGCCCCCTAAGTGTTATTTTGGTTGTTCTGACTTACAAAACGTGATTTTGGAGAAGAAATATTTGGTGTTCTTTTTATAACCAGCTTTTGATTGGTAACTGTTTTCTGTATTGTTTTAAACGGATCAAAAAACGTAAGTCTATTGGTAGAGATTGAGTATTTATTGCTACAACTTAGCTGATAAATTGATGTTATTGTAAAGCCATATGTTCTGTTAAAGTCTCGTTTGCTTGAAATGGTTATTCCTACAAGTGAGACACTAGACTGTGTGGAGTGTACATGGCTTGTGGTTTGAGTTGCTTCGTTTTTCGTTTTCGTTTCTGTTTTTTGTTCTGTTTCAGTAGTTCCTCTGCCTTTTAACCCATTCACCAAAATTTACCTTGTTAACAAGCATCACCAGTGAACATTTCCGAGCAGTTTGCGTGTTTGGCGGACCTGCGAGGCGGGTCAGCTGGAGAGCGCTCATGCCGCAGGCTGGTGTTCTAAACCCGGAATCAAAACCCGGCCCCTAAGCATGGTGATTGTTTTCCTGTACCTTGTGAGGTTTTCCACTCGTAAATTCTAAACCAGTGTATTTTTTTTTTTTTTAGAACTGGTTCGTGTATATATATAGTGATTATGGATACTAATTCAATGTAATTTATAATTTTCTATGTCAATATAAAAATACATCACAGCCTTCTCAAACAGCTGAAGCAATATATTGTATATTGCCATATCGTCTGGGGAAAGGGTTCAATTACTTCACCTCTTGCACTTTTAGACGCAGATCAGTTTTTCATTTCTGTAATAGAAAATTATTCACGTATTTTTACATCATTTGTTTTTCCTGACCAGTATTTAAAACCAAAAGGATATTCTGAATAATGGCCAACGATTTTTTTAGAACTAGCATCCCAAGCAGCGTGCCTAAACATTACATTGCAAATGGAAATAAAAAAAAAAATCAAATGTTGAATGCCTTATTTCGTATTTACTTTTCCATTGTAAATGGTGTGGAAACTCGAGGTGAGTCTCACCAAGGCGGGCCCAGTGCGCCGGGACCACAGGGTCAGCCGCGCGCCGGGGACGGTCGGCGGGGGTGCCGTCCCTGGCCTTGGCGCACCTCCTCAGGAACCCTGTCCGCGGTGAGCTCCTCCCTGAAGAGACTGTGCTCGTGCACCCGCCTCCGGAAGCCAGCGCCGCCAGAGGACAGGCTCCTTCCATTCGGCCCGAGGATGCGGACTTCCAGGCCGGCCGACGGCTGGTCCACTCTGGTGCCGCCGGCTGCCGCCAGGGCCCGGCTCCAGGGCGCCGCGGTTCGGATCCGGTTGGCTTCTCCATCCCGCCCCAGGTAACGCAGCGTCTCATTTCATCCCACCTTCTGCTGACGAAAGAACCCTCGAGGTTTTCCTTTGGAGTAGCATTTTGTTTAGCTTGTCCAGCGTGGCAGGGAGAGGACACGCGGGTAGAAAGGAGCGAGCGCCTTGGGGGTGCCGGCCCGCGGGCCAGGAGCGAGCACGCTCTCAGTGTCTAACTTCTGTGTATGGGCCACACCGAGTTGTGAGACTAACAAATGTCTACAGTACAGTACCTGTATCAGAGATAACTGCGACAAAAATAAAGCCTGATTCTTTGTTTCTAGAAATCTCCTCTTGTGCCTCGCTTGGGCTTTCATAAGCAGACAAGGTGTGTAACGGGGCGTCCTGACCTAAGCTCGGAGGGAAGAGTGTGCCACCCCTAGGGCACCCCAACCCGGCCACCGGTGGCGCTCCAGGGCCCAGTAAGAACTGCAGACAGAGAACCGCCGCGCACCCTTGTCTCTAGGTGGTTTACTGGTCCTGCAGCGCCTCCCCGTCTCCATGCTTCTCCGGCCTGTATTTTTGGCCTCCATCCCTTCCAGTGACTCTGGGGGTACAATTCTCGGGCTCCATCGGGAAGCTTAAATCATGAGGTTAAAATCCAGCCTCTTGTTTTTCATTCACCTTCCACCTGTTTGCATAAGCAGGTGCGGCCATTCCTGGAGCCAGTCACCAAGGCCGTCTGCCGGGCCGCGCATGTGCCTCCACACCCGCTGGAGCCTGCGGGCATCCTGCGGGGCCACCAAGGACACCGGCCCGGGGGCTTGTGGTCACCACCCACCTCACCCTCTCATGATGGCTGACTGCTCCCCCGCTTTCCCCGCCAGGTGGAACGTGATAGTTAACATGTTTTCAGGCTTAAAAGTAGGTAGAATAGTTCTTGCCTTGAGGTAAGTGTTTAATAATCGTTAGTGTCACTTCGCGGCCCCATAATGTCACAGGCTAACCTTTCTAAATCCTGCCTTTGAGCCTGCGTTATTTAAAACCTGTGCCTCCTAAAAACCGAGGCACTCCAATCAGATGGATTGAATGAGTTCTCTGCTTCAGGGCGGGCTACAGCCCAGCGCTGGCTACAACCGCATCCCGGCTACGGCCCTGCCCCGGCCACAGCCCTGCCCCGGCTGCAGCCCAGAGATGGNGAGCACTGTTGTGGCCGCCTGTGCCCTGAGGGGGAGAGGAGGGGTTCTGCCGCCCCACTCGTGGCACAACTGTGTCCGCTCTGCGCCCCGAGGCCGCGCCCCCGTCTGGATCCCGCTCCCGTGCACGCGCACGCGGCTTCTGGAGGTTCATTCTCAGCAGTCAGCGTGCGCCCTTTGCCCTCGCCGCCTCTGCCCGTTACCGGTTGCCTAAAACACGGGTGCCACGGCGCGGCTTTTGAAACGATCACCCCAGATCGGTCCTGCATGCTTTCCAGGCGAGGACGGGGGCGCCTGGGTGGCCGACTTGAGCTCGCGTCTCGGTCTCACCGCCCTGGGTTCGAGCCCGCATGGTGCTTTCTGCTGTCGGCGCCGAGCGGGCTGCGGAGCCTGTCTCCGCTCACACGCTCTCTCTCTCTCTCTCAAAATACATAAACATTTAAAGGTAAGTAAATAAGAATAGAGGCAAGGACCGCTGCGGCTGCGGCATTCCGCAGTGAAGCCCCGGGCGCGGCCCGGCTTGGGCCGTCGGCTCTGTCTCCGCCTGTCCGCTATCGCCACTACTGCTCTACACACCCTTCAGGGCCCGGAGGGGACCTGAGGTTTCTGAGGGCGCCCAGCTAGCAGGGGGCAGAGTTGTGGAGATTAAGTGTAACACATAAACATAGGACAGCAATGCTGCGCCGTAAATGTCCACCTAATGTTCACTGTAAGGTCCTTCCAGGGGCGCCTGGGCGGCTCAGTCAGTGAAAGCCTCCGACTCTTGACCGGCTCAGGTCAGGATCTCACAGTTTGTGAGTTCGAGCCCTGGGTCAAGCTTCTGTGCTGACCACGTGGAGCCTGCTTGGCATTCTCTCTCTCCTCTGCCCCTCCCCTGCTCGTTGCTCTAAATAGATAGATGATAGATAGATAGATAGCTAGATAGATAGATAGATAGATAGATAAAACTTTAAAAGTTATTAAAAAATAAAAGACACTCGTGGTCAAAACCTTTTGGTTATTTTTTTCTTAGAATTTGACAGTTTGATTTCAAAGTAGCGCGGTGAATGGAGACGAGCTGCATGGAAGGTTTGGTAGCTGGTAGAGCGATAGAAGTGTCAACCGCTGCAGCAGTAGACAGACTGAGGAATCGCGCCCAGACCAGTGCTGAGGCAGAGCCGTGTATGTGTGTGTGTGTGTGTGTGTGTGTGTGTGTGAGCAGTGTGTCCGCTTACAGGAGTAGAGACTTGCCGGTGACTTCTGGGACCGCCCCCCTTGCTACTGGACCTGACCTTCGATTAGCAGTTCCCATGATCTGCTGAGTTGAGGCGGTGCGAGAGATCACAGGGCCTGCCAACCCCTAGATGTTGACTGTTGACCTTTATAGAGATAGACTGCCAGCCCCCCGGGATGGATCAAGGCGATGGAATCGAATCCACCAATAGACCCACAAGCGCACCGTCTGTGGTTTTCAACAGTGTTGCCGAGGCCGTGGCGTGTGGACAGGAAAGTCTTTCCACCCAATGGCCAACAACTGGGTGTTTGGGGAAAAAAGAACCTCGATCCTATTGTACACTTTATCCAGAAATCACTCCAAAGTAGGTCACAGGTCTAAACAGAACCACTTAAGCTACTAAAAGAAAACAGAAATATGTAAACCACTTTGGAATGGGCAAAGTTTTCTTAGGACACAGAGCACAAATCACAGACGAAAATGCAGTGGACGTTCACCACAGTGAACATCTTCTGCTCTTCAAAATGAGCAGCTGGGCCCCGGACTGCCAAGAAGAAAAAAAATCTCCGCGTGCCCTGACAGGCCTCCTACCCTGAAGTTAGAAAGATGCAAATCAAAAATAAGATGGAAAACCCAGTTTAACAAATGGGCAGGAGACCTGAACACATCATCCCAAAGAAGGTACACAGGTGGCCAAGAAGAGCATGAAAAGTTGTTCAATGTCCGCATAGACTCCACGTGGTTCCAGGAGCCCAGAGGCCACGTCCTCGAGCATGGCCAGGAACGCACCGGCTGAGAGGGCCCTCTCTGCAGGCCACCATTACAGAACGCGGCTCAACGGTCACAGTGAGATGGGGGGCCCCAAAGCGACCGAGGCCAGGTGGTAGCGCGTAACCACCAGAAGTCAGGGAATAGCAGTTACCACGGCCGAGCGGGTCAAGGGGTGGCCTTGAAAGACAACGGCAAAGGGACTCTTCCCAACGGATGGAGCTGCGTGTGGTGCTCCTGCTCGTTTACTTTGTGTGGAAGAAGCGGCCCGAGGTTAGACTATTCGCAGATCCATGGTCAGTGCCAAAGGGCCTGGCTGGCTGGTCTAGGACCTAGAAGAAGGAGGGCTGAGTGACCAGAGAGGAGAAGGTGTGGACTGGAGACATGTGCCGGGCGTCGGGCAGTGGACACAAAGCGTGAGGCTCTCTGGATCACACAGTCCTGCCCAGCACCTCCACCGGAAGAGGCACTGAACAACCAAGCAGACAAAATAACTCAGCCAGTTGGCGTTAGCCTTCGTTGGCAGCCACACCAACACCAAAATGACGGGCAGGGGAGTGAAGTGGCCACAGCAGCAGACGGAGGACAGGCATGGACCCAACAGTGTGGCTTCCTGCTTTCCACGGTGGACTAGCTACTTGTCCATCTGAATGTCCAATCCACCAACAACAGGAGACCGCCACTGAGCCACGAATGCGGCACTATTCCTCAAGGAGACCAACCAGCCGCTCCGTGGCAAGCTGACAGCATTGGAAGGGCCAGTGGTTCGCACAAGGGTAGATGCTTCTTCCGGGCGTGGGCTCGGCCTTCCTCGCTCCATTGACATTCCTGGCTCCAGAACCTCAGCCAGAGCCACTCTCCGAGGACTTGCGGAATGTCCGAGCTGGAGGCGTGTGTTCTCACAACACAGCTCCTGACCAAGGAACCCGCTTTACAGTGAAGGAGACGTGGGAATGGGCCGGGCCCCTGCATCGGGCTCTGCGCTGGCTGACAGCGTGGAGCCAGCTTGGGATTCTCTCTCCCTCTCTCTGCCCCTCCCCTGCCCACGCTCTGTCTCTCTCTCAAAATAAAGAAATAAACTTAAAAAAAAAATACATGCAGTGATTATCTGGTGTGGGGGGTGGGGGGCAGGCCCACCGGAATACGCACTGGAGGTGATACACCACATTAGTAGAACCAAGGATACAAATCACATGATCAGAGATGCAGAAAGAGCATTTGACAAAATTCTGCATTTTTCATGATAAAAACTGAAAGTACATTGGGCATAGAAGAAGTGTACCCCAACATAATAAGGGCCATATATGACAAGACTGTGTTATTTCCCTCAGGTAAACACCCAGAAGTGGGATCACTGGATCATATGGTAGTTTTATTTTCAAAATTTTGAGAAACCCCCATGCTATTTATTGGCTGCCCCAATTTACATCTCTGTGAAAGTGCATGATGCTTCCCCTCTTTCCACACGCTCGGCCACACTCATTATCGCTTGTCTATTTGCTAATGGCCGTTCTGACTGGTGAGAGATGGCATCTCACTGCGGACTCGACTTGCATTTCCCCGATGAGTAGGGTTGTTGAGCACTTTCTCATGTCCTTCCTGGCCATTTGGATGTCTCTGGGAAAATTTCTCTTCAGGTCCTTTGCCTACTTTCTAAGTGTGTTTTCTTGTTCATTTTGCTCCTGAGTTTATGAGTTCCTTATACGTGCCGGACAATAACCCCTTATCATATTGGTTTGCAAGTATTTTCTCCCATTCGTCAGCTGTCTTTCCATTTCGTTGATTGTTTGTTTTGCTGTGCACAAGCTTTAGAGTCTGATGTAGCCCCAGCTGTTTATTTTTGTTTTTGTTGTTTATGCTTCTGGTATCATATTAAAAACTTATCGCTAAAACCCAAAGCCATCTACAAATTCAATGCAATCCCAATCAAAATTGCACCAGCATTCTTCTCAAAACTAGAACAAACTATCCTAAAATTTGTATGGAACCACAAAAGACCCCAAATAGACAAAGTAATATTGAAGAAGAAATCCAAAACAGGAGGCATCACCATCCCAGACTTACACCTCTACTGCAAAGCTGTCATCATCAAGACAGTATGGTATTGGCACAAAAATGACACATAGACCAATGGAACAGAATGAGAACTCAGAACTGGATCCAAAAGTGTAGAGCCATCTAATCTTTGACAAAGTGGGAAAGAGTATCCAATGGAAAAAAGACAGCCTCTCTAACATATGGTGCTGGGAGACCTGGACAGCAACATGCAGAAGAATGAAACTAGATCATTTTCTCACACCATACACAAAAATAAACTCAAAATGGATAAAGGACCTGAACGTGAGACAGGAAACCCTCAAAACCCTAGAGGAGAAAGCAGGAAACAACCTCCTTGACCTCAACTGCAGCAATTTCTTACTTGACACATCCCCAAAGGCAAGGGAATCAAGAGCAAAAATGAACTATTGGGACCTCATCAAGATTAAAGGCTTCTGCCCAGCAAAGGGAACAATCCATAAAACGAATAGGCAACNTATGGAAACCAACTTGACAATAAACTATTAAAAACTAAATAAATAATAATAACAAAATAACAAAATAAAAACTTATTGCAAAAACCAATGTCAAGGAGCTTTTTTTTCTGTTTTCTTCTAAGAGTTTTACATTTCAGGTCTTACATTTAAGTCTTAATGGATTTAAGTCTCCATTTCAAGTTAATTTTTGTGAGCAGTGTGAATACATGTGAATATTCAGATTTCCAGCACCATTTATTTTCTTTAATGTTTGTTTATTTTTGAAAGAGAGAGAGCACGAGAGGGAAGAGGGCAGAGAGAGAGAGGGAGAGAGAATCCCAAGCAGGCTCCACACTGTCGGCACAGAGCCCAATGCGGGGCTCGAACTCAAACTGTGAGATCATGACCTGAGCCGAAATCAAGAGTTGGACACTCAGTGGACTGAGCCACCCAGGCGCCGCCCAACACCATTTATTGAAGGCACTTTACCCATCGAGTCTTCTCGGTTCTCTTGTCAATATTAGTTGACTATATACGCATGGGCTTCTTTCTGAATTTCCATCATTTTTTCCCCAGCCTATTTGTGTCTTTTGTATTTCAAATCCATCTCTTATGTGTAGAATATTTGCTGCTTTTTAAAAAATCTCATGTAACAATACCTGCCTTTTGATTGGAGTAGTTAGCCCAGGAGCTGGCTAATCTCCCGTACTGATGAGCAGTTTAGGCCCGTCGGGCCTGTGTCGGTGCTGAGTACATACTGCTGCCCCTGAGGCCTGAAATCTGCCGTAAAGTAAATAAATGGGTGTGGCTGTTTCCAATAACACTTTATTTATAAAAACAGACAAGAGACAGTACTTGGCCCGCCAGCCGTAGCTGGCTGACCTTGGGTTTGGTCCATTTATGTTGACTGCAGTTAGAGGGGTGATTGGATTCACTGACGTTTTTCATTTTGTTTTAGTCTCCTCCGGCTTTGTTGTGGCTGGCCCTCTAACCCTCCTTTCTTCTGCAGCATTAATCGAGTATTTTTAGTATTCCATTTCAGCTTCCTTCACTGGCCATTCGGCATTTTTCAGTGGCTTCTCTAGGGACTATGGTGAGAGTCTCCAACATATCAAAATATACGTAAAGTTTATGCTGAATTCCTACAGGTAGATTATCGGTGTCTTTTTTTTTTTAATTTTTCATTGTTTTTTTTTCTTTTCTTTTTTTTTAATAGTTTATTGTCAAATTAGTTTCCACAAATTTTTCAATGTTTTTTATTTATTTCTGAGAGAGAGAAAGACAATGTGAGCAGGGGAGGGTCAGAGAGAGACACAGAATCCAAAGCAGGCCCCAGGCTCTGAGCTAGCTGTCAGCAAAGAGCCTGACACGGGGCTCAAACCCACCAACTGTGAGATCATGACCTAAGCTGAAGTCAGATGCTTTACCAACTGAGCCACCCAGGTGCCCCAGATTATCTATCGGTGTCCTGAAGCAGAAGAGTTCCATTTGCTTCCTGCTTCCTTTGCACTATTATGGTCACATATATCGCATCTATGTAGAATATAAACCTGATATTATCTTTGCTTTATAAATAGTTCTGTCTTCTTACGATCCTTTTTATTAGGTGAAACTCATATAAGATCAACCTTTTTTTTTTAAGTTTATTTATTTTGAGAGAGACAGCACGGGACGGGGCTAGAGAAAGAGGAGAGAGAGAGAGAGAGAGAGAGAGTCCCAAGCAGGCTCCACGCCATCAGGGCAGAGCCCGACGCAGGGCTCGATCTCACAGAACCACGAGATCATGACCTGAACCCAAATCAAGAGTGGGACGCCTAACCGACCGAGCCACCCAGGTGCCCCATAAAACCCGCCATTTTTAGGTGAGCAATTCAGTGGCATTTGGTACATGCCCAGTGCTGTCCGCTCACGACCTCTCTCTAGTACCCCAATATTTTTATCACCCCTCTCCCTCCTCCAAGCCCCAAGGAAGCACCACCCCACTTCCTGTCTCTACGGATTCACCTAGAGAAGACATCTCATATAAATGGATTTGTGTAACGTGTGACTTTTCAAGTCTGGCTCCTTTCACGGTGCAGAACATTTTCAAGTTTATCCACATCGTAGCAGGTGTCAGAGCTTCGTTCCTTTTTATGGCTGAAGAATATTCCATTGAACGGACAGACCACGATTCGTGCATCCATTCATTTGGACATCGGGGCTGCTTCCACCTCGTGGCTGTTGTGCCTGGCGCCGCAAAGCCATGAAGAAATACAGAGAAGAAAACAACCCTATGTCTATACGTGTTTACCCCGGGCTGGTTATTCTTTGTACCTTGTTGTGGATTCGTCTGGGGTCCTTTACCTTCCACCTGAAACTTCCCTTAGCATCTCTTGTGCTGAAGATCAGCCGGCCAAACTTTCAAGCTTTTGTTTACCTGAAGAGGTGTTTAGCCCAGGCTTCGTTCTTCAATTGCTTCACAGCATCTGGTAGCAGAGACCGCTGGTCCCGCCTCGGCTTCCGGCCGGAGCCCCCGGGCCTCATCCTCCACGCCTGCACCCTTCCCGGCGCGGCGAGGATCGGAGGGGGCCACCTCCCTGCTGCTCCCGTGTTGGAGAGGTCGATGCCCCGTCTCCCGGCTGCTCCGCCAGCCCGATACTCAGTCCCCCGACACCCCGACCCCGTAAGGCTTCAGCTTTCTGCCACCAAGCTGTGCCTGAGCCGGGGAGGACGCACTGTCCAAAGAGTAGAAAACCCACCAATACTACCCAGCGTGGTTATCTCCCAAGCGCAGACCCCGCTCTCACACGTGCCTGCGGTTTTACTCCGCTCCCTTAGGTCTCTGCCACGCGTGTGTGGCTTGGTGGCCGTCGGGGGATTGGGCGGAGTTTACACTCAGATTCTGGGTCTCAGTCCTTCTGCAGCGACCTCGCCCCCAGGATTCTCCCCCA
>NW_027530380.1:1520471-1529559 GCF_008692635.1 Crocuta crocuta | reverse complement strand
GGTGGCTTTCCACGGCCGTAGCTGTGGCGTGGGGAGCATCCCAAGTCCCCGGCGGGTCTTCCATGCCCGCATCAGTCGGTTTCTATACGCTGAGGGCAGTTCTCCAGAAAAGGGGCTGCAGTGAGAGGTAAACCACCAGCATTCAAAGCAGCTGGGGCCACGGGCCTGGGGAAGGCGCTGGGCCCGGCACTCATATCCAGCTCCGGGGAGGAAGGCTGCGTTTCACCGCTGCCTGGGTTGTGGGTTGGGGCCAATCTCCTAGGAATTAGATTTCCGCCAAAGCACCCCTGCTATGCACTCCCCCATCACCCCCCTGTCTGCTTGTCTCCTGACAAACTCTTCTTGAATGCAGCCGAAGTCCATGATTTGCCTCTGGAAACTCTCCTGTGATTTCGGGTCCCTGGGCTTCAAGGACCGCCATGGAAAGCTTTATTTCAGAGGCTCTTACCTCTCAGCCTCATCTGTCCCATGCACTTTAACCCCTGCCCCATCTCAGGAATGGAATTGAGTACCCAGCTTTTCTTTCGAGGGACCCAGCCAGACCCTGGCCCTGCCCCCAGACCCTCCCCCTTCAGGGGCGGCCGGGGAACGAAAACACCCCACTTCGAGGCCTCCCTGATGGGAGTCTTAACAGACTTCGCTTTCATAGAATTTCTGGTGGAACAAAAATTTGTAGTGATTGTTTTGCTTTCCGCAGAAAGCACTTTCGACTTTGAGGTCTTTTTCTGTTGTGGTATTTCTTGGGCAAATCCTGTCTCTGAGTTCCGAGCTTCAGGCTCACCCATGAGATCAGAGCATCTCCGTGTTCACAGATGCCGAGCCCTCGAATGGCTGCTGACTTTGGAGCCGACACTCTTTGTTTTAAAAACTCGCCGAATGGAATGTTCGATCCCAGCCCTCTGTCCTTGCCTTTGAAAAGAGAGCCTGGCTATTGAGTACCAGGCAAATAAGGGATACTTTTGAGAGAAAAGCATGGCCAAGACTCCAAATCCTGGGAGCAGACAGAGGCTGAAAAGAGATGTAAAAACCCCCTTCATGTAGAAAATTACAGGCACGGCGATGCTATTAGACGCCTGTGACTAATCACGCTAATGCCCGCTGTTGTCAATTAGCCTCATTAGCACAAGCAGTGGCCGCCCGGAATGACATTATTTTGATGACCACACGCAGCTGTTCGTTCCTGGAGGGGGAGTGAGATTTCCAAAAAGGTTATGCTACCAGGAAATTAATCCTACCCGACAGTGTTGGAAGTTTAGGAAAAGGGGGCAAAAAACCATAAGCAAGCAGACCAAAAAAAATCATAAAGGCGATGAAAGTTGCACCATAATTTTTACTGTTATTTCCTTACGATTTTATTTGCTCTGCTAACGTGGACCAGGGCCATTGTGTGGTGAGTGGGAGACAAGATTACTCACATTAGAATTCAGCTGAGACGTTAAGCCCATTAGGGAGGCAATACAAAAAGAGCGTCTAAAAGCTGAACTGAATTCAGCTCAGCTCTGGGGCTCAGAAGAGGGGCCGGGCAGCCCGAGGGGCTCCAGACTCAGCCCAGGACCCTGGGTGCAGCCTCCAGAGAGCCTCCCGCTCCCCCCGGGGGTGCTGCTCCTGGCCTGGACCACAGGCTCCCGTGGCGTGACGGAGGCCGTGCTGGGGGGCTGGAGGGGAGCCACGGGTCTCACACACGCTGTGGCTCCCGACCCCACCCTGGAGCAGAGAGGGCAGAGAGCCCGGGCCCTCCCACCGAGCTCTGGAGACCCAGGCAACACAAGGTGGGGCTCCCACGTGCCCGGTGGGTGCTGCTGAGCAGGGTGGCAGCCCGGCGCAGAGTGCCTGCGACGCGGCTCCCCTCTCGGCTCGGCCCTGCGCTGCTGCTCCCGCAAATTTCCGTCCTGAGTCCATCTCCCACGAGGACCCGCTGTGAGCGATTTCCCGCCCCAGACTGCGACCTGCTCCCTTGCCACATGTGCGCCCTCGAGGCGGGTGCCCCACACCTGAATTCTGCACTTTCTGCTCACACCTCTCCTTCTGGGAGTGGCTTCATCCATAAACGGGGCAGGGTGGGAGGGCCCAGGCCACCTTGAACCTCGCATCCAGCCAGAGAGCAGCGAGCAGGTCCTGCAGCGCCCAATGGGCCTGGACACTCACAAGCCAAACTAAAAACACGGCGGCTTTGTCATCAGGCGGGAACTGCAGACGTGAACACCCACAGCCCCGCGGAGACACGGTGAGGTTGTATCTCCCACGAGCCTGTCCCATGCTCCTGCACACCCACGTAGCCTCACTCCCTTCCGCCAGCAGCCCTCTCGAGGGTAAACTGAGTCAGGGCAGATGGGAAGGGGTGTCTCCTGCTCACTCGCATCCTGAGTTTCAGCCGTGTGGTTGTAAGTGGCCCCTGTTCCCTGGTTTTCTGCACAACGATGCAGAAATAAAAACTCGCATACTTTCATGCAGACAGAACATTTTGTCTGGCTACGGGGTGCTGCGGTCGGCAGTTGAGGGTCCCCCGAGTCACAGCCTGCGGCCCCCACCCTCACCCCCTACGCCCCCTCCTGCTCCCTCTGAGGACCCCTCACCCCGGGGATGGCTGTTCCGGCGGGGGCTACGGGGGGCTGGTGGGGACTCATTCTCCAGGGCACAGTGTCTACCCAACTTGCATTTATCTTGCAAGGCGGCATTTTCAGACCCAGACACAATTTTTATCGAGCAAGTGTCAGTGTGCTGGACAGTGTGGTCTCCCGCCACGGCCCTGCTGGGGACAGACGCCAAGTCCCAGAACAACCTGCTCTGTTCTCTGAGCAGCCTCACACAGTGGACCACTTTCTGGGAACGTCTGCTCCGAAAACAAAGCTCAGGGGTGAGGCATCGCCTTGGTGATGGCGGGGGGGTGGGGGTGGGGGTTCTGAGTGGCAGCCAGTGTTTCTGAGGTGGGTCCTCTGCTGGCCTCAGACAGGCCTCAGCTGGAGCCCGGGACCCCAGGACCCCAGGTCACGGAGGGGCCCCTGCCCACCAACCTGAGCCCCCTGAGCTGGTCCGAGGCGCGTGCATCCGGGGGCAGGAGCAGGCAAAGCTGATCCCTCTCCTGGGACAAGGTCCCCAGGTGGGGCCCCTGGAGGGCAGCTGGTCCCTCATCTCCCAGGAAGGAGGTCAGGGCGGGGAGACACGTGGCAGCCCCCCTGCGTCCCTGCGCGCAGCCCGGGAGGGAGCGACGTGCCCCTCACGCTGTGGCTGCAGCCCCTACACAGCCCTTTGTCCCTGTATTTCCAAACAGGGGCCTCTGACAGGGCCGTGGGATGGCTGTTTCCCAGCGGGACCGGGAGGCAGTGCGGCGTCCCTCCAGCGCGGCTGACGGAGAATCCGCCTCCCGCCATCGACGGTGCAGAAACATGTCCCGAGGCCTCACAGCCCTTGGCGCACATTTGTAGGCTTGATCCAGTGTCTGCCGGGAATGCGCTTCGCAGGGTTCCCGAGTTTGCGGTGGGGACCGCGGGTAGGCGCTCTGCGAACACGGGACTTGTCTCACGCTTCGTTCCACCCACCCCCATCCGCATCCACAGAGCAAAGGCGGTGCGGTGCGGCCGCAACAGCAGGTGCGAGCACAGTCCTGCAGGAGGGGCAGCCTCGGGTGCGGACGCAGGGGCCCGCGGCCCACGTAGATGCACCCCGCTGGGCTGGGCCGCGTGTGTCACCCGGACGGTGAGGCCCCAGCCCTGCGACTCCCCGGAGCTGAATCCTGCCAACAACTGAAAGAATGTGCTGGTGACGCCCTTACACCCGAGCACCGGTTCTGATCGGGGCTGAATCCGGCCCTCTGCCAATAAAGTTTTATTTGCACCCAGCCACACCTCTTCATCCACGTGTGGCCTGTGGCTGCGTTGATGCTGAGCACTCGTGACAGATGCCGGGTGGCCCACACGGCCGGAAATCTTCCCTGTCCCGCCCTTGACAGACTCAGCAGACGCCTGATTGAGCGGCGGCCACAGGGTCCTCGCCGGCTTCTCTCGGCCCCCTGGGGAACAGAAGCCTTGGTCCTGAGCCAACCCGGGCGAGGCGTGGGCTGGTCCCCCTGCAGCCCGAGGCGTCTCAGGGCCCTGAGCCCCTCTGTGCACAAAATGAAGTCAGGGGTTCAGAGATGAGTGCTCCCTCCTGTCTCCCGTGACCTGGCCCTCGCTCGAAGGGTCAGTGCTCTAGACTGTTCTCGGCCCAAGTTCTTAATTCTGGCGAATAGTCTTGAAATGTGTTTTTAATAGCTTCAGATGAGACGCAAATCTTGTTAGGTGACGCCAAAGCAAATTCAAATATAAATTCCCATTTGCCTTTAATGGTTTCAAATATTAAAGTCACCGACAGAGAGGCAAGTAAAGGAATAAAAACGCAGATGGATGGGGAGAAACGCGCCTCGCAGGCAGCGGCCGCCCCCCTTCTCCAGAGTTCACCGCCCGCCCGTGACCTTGGGCCTGGAAGCCTGTTCACTAGTGTGGGCGTGAGCGCCCGGGGTCGAGGGGAAGCGCCCCGTCTCTCAGCCCCAGAAGGGGTTCATAGCACAGCTATGCACACATTAAAGGGGAGAAAAAAAGCCAAACTATCACCACAGAAACAGCTACTGCAAAGAGTTCATCTTTACTCTGTGTTCTGGAAAAGAAGTCATTAGCCCATGAGCTTCAATGGCCCAAAGTGCTGATAATTTCAGCATAAATGAGCCCATTATTGCTGCCACGACAGTTCTTTTTCTTGTTGATGAAAAGTGAGCGCCAAGTCTTATTATCCTCTCCAGGCATGAGGGGCGGAGTGGGGAGGGGGCGTCCCTGGCCGGTCCCCTCCCCCTTCCTTTAGAGAGGCTGCTGCTCACCTCCGTGACCCTGGCAGGCACCCCCGGCGGGCCCCCCGGCGGCAGTTCCCGGAGGGCTTTGTGGGACCACAGCCCTGAGCCAACCTGGACAAGATTTTTTGAGCCCGAGGTGGGGGGGCTGCCCTTCGGGAGTGTGGGTGTTCAACACACGGGCCAGGCGTCCACTTCCGGCTGCGCGGGCTTCTCGGGCACAATACAGAGGTGCCACAGGCTGAACCTGTGGGTCCCCAACGCGTGTGTCAAAGCCCTAACCGCTCCCCCCGACATGTGACCGTGTTCGGAGCCGGGCCTTTGGGAGGTCGTTGGGGTCAGACCAGATGAGGGCATGAGGTTGGGGCCCCCTGACGGGGTTGGTGCCTGCTCGCGCTCTCTCCCTGCGCGAGGCCTCCAGGGCAGGGAGAAGTCGCTGTGTGTGTTTAAGCTGGCCCGGCTGACCTGGGCACTGAGCCTAGTGCCAACCGCTAGAAGGCTGGAAGGGCATTGCCGAGAAGGAACAGAATGGGCAAAGGCACTAGCCTTTGGACACAGGAGGGCAAGGTGGGAGGTGAGCGGGGGCCGCCTTGCCAGGACCCCCGGCTCCACCGGGTGCCCCGTGTCGTGAGCCAGAGAGCGTCCTGCCCGCTCGAAGCGACACAAGACCGCAGCAGGGCGCAGACCCAGGGGCCTTCCAGGCTGCGACACTCCCAAGGAGTGTNGCAGGGAGAAGTCGCTGTGTGTGTTTAAGCTGGCCCGGCTGACCTGGGCACTGAGCCTAGTGCCAACCGCTAGAAGGCTGGAAGGGCATTGCCGAGAAGGAACAGAATGGGCAAAGGCACTAGCCTTCGGACACAGGAGGGCAAGGTGGGAGGTGAGCGGGGGCCGCCTTGCCAGGACCCCCGGCTCCACCGGGTGCCCCGTGTCGTGAGCCAGAGAGCGTCCTGCCCGCTCGAAGCGACACAAGACCGCAGCAGGGCGCGGACCCAGGGGCCTTCCAGGCTGCGACACGCGCCAGGCGACTTTCCCTCCCAAGGAAGGGGCTTGCCCGGTGAGCACAGGAGGCAGGCGGAAGTATGTCCCCACTTGACAACATTTTTACGGGGTTGGTTTGTTTTTTAAAGAAAAGTTCATTTGCCATATGTTATTCAGTTAGGAGACCTGCCAGGCACGTTGATGTTTTTTAAAAGGGCAAAAATAACCTAATAAGTCAAATTCGATTGGCAAACCGGAGTCTGTACGATTTCCAGAGGAGCTGTGTGGCGATGTGGCTCAGATCAGGACACAGGGATGGGAAGGCCGGGAAGCGGGTCCAGAGCGAGGGCCTGGAGCTCGCGGGGTGCGGCTGGGGGGGCCGAGGGAGGGGCAGGACCCCAGGCATGGGTGGGGATGGGAGGGGGCAGGGTTAGGGTTAGGAAAATAGCCGCTCGAGACGCCCCCTCCCCTGCACGTCCCTGCGCAGGAGGCGGACGCCCCAATTTCCTTGACATGAGGTCAGGGCCTGAGGACAGAGAGGGTCTGTCTGGCCTGGAAGAAGCAGACATTATGGCGTGAGGCGACCATAACCCGGGGGGCAGGTCACGCTCAGAGACGCGCACATGTGCACACACACGCGCACACACCCTGCTCTCACATGTGCACACTCACGGGCACTCTCACAGACACATGGGCACACACGTGAGCTCACACTCAGGTATGCGCACTCACACGCACCCATGCCCATGTGTACCATGCTCATGCACACGCTTGCACACTCACACACGCGCACACACGCTCGCGTACACATGCTCACACTCACGCGAGGCAGGGCGGGGCTCAAGGGTTATTCCTCCAGCAGCCGACGCGCATGCTGGTCTAAAATGACCTGCTAACTGAGCACCTGCCTCTGTGCTTCAGCTGGTGGGCTGCTCCGGTGGCTTCAAACACCACTGATGCTTTTTTTTTTTTTCTAACGTTCATTCATTTTTAGAACAGAGTGCGAGTAGGGGAGGGGCAGAGAGAGGGGGAGACACAGAATCGGCAGCAGCTCCAGGCTCTGAGCTGGAAGTACAGAGCCCGACGCAGGGCTCAAGCCCACAACCCGTGAGATCATGAGCTGAAGTCAGATGCTCAGCCGACCGAGCCACTCAGATGCCCCTGCACCTGCTCATTTAGAACAACGGAAACCACCGTCTGCTGGGGGCAGGTCTGGAACTTCGGTGACAAGCAGACTCCCAGAGGCTCGTGAGAGAAGGTGGGGGTGGGGATTGGTCTGGCGGAAAGCAGGCTGCCCTCCGTGTCCCAGGCCACAGGCTAGGCCAGCCTCAGTGTCCCCTCCTGTAACACGGCTGGTGTCTGCCTCCTACAGCCCGGAACGGTCTAGAAGTTGGAGCTGATGGCTGCCCACACAGGGGCTACAGGGTCCCACATTCGTGAAATGTCTGACGCTGGGCTGTTCCTCAACAGAGCAAGGTCTCCAGAAACTCAGTTTCCCTGTGGCTCCGGGTCCTCTGCAGCCAGGCCGCCTGGGGCTACGCAGTGGCTCAGGGCAGGCGGGAGGCAGGCCGGGTCCCTGGACTGAGGAGGGGGAGGCAGGCAGGGCTCCTGTGGGAGATGGACCCAAGGGGGAGAGTGGGGAGGAGGAGGCCTGGGGAGGGCACAGTGGGGGGAGGGGGGCCCTGTTCACGGCCCAGCTCTCCTCGTGCTGGAGGGCCAATCTCGGGATCCCCACTGTCCTGGCTTCAAATCCTGGCTCTGCCCTTCCTGAGCCGGTGACCGAGCTTCTCTGAGCCTCCATTTCCCCACTGTTGAAGGACATTAACGATTTCAGCTCCGAGTTACTTAGGGGCTTTTGGTTAACGTGACAGAAATCATCTTGAGATACTGCAGCTAAAAAGAGGAGTTGAATCTATTAAGGGCCCAGAGGGCAGCTGGGCGTCAGGTAGCCCCTGGTTCCCGGGACAGAGAAACCCCCGCTCCGGCTCTCTCCCTGGCCTCTCACTTTCTGCCCTGCGGCTCCGTTTCTGCTCTCTCCTCCCAGCATCCAGAAGGGCAGGAAGTGACGTTCCTAGCAGAAAGCTTTCATGCTTTAGACTCAGCCCCTCAAGAGTACTCTTCTTAGTTCCAAATTCTGAGGGTCCCAGACTGGTCCCATAACTCCTGGGAAGGTGGGGGGGAACCTCATGGCACAAAAAGGCTGCCAGGCATCAGCCCAAGCAGATAAGGGGAGAGGATATGGGGGTCGCTGTGAGCTGGTGGATTGAGCCCAGGTCTCACTAACTGAGTGAGACCCCAGGCATTACTGAGGGGGTGACCTTGGGAGAAACCTGTAAAGGAAGTGAGGGGAGCGGGATGGGACAGAGAAGAAGCCCGGTGCGTGCCAGCCTGGTCCTGCAGCAGCTCCGGGGCACTAGCGACCTTCACAGGCTTATCCTGTCTTGAGGAAGGAAGTCGAACCTTCTGGCTGTTCATTAGGGCCCGCGCAGAGGGTGGGGAGCCTCCCGGCATCGCGGAGCTGGGTGGGTCCCGGTGGCTCTGGTCGGAGGGTGCAGCAGGGAGCTGAGAGCACTTGGAGCAGCCATGGGAGCCCGGTGGGGATCTGGGCACAGAGCAGCGGCACCCGCTCCCCCCGCTGCTCAGCTCCCCTCATCCAGCGGCTGCAGACAGTGGCTGATGGATTGTCAGGGACTCGGTGACAGATGGGTCAGCGCCTGAGCACTAAGGAGAGCTGAAGAGAGGAGTCCTGTGTTTGGCCTGGTGGGGGGGCACCACCCCCTTCTGTGCTCACCCCCAACTCGACATGGTCCCCAAACCCCTGGGGAGCGTGATCCCAGGGGAAATGGCACTTAACCAGCCCCACGACGGACCAGCCTCAGGACACAAAGCCCCGCACCCCGTCTGCACCCCGTCTGCGGACCGATTTCCGGCGCACGAGAAGCACGCAGGCTTTCAGACCTAAACTACAGGCTTCATTTGAGAACCCTTCCATCACGATGACCCAGAAACGAGCCTCGAAGAAGGTGGGATAATGCCATCAGAAGGGTCACGCCGCCCTCATGATTCTCCTGACAGGCACAGATTTATATAATAATCAGAAAGCATTTTCAACATTAAGGAGCCCAGCAGCCCCGCCGAGGACGCCTTGGATGACCGCGGCATTAGTCAGGATGCGTCAGCGCCCCGCCCGCCCGTCGCCTCTCCCGGAGGCTTCCAGCTTTGCTGGGGACGTGACGCTGTCTGGGAGCTAGCTTGTGAAGTTGGTAGAACCGTGTTTCCAAGTGACTCGTCCAG
>NW_027530380.1:1503178-1520346 GCF_008692635.1 Crocuta crocuta | reverse complement strand
GGGGGGGGAGGAAATCTGTAAAGAACACAGGGCTCTGAGGATAATGATCCCCTCCGGCCATTTTATCCCCCTTTTGGAAACTTGTGGTAAGACATACATAACACGTACCATTTCACACACTGCGCGTACAAGTCATTGGCGCTAGGTGTATTCACCGTGTTGTGCAGCCATCACCACTGCGCATTTCTAGAATGTTTTCCTCTTCCCGGACAGAAACTCCGTCCCCATTAAACACCGACTCCCTCTCCCCTCCCCCAGCCCCCGGTGGCCTCTCTCCTACTTCCTGTCTCAATGGACCTGACTCCTCTAGGGACCTCATACAAGGGGAATCAGACAGGATTTGGCTTCTTCCAACCAGCGTCGAGTCCTCAAGCTTCATCCAGGTGGCAGGTGGCAGAATGCCCTTGCCTTTTAAGGCTGAATCAGACTCATTAGATGGACCACATTTACCCATCCATTCATCCACTGATGGGCACGTAGGCTGCCACCACCTTTTGGCTGTTGTGAATAACGCTGCTGTGGTCACACATATGCACACCCAGTCATTTTGGCAATAGAAAGTACCAGAACACAGTCAGGGAGGCGCCCTGCCCCTACAGAGCCTCGGGTCCTTAGGGCTCTGTCTGCAGGCAGAGCCCCAGGAAGAAGCAGGCTTCAAGGAGTTTTGCATCGAGAGACGGAGAACCACATGGATTTAGGAATTTGCTCACAGATTTCAAAAGTCTTAAAAAGATTACTACTTTCTGTTGTTAGGAATTTATGCAGGGAGGATCAGGTTAGACCCGGAGAGGGGGCTTGGGGCTTTTATCACAAGCAGGGGGGCTAGGAACACTGCTTAATGGACAAAATAAAACATTTTTCCTTGCAAACCAAGCTGGGGTGTGAGTTAACTTTGTTCCCCATTGTAGCTGTAACTGTATGGTTTCGAATTTTGATAATTCACCTCTGTGAATGGCAGAAGAGAAAGGCGTCAGCTAAAACTGATGAGCCTGAGGGAGAGGGGGAGGGGAAATCCATGTGGCCAGTTGACAGAGACGCGGGGACCCTCACCCTCTCCTCTCCACCCCGGGGTGCGCCCCACAGGGGTGCCCACGGCTCTGCCATCTGCTCTGAACTTCCTGAGTCAAGGCCACCTCCCTAGGGGCCCAGCTTCCTGGACCCCCACCTCCCAGCACCCCTCTCTCACCTCGGAGGCCCGCAGGCCCCCGCCCACTGCCCGAAGGCAGGAGGCCTCCCACC
The DNA here is from genome assembly GCF_008692635.1 of Crocuta crocuta. Classification (NCBI taxonomy): domain Eukaryota; kingdom Metazoa; phylum Chordata; class Mammalia; order Carnivora; family Hyaenidae; genus Crocuta; species Crocuta crocuta. Next base: position 1,519,107 of record NW_027530380.1, on the reverse strand, counting down.
CCCTCTTCCCACCTGGATGCACTTTGTCAACTGAAAAGAAAGGTTTCTCCCAAAAACTACAAATCGGCAACACATTTTTGCAAGGGGATGAAACACTTCCACGAGTGAGGACCCACACGCGCACTTCTGCTGGGGCTGGCGGTGCGGCCCCCGTGCCTCGTGAGAGACCCCTCTACTCCCTGCGCCATCTCCACCGGAGCCACCGCCCCCTTCCTCCGTGTCCTCCCCCAGGGAGGGGACACCCTGTCCCCCAACTCGGCAGAGCCATCCAGGGCTGGGATTCGGAAAGCAAACCTCAGATGAAAGTTCCTGTAATGGACCGTCTCATGCTCCACAGACGCGGGAAAAGGGAAATCAAACCAGAGAGTGACCAAAGGAGCCAAATTGTTGTATCTCAGACACAGAGGGAAGAAGCCTCTAATGGGCTCCGGCAAACTCTCCCGGCCTTCAGCACTTCTGAGCGGACAGCGCCTTTCATCTGTCTCCGCGCTCACTGTGTGCCTAATGGGCCCCTGCGGTCCCCTNTCCCCTTCTGTCCCCCTCCTGTCCCCTCCCGTCCCCTCCCGTCCCCTTCTGTCCCCTCCTGTCCCCTCCCGTCCCCTTCTGTCCCCCTCCTGTCCCCTCCCGTCCCCTCCCGTCCCCTTCTGTCCCCTCCTGTCCCCTCCCGTCCCCTTCTGTCCCCCTCCTGTCCCCCTCCTGTCCCCCTCCCGTCCCCTCCTGTCCCCCTCCTGTCCCCCTCCTGTCCCCCTCCTGTCCCCTTCCTGTCCCCTCCTGTCCCCTCCTGTCCCCCTCCTGTCCCCCTCNTTCCCTCCTGTCTCTATCTGTGCCCCTCCCGTCCCATACTATCCCCGCTTCTGTCCCCCACCCCCAGGGGCCTCCTTAGAGGTAACAAGTCTCATCATGTGCTCATTATTCCTTCTGCTTTTAAGAACTTTCCTTTCAGGACATTTTATTCTTGGTGATAATACATCTTTATTTTTCTACACTGTTTCTGGGAAAGGGAACATTTTCAGATCATTTAGAAATATCTTCTTGATTTTCAGAAGGAGGAAGTAAATGCTGTTTTCTCCCTTGTCACAGAGACGAGATTCCACACAAGACTAAACCATCTCAAGGCGACTTTGTGACTGTCTTAGTCATAAAAGCTAATCCCTGTTCTTGATCAGAACTGAAATCGCAGAATGAGGGTAAAAATCCCCGGGCACACGAGTCTTCCCCTGCCCTCAGGAGCACCCGCCCCAGAGCCCGGGCTCACCGAGCCTGTCAGGGCGTCAGGCACCCTCGGGAAGCAAAGCCCCTCCAAGCGCTTCTGGACACGCAAGCACCATGCAGACCCACGTCCCCTGTGGCTGCACTGTGTTTGGGGGCCCCGCGGGCTGCACCCCATGGTCCCCCAGCCTTGTCTCTGTGCCCGTCTCCACACCCTCCACAGGGGCCTGACACCTGGCAGCTGCGCTGCGTGGTCATGTGACACTGCTGTCCCTCCTGGAAACAGCGTGCCCACGTGGTCTGGTTGGAACGCTGGACTTGGACGACCTCTAGGACTTCTGAACCTCAGCAGTTCTCCTTCCGTTGCCATTGGACGCAGTGGTGACATCAAATACCTGGTCGTGTGACGTGGTGTCCCCTCCCAGCTGGACCGCAAGCACCCAGAGGGCAGGCTGCCCCTCACGAGTGCCGATGTCCCTGCGGTTACCAACGTGAAGCTGACCTGGGCCCACGGACCCGGTGGCCACAGCTTCAGAAGCACGGGCGGGTCTCTAACTTACGCGTCAGGTGTGAGTGTTGCCTACAGAGCCACCAAGACTGGGACAGGGGCGCGGGGCAGCCACAGTGACGAGACCCAGTGGAGTCCCTTAATGGCACTGATGAGTGTGACAGCCAAGCCTGTCAGCTGTCACCCCACAGCAGATGCCGAGCCTGAAAAGGTCACATTCTGTGCCGGCTGTGGTGTCCCAGGCGTTCACAGGAGTCCAGCAGCACCAGCCCCGTGGGCTGTGGGGTCAGTGGGGTCAGGAGCAAGTCTGGACCTCCCTGCCATGCCTAGACCCACACCAGCCCTCTGACCTGCTCAGGGCTGAGGGGACAGGTCACTCCTGCCCTGTCCCATGTGGCTCCATGGCATCAGCCTTGTGCCTGTGTACTGGGGGTCTGGGAATGACAGGAGGGTTCACCTGTGACAGTCCAGGTACACTCGCCATCTCAGGAGCTTGGGTGGTGATTCCTAAGTGGATGCAGCACAGGATGACCATAGGGAGAGACCCAGGGGAAAAGCCATGGGTGTTTCTGCAGAGTTACATGTAGGGCATCTCGTCTCCCAGGTCACATGGCAAAGAACGATTCCTTCCCTGAATCAGCAAACAAAAACAAAAGCAAGCAACAACCTAAAACAGAATAAAACCAAATGCCAACCAGGGAGAATTTTCAGCAAGGGGAGGGGGCACTTGTCAATGTGTAAAACCATAAACCCTCACGCCTTCAAACAACAACCAGAGAGAAAAGTTTATGGGAAAAGACCCCATTATAATGGCCACAAATGAAGTGAAGGAATCAGGCATTCACAAAGCAAGGAGTGGAATAAAAACCATGTGAGAAAACGTGGAAATCCACATGGAAGTTCCCGCTGAGACCTGGCTTGGGAGGATCCATGTCGCAAAGTTGTCGGCTGTGCCCAGGGGTAATCTGCACGTGTGGAAAATCCCAATAAAATGTCAAAAAGTTTCTCCTAGAAGCAGATAAGCAATGTTGAAAATTCATACAAATAAATAAGCAATGAGAGCCGCTGTAAAATCTGTAGGAGAGGAACAACAAAGAGAAATTTGGACAATACACAGAAGTTTTTTTAATGTTTATTGTTTATTTTGAGAGAGAGAGAGACAGAGCTTGAGCCAGGGAGGGGTAGCAAGAGAGGGAGAGAGAGAATCCCAAGTGGGGTTTGTACTGAAAGTGCAGAGCCCGATGTGGGGGCTTGAGCCCACCAACTGCAAGATCATGACCTACGCAGAAATCAAGAGTGAGATGCTTGACCAAGCTTAACCGACTGAGCCACCCAGCCCCCCCCCCAAAAAACGAGGGTTTTTTTTTATTAAAAAAGATATTTGGCATGTTAATATCGGAAATTTTCCTATACTATTTTTGTTTTCATTACTGAGAATTTTTAAAAAAAACTGGAAGGGGAAAAAAAACCTCAAACACCAAAATATAATTGTATTTTCTTTTTTTTAATGTTTATTTATTTTTGAGAGAGAATGAGCAGGGGAGGGGCAGATAGAGAGGGAGACACAGAACCTGAAGCAGTCGCCAGGCTCAAACTGTCAGCACAGAGCTTGAGGTAGGGCTCGAACCCATGGACCATGAGATCTTGACCTGAGCCGAAGTCAGATGCTCAGCCGACTGAGCCACCCAGGCGCCCCTATCATTGTATCTTCTAAATGCACATAGACTAATAGGTGGCTGGGAGGGATGGGGCAGAGGCTAGGAAGGTGTTTTTGATCAACCTGAAAACAGAATGCTGGTCTTAGGACCCAGCCCTGCTACCTAGGAGCTGAGCCCAGCAAGAAAGTATGCTGCCTGTGTGAGACGTTCTGTTTCCAGAACAAAGGAAAAGGTATCCCCGGAAACAATTTGGTTTCAGGTGGGTGTCTGGACCAAATGTTTGGAGAGGGGTGGGAAGTGAGTACAGGGAGCACACGGGAGAGCCTCGAATGCCTTGCCAAAACGCCTGAACCCGATTCCTTAGACAGGGAAGGCTTGTCGAGGTTTCTTAGCAGGAAGAGTTGTGGTCAGATCAAAACACAGAGGGGCCTGGACAGGGAGGGGCCGGCAAGGCCGGGGGCCATGTGCTGGAATGAGGCTCAGACGCCCCGACACTTGGCCCACTGGGAAGCGGGGGGTGTCTCTCCATGCTCTTGCACCTGGGCCGAGACCCCGTGCACACAGCAGAAGGTCCAGGCGTCTCCTCCTCCCGCGAACTCTGCTGCCCCGGCATCAGGAAGCCCACGCAGCCGTGTGGAGGGGCCGAAGGGCCCCGGCTCCAGGCCCCAGCCGTCGACAGGTCCCCGGGTGACACCACGTCAGGCAGAACGGAGTCGTCCCTGCCAAGCCTGCCCGTGCTGCAAAACTGACCCACTAAGTGTTTTAAGACACAATGTCTGGGGACAGTTAGCTACGTGGCAATGAATACCTGGACCCGGGGAGGAGGACCCGGGGAGGAGGTCTCGGCTGGACTCTGGAGAGAGACATTTGGTGGGACTTCGCTGGGACCAGTGCAGTGGCCAGGAAGAGCTGTTCCCGGAGTCGTTTCCTGCCGGAATCACAGCAACCCCCTCTGCCCTCACCCCCCACGGTCTGCAGTCGCCCAGGCAATCCAGGCGGGCTGGGGGGACCAGCTGCCATGCAGGGGGCTGCCATCCGGGCAGCTCGCAGGACAGCTGTGCTCCCAGGAAAAAGATGGCCCTCGTGCTGGTAATTGGCAATGTCCTTCCTTTGGGAAGTCAGCCTGACTCTTCAAATATAATAACAGGGCTCGAGAATTTAATTTTTTCCCCCATGGTCACGATCTGTTCCGTTCTCCATGCACCACAGGGGAAGAGAGCTCTTACCACAAAGGACTTGTCAGCCTGATGTCCCCTTAATTACTGTTCATGCCACCTTCCTACCCAATGTCTGTCTTTTGTTTAAAAAACAGAGAACCCACATGGGCCTTTTCCTTTTCTTCATAGTAGAACTTGGCTCCCAAGAAAAACTTTCAGTGGAAACAAGGGAGACAGGAGTCTTGAGCAGCTTGTCTCCGTCACCAAGAATCTCTGTTCTGGAGGACTTAACCCAGCCGCGACCGCTGCCGGGAATACAAGACGCCGGGGTCAGGGGCGCCTGGGTGGCTTAGTCGGTTAAGCGTCCGACTTTCGCTCAGGTCATGATCTTGCGGTTCGTGGGTTCGGGCCCCGCGTTGGGCTCTGTGCTGACTGCCAGCTCAGAGCCTGGAGCCTGTTTCAGTCTGTGACTCCCTCTCTCTCTGACCCTCCCCTGCTCACGCTGTCTCTCTCTCTCCTAGAAATAAATTTAAAAAAATAAAAATAAAAAATAAAATCAAGATGCCTGCGTCAATGTGAATTTCAGATAACAGGAAATAACGATTTAGTAGAAGGGACGTATTTAAGCTCAAAATGTATTCGCTGTTCATCTAAAATTCAAATGCATCTGTGGGTCCTATATTCGTATTTCCGAGTCAGCAGGTATCAACCTCAAAAGCAGGCGGGACGCAGAGAAAGGCGGGCTTGGTGTAGACGGAGGCACCCAGGGGGTGAGGGAAGCGCAAGGGGGACCCTACGTGGAGCATGACCTCAGACAGACTCCTGGCCAGCTGAACCAGATTCTCAAAGACGGAGAGGAGGCAGCTGGCAAGAGGCGATGGCCGCAGGTGACCGGTGGTCCTCACTTGCAGGGACTTCCCAGAAGCCCCTCAGTCTTAGGCAACCTGGGCTCCTTGCTCCCTCTCAGCAGGAATTGCAAAATCATGGAGGTGGGTTTCTCCCATAAATGGCTTGACTCTGTCCACTCTTCCCTACCCTGTCCGCCCCCACCCTGCAGGACTGGCGTGAAGGCAAGCAGGGTGAGGCACTGGCCTTGGGTACAAAATGGCGTGGGCACCAAAACTCAATGGTCAAGATACACGTTTCAATGCGATACTTAAAGGACATGTAAAAATATCCATGATGAACAGAATACCAAAAATTTATTTTTTTTAATGTTTTATTTATTTTTGAGAGACAGAGAAAGACAGAGCATGAGTAGAAGGGCACAGAGAGAGGGAGACACAGAATCCCAAGCAGCTCCCGGCTCTGAGCTGTCAGCACAGAGCCCGACGCGGAGCTTGAACTCACAAACTGTGAGATCGTGACCTGAGCCGAAGTCAGACGCTTAATCAGCTGAGCCACCCAGGCAGCCCTGTATACGAGTTTTTGTCTGAATACCTGTTTTCAATTCTTTTGGGTACAGCCCTAGGAACTGATTGTTGGTCATATAGTAATTCGATATGGAAGTTTTTCAAGGACCTTATTTGAATTTTTGGTATTTTGGGGGTGCCTGGGTGGCTCAGTCAGTGAAGTGTCCGACTTTGGCTCAGGTCATGACCTCACAGTTTGTGGGTTCAAGCCCCGCTTCGGGCTCTGTGCTGACAGCTAGCTCAGAGTCTGGAGCCTGTTTCGGATTCGGTGTCTCCCTCTCTCTCTGCCCCTCCCCCGCTTGGGCTCTGTCTCTCTCCCAAAAATAATTAAACATTAAAAAAAAAATTTTTTTAACTCATACACAAATATACAAATGCTCACGGTGGCATTATCTGCTATCGCCAAAAGGTGGACACAAGCCAGTGTCTCGACCGAGGAGTGGATAAAAACGTGATCTATCCTTGAAATGAAAAAGACTCAGCCATTAAAGCCATGAGGCACTAACACGCTGCAATCTTAAAAACATTCTGCTCAGTGAAGGCAGACTAACACGTGAGGCCACTCATCATGAGTCTTTTGTGTGAAATGTCCAGACCAGGCCGAAGGGACAGATGTCCCCTCAACACCTTGACCTTGGACTGCCAGCCTCAGGACTGAGGAAGAGTTCCACTCTGTCGTGTGAGCCACAAGCTCGGGGTCCGGCAGCCATGGGAAACTAACACAAGTCCCCCTTGTGGGATCGGCAAACATTCTTCAAGTGCGGTAGCACCCAGCCAGGGTTTGGGGCAGAGGGTCCTCCGTTTCTAACACAAGCTGAAAGTGCACACCTTGTGTACCCTGCCCCCCGCCTGGGTCTCCATCACCTGCTTATGGAAGAAGTTCGTTGGAGGAAGTCCAGCTCCGCCCAGGACTCTGGAAACACAGGGAACATCCAGGACCCTGGGGAGGTCATCAGGGTGGGAGCACCCACACAGCAGGTCCGCGCCCGACCGCAGGAAGAAGGGGGCGGTCCTCAATCAGAAAGGCATGTGAGATGGCGTAAAACCGGAGTGGCAAGTTGCAAAAAAATAAACATTGCAAAATTCCAGTTCACTTTCTTTTTCCATTTTTTGTTTATTTTTGTAAGTTTATTTATTTTGAGAGAGCATGTGTGCATGCAAGTGGGGGAGGGGCAGAGAGAGAGAATCCCAAGCAGGCTCCACGCTGATGGCACAGAGCCTGACATGGGGCTCAATCCCATGAACCGTGAGATCATGACCTGAGCTGAAGTCAGACACTTAACCCACTGAGCCCCCCAGGCGCCCTGCGTCCTTTTCTCTAATCGCACATACAACCCGAGTGGAAACAGACCCACCTGGAATATCACACATGACGAATTGCAATCTCCTTCTAGAAGGGTGGATGGCAGGACTTACGTCTCTTATTTTAAAAACTTCTTTTTTTAAAAAATATTTTAATTTATTTCTAGGAGAGAGAGAGAGAGACAGCGTGAGCAGGGGAGGGTCAGAGAGAGAGGGAGTCACAGACTGAAACAGGCTCCAGGCTCCGAGCTGGCAGTCAGCACAGAGCCCGACGCGGGGCTCGAACCCACGAACCGCGAGATCATGACCTAAGCGAAAGTTGGACGCTTAACCGACTAAGCCACCCAGGCGCCCCTTAAAAACTTCTTTAAAAGCATATTATGATTATGGGTGACTTTTCCATTTTATGCTTTTCTGCCTGTTGCAAATACAGCGTCTTCGACAACAAGCATTTAAAATAAAGTAACTCCACCTCGAAGCTACAAAGGAAAACATGCTCTGCGTTCAAAAGAGCCAGGGCCCCATCCAGCCTTTGCAGGAGCCGCAGACCTGCCCAGCCTCGATCTAGACCCTTCTGGATCATCGGTCAGTACCATTCGGAGTCCAGTGCTGGCTGACCTGTCCCCCCACGTCCCCACAGCCTTGTTCACAGTTCACAGTGACCCTGTGAAGCCGGAAGTTCACAGGTGAGGGAACGGAGGCACAGGGGAGGTTGATGACAGATTCGGGCCACACGGGGCTTGAACGCTGAGATGGGCTTTAGGCCACCGGCTCCTTTCCCTACCCTGACGGGTGACTGCAAGTGTCTCTAGCACCCCACCCCCAAACCACTCAGGCCAGTGAACCTTCCCAAGGCAGGGGCAGCTGACACCTCCCGGCAGGGACTTTCCCTTGGGGAGCAGATCCCCAACCCCTGAATGAGCTGATGAAGCCAGTGAGGATGATGGCTCTTCCCTGCCCTCCCAGTGATGTACATCGAAAGTGACTCTCAGTGCCCAGTGCCTTTTAAGGGACCGATTCAATTCCTGTCCACCCACAAGCTGGCTACCGGCTGGACACTGTCACCCCCTGACAGGCTCAGGGCAGCAGCAGGCTCACACCGGTGCCCACGGGTCAGCAAATCACCCGGTTCTGGGTTTACAGAGATGCGAAGCAACACGGGGCAGGTTCTGGCAGAGTGGGGGTGGGGCGGGGAGGAAAGAAACTCTAGCGGGTCCATTGTCATAAAGTTTAAAACAGGTGAAGTGAGGGGCGCCTGGGGGGCTCAGTCGGTTGGACGTCCGACTTAGACTCAGGTCATGATCTCACAGCTTATGAGTTCGAGCCCCACGTCAGGTTCTGTGCTGACATTCGGAGCCTGGAGCTGCGTCGGATTCTGTGTCCCTCTCTCTGCCCCTCCCCTGCTCATGCTCTCTTGCTCTCTCTCTCAAAAATAAATAAACATTAAAAAAAAATTAAAACAGGCAGAGTAAGTCTCTGCTGTAGGAAGTCTAGCAGAGGGTCCTCTGGGGGTAGGGGGGTGGGGAGGTGACAGTAACAGGAGGGGCTGGGGGCCCGGAAACGGATTTGTCCCACCTCACCTCAAGGCTGCTAATGCTGTGTGTTTGGTCAAACAGTCGGCTCAACACTCATTTGTGCACCTTTTTGCATGTGGATTATTCTTCAACGAAAGGTTTTTAAAAACACTTATCATTCTGAAGCCCCTTAAAGTACTTTGGGTCCCTGAGGGGCAGGTGGGAGCACCCTGAGTCTGCTTTTCTGCATAGCTCAGGCCCCCAGGAGGAAGTGCGCCCTCGCTTCTGACACGGCCCCTCCTGGTTGGCCCCCAGCTGCCTGCCCTGTCCCTCAGCACCCACATCCCGCTAGCCAGATGGGCTCCCACATGGCCCTGGGGTGCTGCCCGTGGGCCCACGGGCCAGGAAACAGGTGCCGCTGCCCAGGGCCTGCAGCTGAGTCACCAGCTTCCAGCCCCCCAAGCGCAGACAGTCAGCTCTCCCCTTCCTCTGGGGTGGTGAGTCATCCCAGGGCGCAGATGGGTCCCCGGAGCCGAGCTGCGCCCCAGGGTACCAGGAGCTCCTCAGGGTGGGCTCCTCATGGCGCGTGAGGCGGCAGGGACGTGGAAGGGCCCATGCGAGTGCCCCGGCTCAAGAGGCAGAGGGAGGAGCCTGGAACCCAGCTCAGGCAGCAGTGGGCTGCGGGCGGGGGTGCAGGAGGGAACATGCTCAGGGTGCCGGCTGATGCTCTAAAGGGTGCAGTCTGCACTCTCCCAGCGACCCAGGCTTGGCTCCACACTGTCCCCCCGGGGAGGTGACGGCGCCCAGAGCCTGCGGAGCGGGCACAGAGGGCAGGGGTGCCATTCCTGGGCCAGGACGGCTGCAAACACCCGGCACCCGACAGAGCCACCCACCGAACCCCCCAGAAATGCATCCCCGGTTCAACTTGCCCAGAGAGAGCCCGGAAGTGCCTGCGGCCTCCCCAGCACCACACCGCACAGGAAAGGTGATGTGGAAAGTTCTGGACAGACTGTGCTCTTAGCCTATTTCAAAGTTTACAGAGGTGCACAATCGTGGAAGCCACTGGCTTGGGCCCGCCCGAGGCTGATCGCCTGCCCCAGAGCCCAGCCTTCCTCTCTGCGGCCACAGAGCCCTGCTTTCAGTGGGCCACCAGCACCGGCCATGACAGGAGACCCCTGTCACCGCCTCCACCACAGCTGGGCGCGAGCAGCCAGCAGGAGGTTCACAGAGGCCAATCTTCCCGCGCATCGTGATCTTTTAACAAAGTCTGTTGAAAAACCATACGGTCAAAAACCCGTTCACTCTCGCCAGATTCTTTCCAAGCTACTATTTTGAAGGAGCATCCCAGGATTTTTCGTGCCAGCTGTGCTGACTCCGGTGGGGTTGGGTAGGGAAATCTGGAGACTGGGAAGGAGGGTCAAGGACACAGACACTTGCAGGTCAAAGAAAAGCCCGTGTTGGATCATCGAGCCACTCGGTCGTGTTTTCAGTGGTAGTGAGATGGTGGTGGGTTCCGCTGTCGCCCTCTCTTCCAGCTACCTGAGCGGGAGGTGGTTCAGCCCTTGGTTCGTCTGTATTCACTCATTCATTCGTCAAACATCTGTTGACTGCTTTGGGTAAGACTGAATTAGTTGGGAGTCATTCCAGCTGCGTAGACCAGAGAACCCCTAGTGACGACTGGCTTACAGAAGAGAGAAGTTCATGTCTCCCTGTTGTGAAACAGGCCCGGAGGGTGCTGGCCCCGGGCACCCACGCTCCTCCAGTGTCGCCGTCATCCAGAGTCATCACCTCACGGCCCAGAATGGCTGCTCCACCCCAGCCCCCACGTCCACATTCCAGGCAGCAGGAAGGAGCAAGGGAAGGGGACCTGAATGCGGACCCACCCAGGGGACCCCCTCCACCTGGGCGCCAGCTGGCCAGTCCCGTTCACCTGTCCCGTCAGGCGCCCCGAACCCACAGCTCTCCTTCCCACGATAACTGGGCGATGGTCTGGAGGACTGTTTGGTGCACGGGTCTCGCTGGGCTGCGGTCTCCGTGAGGGCAGGGGGGGCCCCGGGGCAGCGACATCCCTTCCTGGGGGCTCTTCCTGCTTCTCAGACTGGGTTGGTTTCTGTGGCTGGTGGTGAACGGGGCTTCTAAGGGAAGACGGGCCAGCTCCCGGCGCACGGTGAAATCACGCTTTCTGCTTGATTTCCATTACTCTAATGGTGACCCATTTTGTCTGCCACACACTGGGCTGTCTTCAAGATGACAAGTTGACAATGACTCCCATCGGGTCATTGCTGAGCACACAGAGCCCATTATAATACTGGCTGTGGGATCCAGGACAGCTCGCGGCGGGGGGTGGGGGGGGAGCAGGCGTCTGTCATCCCAGGGGCGTCGTCTCTTTGCTGAATGCCTCCGCGGGCCCGCGCCACGCCACCGCCCTGCTCTGTCTGCTGCTTTCCCCCGCCCACCGAAGTCTCCCCGGCCAGGGTCACCGGCCACCTTCCAGGACGTGGGCAGAACCCCCTCGCCCGGGATAAGGGAGGACGCGGGGCAACCCCCAGGTGGTGTCATGGCGAAAGCCCTCACGAACTTCAAGGAGGCACATTTGCTTCGAGCTCGTGTATCTAAATTACCCAGCGTTCGTTAAATGGAGTCACAGTACATGTGAAGCCTGCTCATGTTTGCTTATGATTTTTCTGAGATGCCTGGAAAAAGTGGCCACAGGACAGATACTTGGACGTTCTTGTTCCCAATCAGTTATGGGGTCCACGTGCCCCCCGCCCCAGGTTGGGGCCCAGCCTCCCCGCCAGGCGGCTGCACCTGCGCCCTTGGTCCCTGGGCTCCGCCCCCAGGAAGGTGTGGGCGCTACCACACGGATACTAGGATAATCCGTCTGATGGCCCCGCCTAAGCGCCTCCCTTCCCAAGGGTGAGAACACTGTCCCCCTCAGGGCCACCTTCTCCCCACTTTGCGACCTAGGTGCTGGCTCCCTGGTCAGGGCGCTCGGCCCCAAACTGCCTGTGGCCAGGTTTTCTTTAGGATCTGGGTGGACATAAGAGAGTCACGTACCATGGAGAGGGCGCCTCTTTACCTATTCACCTTGCAGCCACGATGCTGACTTAACGGCAAAAAGTCTCTTTATTTATTTTTTTATTTTTTTAATGTTTTTTATTTACTTCTAGGAGAGAGAGAGAGACAGCGTGAGCAGGGGAGGGTCAGAGAGAGAGGAAGTCACAGACTGAAACAGGCTCCAGGCTCTGAGCTGGCAGTCAGCACAGAGCCCGATGCGGGGCCCGAACCCACGAACCGCGAGATCATGACCTAAGCGAAAGTCGGACGCTTAACCGACTAAGCCACCCAGGCGCCCCACAAAATGTCTCTTTAATAAAGACGCTCTTACCAGCAAAACTACCGTAAAGTTTCTGTTAAAGTAGAGAGGGGAGGGGTGCTCGGGTGGCTCAGTCAGCTAAGCATCTGACTCGATCTCAGCTCAAGTCTTGATCTCGGGGTTGTGAGTTCAGGCCCCACGTCGTGAGTTCGAGCCCCGAGTCGTGAGTTCAAGCTCCTTGCTGGGCTCTGCACTGGGCGTGGAGCCTACTTCAAAAATACATAAATAAAAGTGAGGTCCCAAAGGGAACAAAATGAGTACAGCCACCCAAACGAGAGCGGTGGGGGCCGAACCAAATGGTCCTCATTTTCCAGCCCGTGTCGGGATGGCCTTGGGGTCTTTCTTAATTAGTCCCAAGGACGCTGACTTACAGCTTCTGCTTCTTTAGCCACAGAGGCTCCTTGACAAAGTGAGCTGAGTTCAGAAGGGTACTCGACCCTCGCAGATGGCAGCGGGCACCTCACGCGGGAGACCGGAAGGAGGCAGAGATGGGCCAAGACGGGCCGGGCACTGGGCTGCCCCTGCTCTCAGGAGAAAAGTGAGCGCTCCGCGGTGACAGCGCAGGTCCCTCCCCAAGCCGGTCTCCCCAACAGCACCCCTCCTCGCCTTCCAGCAAGCCAGGGTGGGCACCCGGGGCACCCGGGGCTAGGGCCCCGCTCCTTCCTTCCCAGCCAACTGGCCTTGACCCGAGTCCTCAGGGCCCCTGGGCCTTTCCGCGTCCAGGCGCCCAGGCAGAAGCAAATGGCTCTCCCGCTGTGCCTGCGAAGGTTCAGAAGGCTGGCATGCAGGAGGCCTGCCGGGCGGCATCGTCATTCTCATCTGTCCTGGGTCTTGTTCGCTCCAGGGTCCCTGGTGACGTCAACCCACCTAATATCCGGCCTGGTGGGTGGGGAGGGGGTTGCAGCTTCCGGGTAAGGAACCGGGGCCGCCAGGCACCTACAGGCAGGGCTGCGGGGGCGGCCGCGGCTGAGGACTCCCACGGCCAGTGGTGTCCAGCCAGGTGGGAGGAGGAGCTCAGGGCCATCTTCACCTGGTGGCTTCTTCCTTCCTCAGAAGCCTGGAGGTGCCACTCTTGGATGTCCCTTGATGTCTGTGGGTAGAGGACAGTGTGGGCCTGGCCCAAACTCAGGAAGCCTTCACGGAGCGCGCCAAGGAGTGATGTCCTTGCAACCTGCCACGGGACAGCCTCTTCCTGCTGCTCTGCCCGCCTGACCACCGGCTGGCTGTCTCTAGGAGCCTGGGCTGCTCTCGCTCTGGGTCCCCCGGACCCCTGAGGGCTCAACCACCACCTGCCCCTGCTCAAAACAGCTCTGTGTCCTGGACCCGGGAGCCGTGGGCATCAGCAGGGACCCTTTCTGAGACAGCAGTGTCTGGGATGCAGGANCCCCCCCCCCCCCCCAGGAGACAGCCCCATTTCTCTGGCTGATTTGCCTCTTTTTAGCAAAACAGGGCAGAGGTCACTGGGCACCGGAGGCAGTGAAGCCACGCCCGCCCTCCCCCCACGAGTGGCTTCTGAGCCTGAACCCGCACTCCAGCCAGGGCACATGTCTGCAGGGGAGGGGTCCTGCTCCGTGCCCCGCCCCACCCCTCCCCCAGGACCACGATACTGAGGGCTTGTCTCGGGGTTGGCTCGGGGGCACCCAGCCTCCTTCTTCTGCAGCAGGGGAATGCTGCGTGGATGGGGGGGGCTTCACTCCCCTGCTTAGACCTGGGTTGGGGGTAAGGAGGGGTGGGGCTCATCACCGCAGCAATGACCTGGGCCATGGGATGTTGGGAGCTCTCCCCTACGGATTTCGGGGGCTCCCTGCACGGGCTCCCCGTGAAATACTGAATGGGGGCTCCCCATTCAGTATACGGGGGCTCTCAGACAGGTGACAGAGTCCCTCCCATGGTACAATGGCCCTGAGTGGGGTGATGGAAACTTGTGGGGTGACGGGGACTCTCTGCAAGGGTGATGGGGGCTCTCTGCGGGGTGATGAGGCTCTCTGCAGGGGTGATGGGGGCTCTCTGCGGGGTGATGAGGCTCTCTGCAGGGGTGATGGGGGCTCTCTGCGGGGTGATGAGGCTCTCTGCAGGGGTGATGGNGCCTCTGCAGGTGCACAGCCAGCTCCCGGCAGCAAACCGGTAACATCTGGCGGCTCGGGACTCGGCCCGCAGACGAGCTGCCGGCAAACCTCCGTTCATTCCGTCCAGCAGGGGGCGCCCACGCGTGCCCCCACCGCGTGTGTCCTCAAGGTGGCTTAGAAGCGAGTTGGGTGCACCGTGCGTTCGGGGCTGGTGGCTCTCGAGTGAATTATTCGGTAAAGCCAGCCCCGTGTTCAGGTCGAATAGCGCATATTTGGGGGCAAAGCTGGATTTTCTTGCAGCCCGGGAAGGGTATGCCTTGTTCCGGTTCCTCCACCACGCGGGGAAAGCAGGGTGAGCTTCCTGGAGTGTGCGTCTTGCTTTGAGGGTTTAGGTCGCTTGACGTGACAGAGGGGAAAGCATGTGTTCTTGTAAATTCCGTGATCACCGAAGCTCAGGCAACAGCCCCCCATCGTGGGTTATGCAGACGGAAGCTGCCTCGGGGGCCCCTCACAGCCCCTGCAGCGCCGGCCTGGCCATCTGACCCCCTTTTCTCCCGCCAAAGGTGAAGGAAAAGAGAGGCTGGACCCTGAACAGCGCTGGCTACCTCCTCGGTCCACGTAAGTGACAGCGAGCGCGCGGCCCCTCCAGTGCCGTCCGGAGCCACGGGTGCTGACCGTGCTCCTGAGGTCGGGGAGCCAGGAGCTGCTGTGACACACCCACTCTCCAGTCCCAGTCCACCGAGGGGAAGTGGGGGCTCCGTGAGGCTGGGACAGGACGGGCTTAAGGCGCAGCTGATACCAACAGTCGCCGCGTCCATAGTGGCGCCCTTTCCCGCCCTCTCCTGCCTGCTCCCCCTGCATCCATCTCTCAGAACAAATAGGCAGATTCCTGGGGTCCTCTTACCCCATGTGCCCCTCCTCCTTGCCTTGCCCTTTCTTGAAACTTGACCCGTCCTGCGGCCTGAGGCCAGGCAGGCCCCTTGGCACCCCCATCCCCTTGCCTCCTCCACAGCCCCTTCCCCTCGGGGCTGCCCTCGCCCCGCCCCCAGAACCTCACCCCGGGTGACCAGGGACCTGTGCGCGTCGCCAGCCTCAGCCTTCCCAGCCTTCCTGCTCTGGACATGTGCCCAAGCACCGTTCCTTCTGGAAGTCTCTCCCTCCTTGCCTTCCTGCCCTGCTCCCCAGACGTCGCTCGGGCTTCCCCAGGTCTCAGCCCTTGAATGTGGACCTTCCCCCGGGGCTCTGTTCTGGGTCTTCTCCCGAGTCCCTGTGCCCCCCCAGACCCCCATCCCCCCTCAGCATCACAAAGCACAGACCGTCTTTGGCACTCAAGCCCTCTCTCCGTTGTGTTTCTGGAAGCGCTGGATGACCCCAGGACAGTCGACACATGCTGGCCCCGTGCCCTGCTCCAAGCCTTTCAGCTCCCCATTCAGTACCCTCGCCTGCGGGCCCCCCAGCCCACTGGCATCACCAGGACCCCTTGCGGCGCCCTGCTCTCTGGGGACAGACGGTCAGCCATCCGTGCGCCACAGGGCAGGACTCGGTTTTCGCTGCCTGACCAAAATGCCCGTGTTGGGGGGGGAGTGGCGAGCAGGAAGAGGCCTGCCACCTGTCAGCTGGTGGGGTCCGGTGACCCACGCGTGAAGGTCTCCCAGGGCGGGACTGGGGCCGGGGCTGGGGGCTTGCTGGGGGCAGGGGCTGGCGGCCGACCCCGTGGGGAGCCTGGA
>NW_027530380.1:1501956-1502903 GCF_008692635.1 Crocuta crocuta | reverse complement strand
GCAAGGGGCCCGCCAGCCAGGCCTCTGTAGCACTAGCACTTTCTCTGCTTTGAAAGCTCAAATCTGGGCGAGTGTGGGATGGGAGGGCACTTTCGCTGACTTGCAAGCGCCCAGCAGGGTGCCAGGCCACCCTGAGCCTTCGCTCTGTGCCAGGAACCCACCAGCTAAAACGTGAGGCTGGGGCGGGGGGCGTGCATGCGTGTAGAACACACTAGAACTCGAGTGTGTGGCTTCTCCTGCAGCCATCGATTCCCAGAACTTGCCAGGCCGTGAGCAGACTAATGTTAGGTGTCCTGTCCTTGATTTGATGCCGTCTGGACACAGTGTAACTGTGGACCGTTAAAAAAAAAAACACCCAAAAACAAAAACACAAAACCCTCCCCTGTCTCCCCTATTTATTTACTGCATTCCGCAGCGAGAAAGGGGCAAACGGCTCCATCCCCACAGAGTAACGGGGAAGAACTTGCAGGGTTTTAGCTCCTGACCCCCCCCTCCCCGCCCCTGCCATGTACATACAGCCCTCCTGCTGCACGAGGCTCTCTGCTGGCCTGGGGGACACTTCCAGAAACACAGGCAGAGATGAGCGGGGGGAGGGGGGGTGGTGCGCACAGGCAGCGTCTCTGGGAGCTGTGGTCTCCGGTCAAAGCCAAGGGCAGGTCCCCCACACGGTCCTGTCCCTGTAAGTGGATCGGCCCCGCCTGCAGGACGCAGATGGGCCCAGAGGGTTCACGTTTTCCCGAGCTCTGTGGGACCCTGAGCTCCGTCACCCGAGAGCATCCTGTCTCGGTGCTTCTGGCCCGGAAGAGAGGAGGGGCCCTTCACAGATCCTTGTTCAAGGTGCTTCGGAATGTTGAACATCTGTCCCTCAGGAAGGAAACACATAATGAAGGTTGTATGTCTGTTGGGCTGGGCCACCAGGAGCCGGCCGTCCAGACCGGCTTGTGGGT
>NW_027530380.1:1499647-1501841 GCF_008692635.1 Crocuta crocuta | reverse complement strand
CGTGTCTGGGGCGTCCCCCGCCGCTGCTGCAGGGGGGAGGCGGGGGGAGGCGCTGGCCCTGTTCCAGGTGCCACGCGAGGGTCACCCTGCTTCTTCCCGAGTGTCATGCCAGGACTTCCGGATGGACAGGCTCCGGCTCTGGAGGAAGGGGTTCGTTTTCTCTTGCCCGCCCGCAGCCCGCCCTCGCCGCCCCTTCACCTCCGCAGCCTCAGCGCCCCAACTCAGGCGCCTCTCGCCCTGCTGGGCGCTGGGCCAGGGCCTCCGGGTCCCTTTCCCAGTTGCTCAGCGGATGGCTCTGCCTGCATCACGATTCCCTCATCTCACACCACCGAACACGCGTGTGCACGCACGCTTAGCCCCCTCCTGCCGCCTCTGTCTGTCTCTGGCTGCCTGGCTCCAGTCCAGCTGCCACAGACGACTTGGAAAACTAAGCCTGTTTTCAGGGACATAGGACCCCTCCCCCGCGGTATCCCCGAGAGACACCCGGTTCAGGCGCCAGCGCCCCTGGGGCCCCCTGGACGCCCCCTCGCTCCCCTCCTGCCTGGGGGGGCTCCCCGCTCTGGCAGAGTCCCAGCCCCTGGGGGACGTCCCTGCCTCCGGCCCTGGCACAAGCTCTTAGTGCCACAGAGAACGATCTTCCTGCTCCTGTGGCTTCCCCGCGTGGCTTTGTCTGGAGTGTGTGCTGATTACAAGCGGCCGGCGAGTCCTTCTCTGGGAGCGGGGCGTGCGGGGCATGTGGGCGATCCCGGTAACCGTGGCCGCCTGCTTTCCCCTCTGCTCGGAAACAGATGCTGTTGACAACCACAGGTCGTTTCAGGAGAAGCCCGGCCTCACCGGCAAACGGGAGCTCCCGCCCGAGGACGCAGGGACGCCAGGTGAGGGGCCGCCACCTCCCAGGGCTCGCAGGTCCTAGGCGCCAGGACTCCGAGGAGTTTGGCCTTGACCTGGCTCTCCCCCCTCCACATCCCCCTCCCTCCCCGCTGTGCTGAGCGAGGCCCCCTGTAGAGGGGCCAGTCCATTGACTTCCAGATGCCCGGCTCCTCTGCAGTGGAGAGGGGAGGCGCAGACCGCCGTGGGGCCGGGGTTCAGACGAGGATTCTTTCTGTTTTCCAGGAAGCTTCGCCCGGCCGCTGTCCGAGAACGCTGTTGTGCGCACCATCATCGAGTTTCTGACTTTCTTGCGTCTCAAAGGTATGTGAAATATTACCAATTAAAAAAATTTTTTAGGTTTATTTATTTTTGAAAGAGAGAGAGAGAGCGCGAGCAGGGGAGGGGCAGAGAGAGAGGGAGACACAGAGAATCCGAGCTGTCAGCACAGAGCCCGACGCGGAGCTTGAACTCATGAACCGTGAGATCATGACCTGAGTCGAAGTCGTTCACTTCACCGACTGAGCCCCCCAGGCGCCCTGAAATGTTACCAATTTTAAAGGCCACCTCTTGGAACCCCGCACACATGAAAAGGATGCCGTAGAATTCTGGGACGTGAGCAGCCACCCACCTACATTCCTGTCACTGGTGTTGGCCGGGATTGCAAGGGGCCAGGATTGTGGCTGGTCCCAGCACTGTCCCCGGAGAGGCTCATCAGACCCTCAGCGGAAACCAGGGGAGAGAGAGGCCTCGGGTCCCCGTCACTCGGCTGGGGCCACACTTCTCACCAGCAACAACTGCTGTACGTTTCAGGGGCCGCGGCCCCTTGTAGGCCATCCTACCCCGTCCTGTGAGCCTGGTGAATGAGTTCACCCACGTTTCCGATTCCAGGTCTTTCTTTCTGCAGCCTTCCTGCGGGACAGGCTGCGCTTGCATCCAGTGGGCTCCACCTTCCACCTAGATCTGTCTTCCGGGGTCCCGACACACGACGAGGCCTCCCTGTGGGCCCGTTTCAGCCTCGCACGTCCGCCTTGTGCGGTCGTCCGGGCAACAGTGAGCAGTGACCGCGTCCGTCAGACAAGCACGGGGGGTCACGCTGCTGGCCAGAAGGCGCCAGGACAGAGGGCGGAGGTGGCAGTGCCCTGGGAGCGGGGCCCCGGGGACAGGGACTGGGGCAGCAGGGGAGGCGGTTGTCACGTTCTGCACTTTACAGTTTTGTTGTGAGTCTGGCAAGAATTGTTCGGGACCCATTCCCGGGTGGTGGTTTGATCTGTGTGCTTCCGGGCTGCACAGGTGGCTGGGGTTGAAGGGGTTTGGGAGGGGGTGG
>NW_027530380.1:1497831-1499295 GCF_008692635.1 Crocuta crocuta | reverse complement strand
GGGGGTGGGAGGGAGGCGGTCAGAGCCCCGCGGCTCCTTCCTGAAGACCGTCCGTGGGCAGGAAGACCGTGGGGGACAAGGCAATCTCAGAACCGCTAACCGCGTCCGCTCCGCTGTGTCACAGCCCCAACCAGCCTGCGGGGGGCGGGGGGGGGCTCTTCCAGCAAGGGGCAGACCCCCTCTTCCAACGACTTCTCCTTCTTTACTTGGCTCTGTTACGTTTCGAACTTTGTCACACAGAACTTCCCTAGGAGAAACCACTTTTTATTATCCCAGCAGGAATTACACTTCCTTAAAGCATGACTTTAAAAGTCTGACGGTTTCAAATGCATAATAGGTACGAGCCTTACATCCTTACAGGGTGAGAAGTAGGAGCTGTGCGCCCGTCTCGGGTCTGATGCCCCCAGGGAAGGACCACAGTGGCTCTGGCGTGTTCGCTACGAGTGCTCACTCTCACCGGGGCAGGCGTTGGGGCTCCCCTAAGTGCACCCCTTCTTTGCAGAGGCCGGGGCCCTGGGGTTCCTGCCCGACCTCCCGCCTGCAGCCTCCGCAGAAGACGGGGAGCAGCCCTGAGGAAGCCCTCGAGAATGTCCCTGTGCGCGGCATCGCTTCCGGACAAACTTGGACACGATGGAACGTGTTGTGGCGACTCCCGCAGGGCGGCCAGTCCTGTCCTCTCTGCTCCGATGCTGTGCCGTTAGCGTTTCGTTGTTGTTAGGATCAGTTTCCCCCTTTGGTAATTATTTTGAGTGAGAATAAAAGATAGCAACTGCCTTCGATTGTCATTTCCTTCTATGTGTCTGTCTTGTCACCCTGGCACCACCGGGGCGGGGGTGGGGCTTAAAAGATAAGGTTTGCCTGTAACCCTGTGCGTCAGACAGAAGTTTCAAGCCCAGATGCTACCACCCAGAGCATCTGTGAGACACCGTCTCTTGTGACGAGGGACCGTGGCCAGGGAGCACCGAGTTGTCTCCATATTCAGCCGAGCCCAACGTAAAATACGCGGGCGGGTCTGTTACTGACACAAACCAAACCGCACCAACAGAACCCTGCCCTCAGGGAGCTGGTATCTGGGGAGATGGAAACAGAAAGCCCAAGGCACCGCTGACCATGGTGGGTGAGGGGATGCTCGGTGCTCGCGAGGGTCTGAGTGGTGAGGAGGAGGGAGACCCCGCAAGGCAGGGGCCGGGCGAGCTGGGGCCGACAGCGCAGCGTTAAAACCCCGTGACCACGGGGCACCGGTCATAAAGGTCTCCACCGCCTGACGGGTCAGGAGACTCGTGCAGAGTTAGCGCTGTGGGAGGGATGCTGTGGGGCCCGCACTAACACAGCGCCGGGGCGGGAGGGACCCTGGGGCAGAAAAGAAAGATGGCACTGGAAGACCCGAGAAGAAAGTGGGTGGAGACCCCAAGCCTTTGTTACCGTAAAGGGGAACTCAGGGCTCCTTCCCATGGGGGGGGGGGG
>NW_027530380.1:1463664-1497747 GCF_008692635.1 Crocuta crocuta | reverse complement strand
CACGCCGAGTCCGGAGGCCCACCCGTCCTTGCCACTGCGCCAGTGACTGCCATCCACAGCCACGCGTGAGAATTTCCACTTAAAGACGTGCTTCCGGGCCCGTCATCCCGGCTCAGACCCGGGCTGGCCTCCCCCAGCTCAGGGCGGGAGCCCAGCCGGCCGGCCCACTACAGGCCGCATCCCCCCTCACCGGCCCCCCACCCCACACACACACACATTCACTTCTCTCCTTCAGACTCGGGCGGGGCTTGTCAGAACCCAGGCGCCAGGCCCATCTTCGGGGTGTCTGATCCAGGAGGGCCGGGTGGGCTGTGATGGGGTCCCCTCCCCAAGGAACGCGGTGAGAAGAGGCCACAAGGTAAGGGAAGGCACCCTGGCTATGTGCGTAGGTGACGTCCCTCAGGACCCTGTAAGGAGGCCACCCCATCAGGGTGCATGTCTATACGGTACTCATATACGGGAGAAAAGACGTAGAAAAGGCGTAAGAGGCTACACCACACGGCGGCATTTGGGGCTCTATTTTTCGAGAACAAACCCTCTGAGCCGGTGCCGCCAGGAATAAAGTTGCTTCCTGGAAAGAAAAGCCTCAGGGTCACAGCTCCGTGGGAGAATCCTGCTACATTTCTTGGGAGCTTGTGTCCAGGACTCGGAGACGATGTGTTTCCGCCTCCTTTGCCGCCGGGGCACGAAGCTCAGGGCGCCCGGACAGGCAACCTCACCTGGCGCCAGCGGACCAGACCGCTTGATCCGCAGGAGACGAGCCCTCCCGGGGCGCCGGGGCGAGGACCCCAGGTGTGCGCAGGGGAGCCCGTGAGGCCCAGGAACCAGCTCAGGGAACCGTGCCTGTCAGACCGGTAAGAACCCAGGTCCGTCTGTTCCGGAAGACCTGCCCCTAAGAGGCAGAAGGGGACCCCAATCACCTCCCAGAGTGGCCCAAGTGGTTCCATAAGGAATAAGGAACAAAGCCACAACTCTAAGGCACCGGGCGGCGGGTTGGAGTCACTGTGTGACTGTGTGTGGGGATGTCTCTCTCGGTCATTTCCTGGGTCAGTGACTACGTAATCAGAGCCAACTGTCTCCGGTCGGTCTGCCTCAGGATGGGGACTTTAAGGAACATTCCCAAGCACCTGCTGAAACTCCCTGTATTTCGGGGAAATTCCCTGTCTTCTCCAGACTGACACGGACTGCCTGATTCCACTGGCGGAGAACAAAACTAAACTGAAAACCTGGAGTCTGCTTCTCTGAGCTGACAAGATTTAAAACTGGGAATTCCCTTTCTCTGCCTTCGGCCAGCACCTCGCCTCTTCTCCCTTCTCCCCCCCGCACCTGGGGGGGGTGGGGGGCGGCCTGCGTAACTGTCTCCTCGATGCCTCCGGCACCAGCTCCTTCTCCCACCCTAGAGGTCATGGAGCAAAGACCACCCACTTCAGATTTCTCCACCAGTATTCCAGGGAGAAATTAACCATGGGGAACAAACTGTCTTAAGGTGTCCCAAGTAAAACATATTCAGTGTTTATGCTAATTTAGGTTTGTGATGGACCTGTCCGTCAACATTAAATAAAAACTTTTATTCTACCTAGATTTGCCGAAGGTCAAATATGCTCATGTCATCTCTGTCTGATTTGTTAACTAAAGGAGGACTTAAAGTAATGGTTACCCTGGTCTGTCTCAGAGTTTTCACGGATAATTGCTAAAATAGCTTTCAAAGTCTTTGGTAACCTGNTCAGTGTTTATGCTAATTTAGGTTTGTGATGGACCTGTCCGTCAACATTAAATAAAAACTTTTATTCTACCTAGATTTGCCGAAGGTCAAATATGCTCATGTCATCTCTGTCTGATTTGTTAACTAAAGGAGGACCTAAAGTAATGGTTACCCTGGTCTGTCTCAGAGTTTTCATTAAACATTAAAGTTTTGCTTGTATGATAAATTGGGATTGAATTCATTGGATATATAATGAGATAAGAGGCTAAAGCACTAATTACTAGATGTAGGTTTGTGCTTTTGACTTTTTGGCATAAAAGGACTGTTTGGGTCTTACAAATGTGCTTCGTGCTTTATTAAGATTTTACTATGGAAAATCCGTTTTGTGCTTAATTGAGAAATTTACCTTCTTTAAGAAAATTCTGATGTGACAGAATTACAGTTCACAATTGTTATTACTTAGCTTTCACTGGAGACTAAGGTTCTAAGAGTTAAAATTCTGCTAAACGTGATTACGACTGATGAGAATAAGGAAAGTAATTCTGTATGTAAAAAAGTGGGAGATGTGTAAGAATGATGTAAAAAATGAAAATACAGTTTTTAAATGTTTATTTTTGAAAGAGACAGAGTATGAGCGGGGGAGGGGCAGAGAGAGGGAGACACAGAATCTGAAGCAGCTCCAGGCTCTGAGCTGTCAGCGCAGAGCCCGATGCGGGGCTTGAATTTACAAACTGCGAGATCATGCCCTGGGCTGAAGTCGGACGCTTAACCGACTTCAGGCGCCCCTGAAAATACATTTTTTTGTTGAAGGCAAAAGAAAGTAATTTTGTCCTAAATGAGATGATTGTTTGGAGAAAAAGGGCTTAGGTCGAAATCTGAAAGCAAAGGAAAGTTGTAGGAGGTTTGTGAAGGGAAGTCTTCAGAAAGAAATTTTATATGTGGTCAGGATCGACTAAGGTTAAAACGAATGGATTTTAAAAGTACACTGGTGTGGCGCCTGGGGGGCTCAGTTGGTTAAGTATCCGACTTCGGCTCAGGTCGTGATCACACGGTTTGGGGGTTTGAGCCCCGCGTCGTGTTCTGTGCTGACAGCTCAGAGCCTAGAGCCTGTTTCAGATTCTATGTCTCCCACTCTCCCTGCCCCTCCCCTACTCGTGCTCTGTCTCTGTCTCAAAAATAAATAAAACAAAAAAAATTTTTTTTAATAAAATAAAAGTACACTGGTATAAGATTAAAATTCTGCTTTACTGTCTGTTAAAAAGGCAAAGTTTTCTTGGATTGTTGGTATGCTTTGATTTAAAAAAAAAGTTTAGACAAAGGTTTTTTTCTCCCTTTTGTCTGCCTAAAAAGATGGGGGAAAATATATATAATTATAACTAAAGGGCAGGACAGAAGGACAGCACGCCCTTTTGACTTGTTTTACTCCAGCCTTGGTTGAAATTGCACCTCCTTTGATCCGAAGTCTGGGGCGACGGTGACGATGTCCTCGCTGCCGGCCTCCGAATGCTCCAAGTCTGGGTTGGTTCTCTTGAGCACAGAAATGGAAGCCTGGGCCACATGAGGGACAGATGACTTTCATATATAAAGGGCTTTTACTGGGATACGTAGGGGCCATCTTGCCACACTTACCCCAGCGGATGCCAATTCGAAACCACCTAGGTACTCTAATATGGAGACCCACGTAGCGGGAACGTATTTCTGCGGGCACCGCTGAAAAAGGCAAGCTTGACTTTGGCCCTTTTAGCCCCTTGACGACCAATTTTATCCTCCCAAAAAAAGTGGTTCTCACCAGCCTCTTAAAATATATTTGTAAAGAGGATTCCAGTTGGGTCAAAAACATGAGTGCCTCCTTCTACAAGCAGGGAAGTCTTGCTTGGTCACAGCCGATACCCCCAAAGTCCCGCAGGTGGGAAACAGAGGGATAGGAGAAATCAGGGAAGAGAAGGTCAGCTCTCGGAGGTAGGGTCAAGTTTGGATAAGATCGACTGCTCCCAGCACCTCCCGAGACTGACAAAGGTTTTGGATGCGAGTTGAACAGGCAGCCAAAACGCGGGGCCGGGAGATGGGGTTTCTCCCCAGGCAGCTGTGGCAAATTAAGATAAGGGACGCCTCTGCCTCTTTTTTCCTATATATGGGCAAATCCCCAACCAAGGCCAACACTTGTTTGGGAGGGATTCTGAAAACTTGGGTTGATTTTGACCTATAAACTCCGAAGAAAAAGCAACTCCTTGATTATCATGGGGCTGGAGGTCCTATAAGGAACTTCCGGTTTCCTACTAGGGCCCAGGTGGTTGTGTCCAGAGGTCCTGATGGGGACTAAGGCCATCCCATTGAGAAATGGTACTGTCCCCGCTCCCAAGCCAGGGTTTTAGAGAAATTAAGGAAGTCCAAGGTTAAGCCCTTAAATTATGCTAAATTAGCCACTATTTTACAAACACCGCATGAGAGCCCAAGGGCCTTCCCGGAGAGGTCGAGGCAGGCTCTCATGAAATATATCAGCCCTGCCACCCCTAAGGCTGAGAACATTTTAAAGGACAAATTTGTCACTCACTCCATCAGCCCTAGATGGTCTGAAGAAATGCAAAACCTGGCTGTTGGCCTGGAAGGGACCCTGGAGAAGTTCTTATGAGACGCCAGTTCTGGGGTAGATTACAACCAAGATTAAAACAAAAAACGGGAAAGGAGGCTTAAGCAAACTCTGAGGGCTTAGTGTGGCCTTAACGCACTATGTCAGACCAGGCCTCCTGAGGTCCTGGCCCCAAAAGCCACCCACTTACGTGGCCGGTCAGGGGAGACAGCCCTCAGAAGGGACACAGAAGTCAAAGCCCCACCAGCCCTGCCCCTTGTTGGAGACATTCACTGGAGGCCTGAATGCCTTCGGGGACCTCTGTCTGTGAGGGCTCAGGCAGCCAGTGTCCCTGGGAGGGACTAACCGGGGCCTGGGACTCTTCCCCGTGGCTCCCAGGAACCAGCCGTCTATTGGAAGCCGGAGCCTCAGGTAATTCTGGAAGATTCAGGTAATTAAAAAGCTGGTTCATTTCCTCCTTGATACCAGAGCCACCATCTCTGCCCTCCTTTCCACTCCACGCCAGCCATCCAAACACAGCCTGACGATTAGAGGCATTTCCGGAAAGCTTAGAACTAAATTTTTCCCTCAGCCCCTGGGATGCATATGGGGCAAACTAACTTTTTTCTCCTTCTTTGATAATACCAGAGAGCCTTACTCCCTTGCTAGGAAGGGACATTAAAACGGAATTAGAGACTATGGTGCTATTAACTCCAGGATAGATAAACGATTATGTGAGTTTTTGGGAATTACTGGATATCACAGGCTGTAGATACCAGGGTTCAGAAAATAGCTTGCGCACTATATCAATTATTAAAGGAGACTCAGTCCATCCACTCTCCTAGGGAAATGAGCTGGGGTCTGACTCGCAGGCAATCTCCATCCCTCAGGATGGTTGCAGACAGAGCAGGGCGATGACTATTACTGAGCTCATGGAGCTGGAAGATCATTAAAGCCCTGCATCAGGCCTTTCATCTAGGGAGCGATAAAACTTACCAAATGGCCCAAAGGATGTTTCCTGGGAAAAATTTGTCAAGGACAATTCAGCAAGTAATATCAGCCTGTGAAGTATGTCTTAGAAACAATCCTCTTGACCACAAACTTGCTCTCCCACGCAATCAAGGACCTGGAGGCTCTCCAGAGAAAGACTGGCAATTAGATTTCACTCGTATGCTGAGGTCAAAGGGGTTTCAACATCTGTTGGTGCGGGTTGCTACTTTTACTAGTTGGGTAGAGGCCTTTCCCTGCGAGGCAGGAAAGGCACAAGAAATAATAAAAGTTCTGCTTTATGAAATAATACCTGGGTTCGGCTTACCTAAAAATTTACAAATAATGATAAATGGCGGCCTTGACTCTTTCTCCAGTAGGATCCCCAACTCTTAGAAAGATTTTACACCTCGAAATAAAGCAATCTGTCTGCTTATACTCGGCAAAATTCTAAATAACACCTCACAAGCATTATATGCTTTAAATTTAAAAAAGAAAATTAAAGTGAGAGCCAGACTCTTGGAGAAGAGAGCCGCCATCGATTACTCACTGCTCCTCCATCACCTGGGTTATGGGAGATTTCCTGACATGTGTTGTTTCCATATAATAATTCTCACAGAGTCTTAGAACTGATAGATGACATTCGGACATAATCGGACAGAGTCAGGTTCTCTCCTGGATTGTCTGACTGGTTTGGGAACTGGGGACATTATCGTAAGATGCCATCTTGGTGGACAGTATAATCTTTACTTTGTGATTTTCTCTGTGCATCTGCTAATCTTGATGCCACCTCTTGCCTGCCAGCCTTCCTGGAAAACCATGCTCTGGGCCACTTGGCTGACCCTTGTGTAGACTCTAACTGCTGTACCCTCACACCATCCCTTATCAGCTTGAAGAAGCCAGAATGGCCATCGTCCCTGTTCCCCAATGGCAGTTAGGGGCCCCATTCCAGGGGATGAATGGATAGGAAAAGGATTAACAGTAGGCAGGGAGAGAGAAGGGACCTTCAGGGAGGCAGACTTCAGCTGCAGGTGGGAGGCTAAAAATGCAGATGGGGTTCTCCCCTTATAAAACCCTTTATGGGTCCCCTCCCTCCCCCCATTATCAAGGGCATAAGGGGGGATCTAAATGTGATGGGCAATCTAACCCTAAGGCAACAGATGTGGACCCTCAGTTCTACCCTAACCACCTCACACCACTAGGTCAGGGAGTGATTACATGTGAGTCTGACCACAGACGCTCACCCCTTTAAACCAGGAGATGCTGTATGGGCGAAGGAGGGGAATGCCCAACCCCTAAAGCCCCGCTGGAGGGGCCCATTCGCTGTCATTTGGTCCACCCCTACTGCGGTCAAGGCAGCCGAGGTGGGTCCCTGGATTCACCACAGCAGAGTGAAGCCGGCCTCTCGAAACTGGGAGTGCGTCCCTGGTCCACGCACGCCGTGCAAGCTGACCCTACGGAAGAAGCAATCTGCAACTCTGGAGGCTCTGGGAGGCGGCAGCCCTGCTTGAGTCGCTCCGGAAGCTGACTGATCTACGCACAATAGAAGCATAAGGAATCAACAGTCTGGTGAAATAAAATACTGTCCTTATTTTCCGTGTGTCCTTACTATGATGACTCTTACCCTTTGTTTCTCCCTGTTACTGTGATTCTTGCTCTACTCTTCACCATAGGACAGGCCGAGGCCGCCCTGGCCAGCTGGGAGTGTGGTGGGAGGTCTCTGTTAGCGCTCGCCTTCCCTTCGGGGATAGGATGCTGCATTGGTCCCAACATGGGGGATCAATGGCCAGGGGAGGCTAGAGAATTAGATCCCTGTGAACCTTATAGTGGAACAGAATACCCCAGTCCTACTTCTGGGGTTTGGTTCCTCAAAATCTCAATTGAATTGGAAAAAATTGCCTTGCCCGGTGGGGAAGGAAGTTCGCCGTCTCTGTTGGAAACTTAACATGCCTAGGCCGAAGATTTTATAATTCAACCGCCGGGGAAACCCAATGGTGTGGGGGCCCAGCTCACCTTGAGCCAGATCCCCACCCCTTGTCTAACTTCTCTCCTCTCTGAGAGGCCTGGGACGGTGTCGATGCAGCCATCGAATGGCGGGCCCCAGCTGGGCTATACCAGAGATGTGGAAGGAGAGCCTTTCCAGTACTTCTCTTAGGCTGGTCAGGGTCATGTGTGCTTGAACTATTCATCTATTTTTCTTCCTGCTCCCACGTGCCAGAGGGGAACTTTTGGGAGTCCAAGTGTACGGGGACAGGGAGACTCAAAGGAAATGACGTGCCCTACAGATTGGCGATTGGAAAGATAATGAGTAGCCTCCTGAGCATATAATCCAATATTGTGGCCCTGCCAACTGGACAGAGGATGGGTCCTGGGGTACCTCACCCCCCTTTACATGCTAAACCTGATAATCAGGCTGTAAGCAGTTGTAGAAATTATAACCAATGAAACTGCCAGAGCTCTTAACTTACTAGCCAAACAGCAAACCGAAATGTGGAATGCCATCCATCAAAATCGCTCGGCCTTAGATTAACTGCTTGCTTTGGAGGAAGGAGTTTGTGGAAAGTTTAACCTGAGTGACTATTGCCTATGGAGAGACAATGAAGGAAAAGTCACAGGGGAGATCACAGATGGGATGAGAAAGGTTGCTCGTGTCCCAGTCCAGATCTGGAACGGTTGGAACCCCAGGGGGAGTTATTCGGAGGATGGTTTTCACCTCTCGGGGGGTTCAAAACCCTCAGGGGGATTATCCTCTTGATTTGGGGAGCTTGCTTCATCCTACCTTGCTTAGCTCCCCTGTATATGGTCTGTCTCCAGCCTCACTGAGGCAATGATCAGAAGAATGACAGCTATGCAGGTGATGATGTTATGGAAATATAAACCTCTAAACCAAGATGATGCTCTCAGACCCAAAATAGGGAGGTCCAGGCTTCAAAGGGGGGAATGTAGTAGAACCCCTCCCTAAGGAATGTGATAAGACCTCAAGGTAAAAGGTAAGGAAGGGCAATCTGGCTATGTGCATAGTGACACCCCTCCCGGCCCTGTAACATGAGACCACCCCATCACCCATATATGGGAGACAAAAAGTAGAAAATGCATAAAAGGCTACACCACGTGGCGTCTGGGACTCAGTTTTTCAAGTACAAACCCTCTGAGCCCATGCCGGCACGAATGGAGTTACTCCCTGGAAAGAAATGCGTCGGTGTCACGACTCTCTGTGCGAGAGTCCTGCTCCAAGGCTAGAACCCGGTGATGCGGCTTCTGCCGGCCAGGGACCACACCTGTCACCTTCCCCAGGGCAGGGACTGAGAGAGGTTGTGGTGTCACTGGCTGGCCAACATCATGATGGATGAGGTGACAGGGGACGCACTCAGAACTGGTTACAGCCATACTGGATATGTCAGTTGCCAACAAGGGCAGTATTTTCAAGAAAAAAAAAAGTTTGCCAGCCATGAGGGGCAGTGAAGAATTTGCAGACGGTCCTGACAACCTCCCAGGTGGCCAGCCCAGTGCCAGAGGAAGGAGAGAGTCAAGGTTGTTTATCTCGAGGAGGGAGCTGTCTCCATGCCACGGATGCACAGGCATGAAAGCTGGCCAACATCAATCAACTTCTGCAACGTAGGACCGAGAGTGGTGGGAATCCCTCCCCAATGTCTGCCCAAAGTCTTACTCTTGAGGCCCCTGGAAAAGGAAGAAGGGGAGAGGTGCGGGGGAGCTAAGGAAGTCCTCACGCGGGAGCAGAGTCTCAGAAAGGTGCAAAGGAAGGAAGCTGGTTACTCTAATGTGCACCCATGAACTTTTATTTTTAATACACTCCTAAACAAGAGGTCCCATGCTCCATTTTACTGTCTGGATTTTACCCTAGTTTATTCATGATACAAACTAAGAAGGCTCTAGGAAGCAGAAAGTTTGACAACCTCTGCTCCAACTTTTAAGGAAAAGTTTGTTGATGTCTGCTTTCAGGAAGACAGAGTAGACAGAACTATGTACTTCTGTCTCATCCTCTTGTTAAGTACAACAAAAAGCCCCGGATACTCTGTATAAAGCAGACTTAAGATTCTGAAAGGTCAAGAAGAAGGCAGACCTCGGGACCCAAGGATAATATGGTGGTGAGTGCTGGGTTTCTTTTTTGTCTTCTCAACAGAGTAGAGACGCTGACTGTCTCCAAGTTGATATATATATAGGTTAACACAATTCCTATCGAGGAAGAGGAGGAAAAGGCAAGCTAAGGACTGAGATAAAATATTTGCAAACCACCCAACCCATCAAGGGATATATCCCACCACGGATATGTTTCTCTGAGG
The DNA here is from genome assembly GCF_008692635.1 of Crocuta crocuta. Lineage (NCBI taxonomy): Eukaryota > Metazoa > Chordata > Mammalia > Carnivora > Hyaenidae > Crocuta > Crocuta crocuta. The sequence continues at coordinate 1,488,191 of NW_027530380.1, read as the reverse complement.
CATATAAAAGACTCTCCAAACTGAACAGTAAAGAAAACAAATAATCCAATTTTTAAAAATGGGCAAAATACATGAACAGGCATTTCACTGAAGATGATATACAGATGGAAAATAAGCACATGAAAAGATGTTCAACATTAATCATCAGAGACATTATAATTAAAACCACAATGAGACTCCATTAAACATGTATCAGAATGGCTAAAATAAAAAAAAGTGGCAATACTGCCGAATGGTGGCAAAAACACAGGGAAGTGAATCGCCAGTCCCCTGCCAGTGGGAGTATGAAATGGTACAGCCACTGTGGAGGACAGCTTGGCAGTTTCTCTAAAAATGAAATGTGTGGCTACCATCCAGCCCAGCAATTATACTCCTGGGCATTTAATCCAGATGAGAGAAAACCTTCACACAAGACTTGCATACAGCCTGCACAAACATTCATGGTAGCTTTTTTCATAATAGCAAAAAACTGGAAACAGCCCAGATGCCCTTCAGTGGGTAAATGCTTAAACCACCATCCATACGCACCACACACCCAACCCTCAGCAAGAAAAAGTAACAGACTGCTGAGATATCCACCGACCCAGACGTCTGGGAGGAAGAAATAAAAAACTGTCTTTGTTTGCAAAGGATATGACTATGTAGGAAATCAGAAAATCAACAACGAGAACTCCTGCAACTAAAAAGCAATCCTAGCAAGGTTACAGGACACAAGGTTAATATACAACAGTCAATTGCTTTCCTGTATAATTCCAATGAACAAATGGAGTTCGAATTTTAAAATATTATCCCATTTATGTTAGCTCCCCCCAAAATGAGATACAAAGGTGTAAACCTAACAAAATATGTACAAGATCTATATGGGGAAAACTGTAAACTCTGATGACAAAAAACAAAGAAGAGCTAAATAATAGCTAAATAATTGGAGAAATATTCCATGTTCATGGATAAGAAGATTCAATATTTACAAGATATCTGTTCTTCCCAATTAGATCTATAAAATCAGTGCAGTCCCAATTAAAATCTCTGGAAGTTATTTTGTGGGCTTCCGAAAACAGATGCTAAAGTTTATATGGAGAGGGAAGAGATCTAGAATATCCAACACGATATTGAAGGAAAAGAACAAAGTTGAAGGACTAACACCACCGGACTTCAAGATTTACCACAAAGCTACAGCGTTCAGGACAGTGTGGTGTCAGCAAAACAAAATAGACTGATGGGATAGAGAGCCCAGAAATAGACCCACATAAATACTGTTAACTGATCTTTGACAAAGACGTAAAGGCAACATAACAGAGAAAAGATAGTCTTTTTAAGAAATGCTGCTGGAACAGCTAGATGTCCACATGCAAAGAAAGGAATCCAGACACAGATCTTACACTCTTCACAAAATTAGCTCAAAGTAGCCCATACACATACATGTGAAATGCAAAACTGTAAAACTCCTATTAGATAACATAGAAAATCTAGATGACTTTGAGCATGGCAATGACTTTTTAGATAGAATACCAAAGTCATGGTCCATAAAATAAATAATTGATGAGCTGGGCTTCAGTAAAATGTAAGACTTCTGCTCTGCAAAAGCCACTCTGGAGAGAATGAGAAGGCAGGCCACCGACTGGGAGAAACTCTATGCAAAACACACATCCGATAAAGGACTGTTATCCAAAATATACGAAGAACTCTAAAAACTCAGAAATAAGAAAATGAACCATCCAATTAAAAGATGGGCAAAAGACCTGGACAGACACCTCACTAAAAAAAAAAGATACACAGAAGGTAAGTTAAGCCCATTGTGCATCATCAGGGCCTCACAAATGCTGTACACCCGTTGGAACGGCCACACTCCAGGACACTGACGGCACCCGATCCTGGTGTCCTGCTTCGACTGCAGAATGAGAGGCACCCTCACCTCCGGTTTTCTTCCCTTTTCCTCAAGCCGATTCCCCGGGCACGATTTTTCTCTTAGATGAAACCTCCACCTTCAATTCCCTAGACCAGTATTCTAACCTGGCTCCTACGATAATTTGTCTATTGCGGTTTCAAGTTGCATCCCCACTGGCATTCGACTAACCATGGTAGAGTTCCAGGTAGGGACGCAGGGCTCTGGGGGCTGGTCAGCGGAAAGACCAAGCCGTGATTAGAAGGCGGAAGCTTCAGCCCCACTCATGTCCTCCAGAGGTGGGGGAGGGGCTGGAGATTGAGTTAATACCTGATCCTGCCTAGGATATGAAGCCTCCACACAAGTCCCTAAAATACAGGGTTGGGGAGCACCACGTGCCAGGAGGGTGGCGCCCCAAGGTCACAGGGACTCCTGCGCTCAGGTCGCTGCTGAGCCCCGCCCCGTGTGTGTGGCTGTTCGCGTGTGTCTTCTAATATCCTTTACGGTAAACTGGTGATAGTAAGTAGCGTCTCCCTGAGCTCTTGGGCTGTTACAGCAAATTCTCAGACCCGAGGAGCAGTCCTGGGAACTTTCTTCCAGTGCAGTCAAGGCAGACAGAAGTGTGGGTTCCCTGGGGACCCCATCTTGCGACTGGTGTGCAAAGTTGGGGCCATGTGCAGTCTGACACCAAGTCCAGGCCGTTAGTGTCTGAATTGAAGTAAATAACAGGGCACCCAGTTGGGGTCCAGAGATTTGGAGAATTGGTTGATGGAGGGGAAATGCTGCATGTTTGGTGTCAAAGGNTTTAGCACGTGTTGTCTGTTATGGCTTTTTCTCAGATTCTTGAAAAAGGCAAGATATAAGGCAAGTCACATGTGGGGGAAAATAACCAAACCCCCACCCCAAAAAAACAGACAAACCCAAAATGCTCCAGATAATCTAACCTCAATCACAGAGGTGGCCGAGTCACTTGGTAGACATAGGATGGACACAGCCACACCCAAAATAAGGACATACCATTATTATTTTTATATAGTTTTACAGGGCACAGGTTCTTTACCCCCAACAAGATATAATTTTGTATCTTTTTAAAAATTTTTTAAATGTTTTATTTATTTCTGAGAGAGAGACAGTGTGAGCAGGGGAGGGTCAGAGAGAGAGGGAGACACAGAATCTGAAACAGGCTCCTGGCTCTGAGCTGTCAGCACAGAGCCCGACGCGGGGCTCGAACCCACGAACCGTGAGATCATGACCTGAGCTGAAGTCGGACGCTGAACTGAATGAGCCACCCAAGTGTCCCCATGTGATTTTGTATCTTTTTAGTCATGCTATGTGGTCGCCTCTGGGCTGGCTTTGCACCCAACTCTACTCCGGTTGTCCCTCCTCATACTGAATCTCTTAAAAGCTGTGGGGCTTTAGGAAGTTCTCCCTGAGAGAGACTCCACAGGGGCCGCGCCTCCCCAGATGCCCCTTCCCCAGCGTCCAGGCCTCCGCTCGGCCTACGGGGCCGCAGCCAGAGTGTCCTGGGCCCACACGGAAGGTCCCTCGAGCCACAGGGGCCTGGGCCACACCAGGTCCCTGACCTGAGGGCTGTGCTCTCCTTCCTCCCCGGCCGGGACACCCTCTGGCCCCATAGGTGGGCCCCACCTGGCTTCGGGTCCTTTCTAGACAACTCGCCTCCCAGACTCGCCTCCTCCTGCCTGTGCCTGGGGTCTCCTGAGCTGGGAGTGTCGTGTGCTCGCTGGGTTTCAAAGATCTGTACAGACAAAAGAATGTGAACTATCTGAATCACTTTTATTTTGATTACACGTTGAAATGACAGTGTTTTGAATATATTGGGTTAGATAAAAGATTATTAAAATAAATGTCGCCTACTCCTTTTCACTTTTTAAAATGTGGCTCCTGGAGAAATCTAAATTACCTGCGAGGCCTGCAGATACTGCCGTGGACAGCATGTCAGGGGAGATGGAGAAGGAAGGCCGCCCTCCAGGAAGGAAGGCCGCTTCCTCCCCTCAGGCCCCTCCCAGCCCCAGGGGTGAAGTGGACGGGACTCCCCCAGCCGCACCCCTCCTGCTCCGGACCCGGACAGCAGGCACCCGGCTGGGGAGAGCCCCACTGGGAGAGCAGAGCTGGTCTCTGCGCCCGGCCTGTCCCCACAGCGTCTCCATCCCGAGGGGGTCGAAATGGCGAAGAACTCGGTATTTTTCTCCCCCTCTGTGGTTCCCCATCAGAAGTTGCTGTTCCACATACAGCTCTGCGAACCGCCGGCAGCTGCTGGGCGCCCTGCTTCCTGACGCTGCCGTGCTTGTAAATGAGCTTTCCCAGCGCGCTCGGAGGGCCAGTACGGTCCACAAACACGCAAACAGGCCGACGTATGCTCAGTCACGACGTTACTTACAACAATGGAAGGTGTTTGAAAACTTTAATTCTCTTTGCGTTTACAACAGAACCAAAGGGGGTCAACTTAACAACCGCTCCTACCTGTTGGTTTCTGCAAACCAGCTATGTGAACCGTATTTTAACAATATGAGAACAATAATTAGGGAGAAAGTTAACTGGATGATAGAGCTTTTCCACATCCCAATGAAACACGTAGGAAACTAGATAATGTTCGGTCCCATAACGGCAACCCCCCTGCCCGAGTGTCAGGTGGGCCGAGGGAGGCCGAGGCTTTGCCTGTGGCTGAGAAAGCGCCCGCACTCGGGAACTCCGAGGTAATCCGACTTCTCCAGAGAGTCTCAGCTGTGTCTGAGCAGCCCGTCTGGAGAATTTATTTCAAAATAGTTTTAGTGAAAAATCATTATGGCGTTTTTAGGCAGAGAGGCCTCCGGGGGAAACCGCCGAGACGGGGTGAGGGCGGCAGGAATGGACTTATTTCTCCCCAGAGCCTGCGTCAGCCCTCCCTCCCCCGACGTCACAGGAGTCTGCTCTCCCCCCAGGGCCGCACGACGGCGACAGCGGTCAGGGGCGGCTGCACTTCCTCAAAAAGGGGGGCGGCTTTGATCGGCCGAGACCCTCAGCCACTGGGTAAGTCCCCTCGACGCCCTGGTGCAGGCGGAAAGCCCGCACTTCCTGACGCAGCTGCTGACGCAGACCCGGCCTCTGGCTCCTTAAACGACCTTCCCAAACTACAGGTCACCTTCCCCCGGAACATCCCAACGAGATCTCTGTGCGGTCGGAGTTTTCTCCAGCGAACTCTACTCAATTTTCAACCCTTTGGATCTAAACTCGATACGGAGGATCTGTGACAGGCACCTCCCGAACTCCTCCAGGATCATCCGCTCCGCCAGGCACTCCGAGCAGTGCTCCTTCTCAGCCTCCTCGCCCTGCGCCAGCAGGCAGGCGCACGTGGCTTCCACCACCTCCCAGGAGATGCACGAGGACCGCCTGGCAGAGACAGAGTGGTTACGGGCCGCGGCCCCCAGCTCCGGGGGCTTAAAGAACGTCACCAGCCGAATCTAACGCTGTCTTCCTACTGTTGGAAGCTCTCACTGTGACAACATGAAGGAAAAGCTTTTACAAGAACAACCCAGCGGACGGGCAACCCGTCTGACTCCTGCGCCCCTCTCGTGGCAGATGCTAAATTTCCTCCAGATTCGATCCACTATGACATTCAGAGGAACCCGTGGGCCAGACAGGGGCAGAAGCGGGAGTCTGGCAGCAGAAGGCCCCTGGAGCTGGGCCGCACAGCCTGGTCTGAGCTCCGTGCACAGCGCGTGCACCACGGGAGCCACTCCAGGACGCCACCTGCCCCGAGGACTCGCCACCTGCGAGGGGCCCGTCAGCGTGGCCCGCCCCCCTCCCTGGATGCTCCCTGGAGCCCGGAGCCAGTTTCTGAAGGCAGCGCACTCTCTCATACGCGATCAGCCATGTTCCCCATGGAGCTCAAGAGGCAACTGCCCCAGGAGGGCTCAGACTGCAAAAGTTCAGGAAAACTCTTGAAAGGACTAGAGAGTGTTGTTTTCTAGTACTCTCCATCCCTCGTGCCCACCCCTTAGGCGCCCGCACTTTCTTTCCAGTGTATAGATCAACTCTCCTCAAGTTCACCTGTTTCCCCGCTTCTGAGGGGTAATTCAGGGTACCCACCGGTCCTTTCTGAGTTGCGGTAGTCCTGCGGATTTAGCTGGCGACAAGTGACGGCTGCCTTCAAACCCTCCAATGTCCGTATAGTAGGGCTGGCTCATTAGTGTTTTCCGTTCTGGGCTTTCTTCATAATTCTTGCAACCAATGCATTTGCAAATAGAAGAGCACATGATTTTGGCCTGGTAATAGAAAATGCTTCAATGAAATTAGACTGCTCTGTAACTCATCAAAAAGCAACACATTCTATCTGGACCTTAAATAACTCTGTGTGTGTGTGTGTGTGTGTGTGTGTGTGTGTGTGTGTGTGTATGTGCGCGTGCATGTGCGCACGTGCTGCAGATACTGCATTTTTCACAAGCGGAAGCTTTGCTGCAACCTTGTGTCGAGCAAATCTGTTGACACAATTTTTCCAACAGCATTTGCTCACTTCGTGTTTCTGTGTTACGTTTTGGTCATTCTCTCATCATGACCCTGACGTTTTTGTGATGCTCTGTGAGCCGTGAGGGCCACTGAACACACAGATGATGGTCGGCACTTTTTAGCAACAAAGTATTTTTTAATGGAGGCCTGGACATTGTTTTTAGACTTCAGGCTACTGCACTTACCAGACCATAGCGTAATATATACATAACTACTTTTCCATGCACTTGGGAGGCCTAACCTTCTTTTGACAGCCATGCTGCGGTGATCTGGACCCAACCTGCAGTGGCTCAGTGGTGTTGGCCCTGCTGCGACCCCCTGCGGCAGGCCTGGGTGGTGTTCTGGGGGAGGTCCCTCCTGCTTACTTGTGGGCGGGCTTTGTTTCTCAGCACAAGGCAGCTTGCGACCCCATCTCACAGCAGCCCTGCCCCCCACTATGGTTCCCGGCTCCCTCTGTTTCAGCAGCTGGGAATTTCCCTCTGCTCTCTTCAGCCCAGAGATGCACATCATGTTTTACCTGCACCTCTGGGTGTTTTGAGGAGGAGACCTTTCAGGATTTCTAGTCTGCTCTGGAAAACACAGGACATCTGTCTGGCAGAGGCGTGGCCCGGGGAAAATGGGCAGCTCACTGTCTCAGGGCAGCAGGGAGGGCACTGTCAAGGGCGGATGGAGATGCTGTCCGTGCATCCGAAATCCCTCTGCTGGGGTGATGCCTCTCACTGTCTGAATTCTGCATCTCTGCAATACTTCCAACCGTGTTTTCAAAATCCTAGCCAGGGGACTGCTAGGCCGGCTCACTCGCATCTTTCAACATGGGCACCCGGAATCACCAGGAGCTGTCTCAAGCCATCTGTGACCACCTTTTAAAAGTAAAATTCACAGGTACCCCCCGAGGACGGCAAGCAAACCAAGGAGAGCCTTTCAAGGAAGGGCTTCCTGGCTGCTTTGCTGCTGGGACCTGTGGGCTCCTTCCTCTCCCTCCCTGTCCTCCAGCACAGGGAAAGGGGACCGAAAAGGTGGCAGGAAAGGGGAAACCACGATTCCCTCCACTGCCACCGAAATCCTTGAGAAACGGGCGACACTTTCCATCAAGAAAGCGGTCTGCACCGCGGTGTCCCAGCTCTGTCTGGTGGCCAGGGCCCGCTGCCCACTACGGGCTATGAGCGCCCGGCCTGGGCACACGGCTCTGCCAGGACGGGGCTCCTCAGGGCAGGCAGGGCCGGGTGGTGGGCAGCCTCCACTGGGCACCCAAAGGGTGGGCTCAGGGAGGCCACCGGCTCCCAAAGGAGCCCCAGGCTCATTTGCTTGACTCGAAAAGCATAACTGGTATTCGAGAAATCGCGCACATTTATGTGCGTGCATGACAGAAACCTTGGGAGGAAGAAAACTGAATCTGGTTTCGTTTTTAATTACAGTAAAAAAAAAATTTTTTTTTTTTTAACTGCAAAAGTTACTTGGGCCCAGACGCTGACCTGCCGGCTCCCCGGCCCCGGGGCCACGTGACTCACCTCGTAGCACTCGCAGTAATTCTTGAGGCAGCTCGACCTCCTGCAGTTACAGCCCTTGTTGTGCCGAGGCTTCACGTCCCCCGACTTCCCTTTGCCGATCTTCGGCTGGAAAGCCTCTGGATTTCTATCGAGACAGGCCTAAGGCGGAAAACACAGAACTCCGTCAGGGCCCTTTGGGATGTAAAGAGAATGTTCCGTGAGAGGGGCCCCGTCTGTCTGTCACGCTGGCCCAGCTGTGGCTCCAGGAAGGGCCACACGTGCTCTGCCCTAACGCACGTGCACACTTGAAGGTCTGGCCCCCTCCCCCCAGGTTCAAGGTCTTATGTGTATTTATTGTACAATAACTGGATGGTAAGGATGTGAAGAGGATGATTGTGTCCGTGTAGCCATCTCTCCTCCGGGCATGTTTTCCCAAGACAGCGGGGATCGCGGCGCTCTGCTAACAGCGCATTAAACGCCTACCGTGTTCCTGGACCTTTCTGTGTGATTTTTATGCACTCTCTCACCTAATCCTCACAGCGGCCTTGGGAAGCAAATACCACTGTTGTTTCTGTCTCACAGATGAAGAAATTGAGGCCCAAGAGCTTAAGGAATAAATGGCAAGGGACTGAGTGGGGTCGCCAGGCTCCACCACTGGGCCCCGTCTTGCTCACACAATACACTGAGCTTTTTATCCTGGTTGGTTTAACTTTCTCATCCATCTTTCTGCTATGTATCTAGACCGATGAATTCATGCATATTGTCTTTAACAATGATGCATTGGTAATGCATCATTAAGTGTAGGGGCGCCTGGGTGGCTATCGGTTAAGTGTCCGACTTCAGCTCAGGTCATGATCTCACGGTTTTTGGGTTCGACCCCCGCGTCGGGCTCTGTGCTGACAGCTCAGAGCCTGAAGCTGCTTCGGATTCTGTGTCTCCCCTTCTCTCTGCCCCTCCCCCACTCACATTCTGTCTGTCTCTCTGTCTCAAAAATAAAAACATTAACAACAACAAAAGCAGAAAACAAAGTGATTCGGTGCGATTCGAGCACCACACAAGTCACCATAGCAGCCCTGCCCTTCACCCTCCCCCCCGCCCCTCCCCCCGGTTAACATGTATGGGCTGCACTGTCTGACAAGACCTTCCCATCACTGCAGAGGGCCCATCAGACAGCACGGCCTGGAGTGAGGCTGAGGGACAGTGGAGTGCGATGAGTGGAGCACGACCCAGCCCCAGGGGCTCCCCGTGACTCCTCCCGGTCAACACACCCGGTGGGACCCCTCCCCCCGGGGCCGACCTCCACTGCTGCCCCTGTGCGATCCTTCAGCAGCATGGCACCTGCGGGACTCACCACAAGGAGCTCCTGCTTCTCACCGCCGGGTGGTGTTCCATCCACTCTCTGCCACCGATGGACCCCCAGGCTGCTCCTGGGGGCATGCGTGTGTCTGGCAGACATGCACGCTCACACACACTCACGCACGCTCATGCACGCTCACACGCGCTTCTGGCGCCTCTGTTTTCAGGAACGACGCTGCTGGCTCACAGCACATGCAAAGGTTCCGCTGTACAAACTATTGCCAAACAGCGTCCCTGTGGTTGTACCATCTTAAGCTCCTACCAGCGATGCTTGACAATGAAAACGCTTTTTCAAAAAGAATTTTTTTTTAAATTTGAGAGAGAGAGAGCGTGCGCACACAAGCAGGAGAGAAGGGCAGAGGGAGAGAGAGAATCCTAAGTGCAGAGCCCGACGTGGGGCTTGATCCCATGACCTTGGGATCGTGACCTGAGCCAAAATCACGAGTCAGATGTTCAACCGACTGGGCCACTGAAGCACCCCCAAAATTCCAACACTTTTTAAATGAAACTTTATATACTTTTAACTGTAGACAATACCCTTTAACCCTAAAGAAAACACCACACCACTGAAGTTAGAGGCATCAAAACTCTCTTCTCTCCCATGGATTTGGCTGTATCAAATGGGTAAGATATTTTCAAGTGATCTATTCATAATTCAAGAGGGGAATTAAATTAATGTAGAAACAAAACAGACCGACCATGACACAACATGACAGTCTCAAGTCGATACGTGATGGCCCTTGATTTCCCTTTGTAAACTGGGGACACCAAAATGTGAGCCCCCACGCCTGACAGTCTCTTCTCTGATGATCTTTTATGCCCACAGGAAGGGATGAACCTCGAGCTCCCGCATCGAGCCTGTGGCAAGTGCAGGGCATTGGCCCCCTGAGGAACGTCCCGACGCCCCCTCCACCTGGAAGCCACAGAGAATAAACGTTAGATGTGTGTCGTGGCTGAGCGCTCCAGCCAGTCCTCTGTCCAGCGGGCTTCCACACCGCTCAGCCTCTGCTCCTCAAGGTCAGCTTGTGTCCTACGTGACAGGACCCAAATCTCTAAACCCCAAATCAAGATATCTGCACGTTCTGAAATCAGAACCTCCCGAGAGCGTGGGGCATCACAGAAGGCATCCTGCATGGTGGGAATAAAGATCTTTCTCTGACTGCTGCTCTCCTGACAGCTCTCTCGAGGGCCAGTACCCCAGCTCCAGGAATCTCTGGAGATCGTTTTGTGAATATCTCATGCACTTGTATTATTCATTCATTCATTCATTCATTCATTCATTCATTCATTCATGAAAGAGTAGGGAGAGGGGCAGAGGGAGAGGGAGAGAGAATCTCAAGCAGGTTCCATGCTCAGAGTGGAGCCAGATGCAGAGCTCGATCACACTACCCTGGGATCACGACCTGAGCCGAAATCAAGAGTCGGACCCTTGACCCACTGAGCCACCCCGGCGCCCCCTCAAGCACTTTTAACACTTTTAGAATGCGTGTATTCAGTGGGGAAATTGCTACCTTAATGGCCTTGAACCTCTGGATTTCGTGATGTAGGTTGTTACAACAATTGTTACAGTTGCAGTTGTTGCAGAAGTCCCCGCTGGCAAAGCAGTCGCAGTACCTGTGAAGCAATGACACGGTGTGTCAGAGGCGCAGACGGCGCGGGTGTGGGTGACGGCAGCGCACAGGGCAAAGGACCCGGCACGCTGCCGTCCACACAAGTGCTATTTAACGGTTCTGACTCCTTTTGGACGAGAGCTGGAACACCGGGGGTGACACTCCCCGGTGACTAAGAGGAGAAAGAGAAACTAGTTAGACCCACTCGTTTCACAATCTAAGAGTTTGCAAAGCAAAACGATCTTCTGGACACTGTCGGTTGCTGCCCGGGTGCCCACCGACGCCCCCCAAGGACGAGCAGGAGCCATCACCCACCCCCCGCCCCAGTCCACCCAGCACAACGGAGCTGAGCTCGCGTCTCGGCCAGACCTTGCCTGTGAGTGGAAACTAATGGGGCCCGGAGCCACGCCTGGCATGGGCTTCACCTTTCTTCTGCTCCCTGTGGACCCGCGGGGACAGAGAAGGGAGTGGCAGGGGAGACACACGCACGTGCACGCACATCTACCGAACAGCTTTGTTGGCAGAATCCCTCCGGGACCGCGTCCACGGCACCCTGGGATCTGGAAGCCATAAAGGCATTACCAGGTGACAGGTGGCCATGCTGACAACCTTCTCTCATGGCTTTCCCTACAAGAACGGTCAGTGTGGCTGGGCCTGTGGCTTGCACGGTAAGACACCTTCCTCGCCTGGTGTGAAAGTTCAGTGTCAAGGCAAGGCCGCCTGCCATCTTACCATAACTGCACCCGGAGGAGGAAGGCCGCCCGGCGTCTGGCTCATAACCTGCACCCAGAGGTTTCGGAAGCTGTCCTCCTGGAGAAGCTCCCTTCTGAGAGCACGAGGCATTGAAAAGAGCTTCAAATCCATTTGTAAAATCAGCTCTGCCACCAGGTGCCCACATTATCTGATACAGGCTGTTTATTGTCAGCATCTTGAGGACTAAAATGGAAGTCATGGCATCTAAGCTACCTGTCTCAAGGGGTCGCCCAGGGGAGCTTGGGACCCCGCGTGGCCATACTTCCCGTGCCACACTGGGTGAGGCCAGGAGGGCCGATATCTGGCAACACAATGGGCCAGATGTCCGTAGAAACCTCAGTTACAGAATTCATAAACATTTTTCTTTTAATATCTATGGTTTTAACTTTCTTAAATAATACTTTTAAATGCATGTCAGGCCAAGGAGAGAGTAAAGATGATCATCAGGAAACTGCAGGGGCGCCTGGGGGGCTCAGTCAGTTAAGTGTCCGACTTAGGCTCAGGTCATGATCTCACAGTTCATGGGTTTGAGCCCCACATCGGGCCCTGTGCTGACAGCTCAGAGCCTAGAGCCTGCTTTGGATTCTGTGTCTCCCTCCCTCTCTCTGCCCCTCCCCTGCTCACCTCTCTCTCTCTCTCAAAAATAAATTTAAAAAGAATAAGAAGAAACTGCAAACCCAGGGGCGGGGGGTGGGGGGCGTGGTTCTGTGGCTGCTAAGGGTTGTCCTGGGGCATCTGCTGCTCCCTGGTGACCCCAAGCCTGCTCGGGCAGGAGACAGAAGACATGATCCGGGCTACCAAAGGTGGGAGGTGCACCAGAGACCCCCCTCCCATAAAAAGCACACACCCTTGAAAGGCAACCTCCCCACAGATCATCAACTCCAGAGGAAGCGTGGAGATACTGCCTCTGTGAGGCACAGGGATGGGGAGGTGAGAGCTTGCTAACCACTGGGATGGAGAGAAGGGGAGGAAGAGGCCCAAAAGCAGAGGAGAGAGGTACCGACAGCCGACTCAAGAGCACTGAACCCTGCACCAGCTCTGAAGACTGGGAAGCAGGGGGCCCAGGCTGCTCTGGGGTGGGGGTGGCGGTGGGGGATGGGAAGAGAACCGGTGGAAATTCCATTTCGGAGGGAGCCAGCCCCCAGGCTCCCGCCTGCTTCCAGCACCCTCTTCCTCTCCACCATTGTGGTAGGACACTGAAATCACTCTCTGGGGTAAAGCAAGTGAGGGCTGGGAGGTCACAGTGGAGCAAGGAGGAGAGGGGAACGTGGGGACCCACAGCCCTCTGGGATCCTAGCACCACCCTGGAAAAGCCTTCTCCAAGGACCCCCGACCAGCCCAGGACAGAATACGGAGAGAAAGGGTCCCGCCCGGTGGTGCATCCACAGCGAGCAGGTCCTCACTGATGCTCCCGGGGTCCCCAGTCAGCTTACGCCTCATTCTTACATGTGAGCGGAGGGACAGCCGAGATCTGCACACGTGTCAGGAGACCTTTTGACTGGAAAGACAGAGGACTGAACAGAAACTGGGGGGAGCCTGCTTGGGATTCTCTCTCTTCCTCTCTCTCTCTGTCCCTTCTCTGCTTGTGCTTATGTGCTCTCTCTCTCTCTCAAAATAAATAAGCATTTAAAAAAGATAAAAATAAAAAAACAAACTCTACAATGTATAATCTGGATAAAAATAATAACTAAATTCAAAGTGAAAAAGGATAAGCTAAAAGATAAATTAAGAATAAGGTGCATCATAAACAGACAAAGAGATTAAAAATACAGAAAGGAGGTTGTGAGGAACGGTGGATAGTTAGAGGGGCCAGAAAACGGCAGATCAGCGTTACAGGATGAAGAGACTGTGAGGACACGTCTACGTGTTCCAGAATCGTCACAAGCTGTGGATCCACTGATTTCAAAAACTTAGCGAACCCTCCAAAAGATAACGACAGAGAAAAAACAAAGACAAATGGGAAATCTTAAAAGCCCCAGAGAGAAAAGACAGGTACCTAGACTGACAACTTACTTCTTGTTAGAAATCATGGAAAACAGTAGAACAATATCTTCAAAGCTCTGAGAGGAAAACTGACAATCTAGAATTTTATACCCAAACTATGTTTACTCACCAAGGTCTAGACTGGGCACATTTCATCTCCTGTTCTACATACTTTGCTGGGTTTGATTGATTAAGTCTTGCCTCTTTCCTTTTTTTAATTTTACATGGAAGATTTTTAAATCTCTGTCCCCAAACTTGCTCTGTATCCTCCCCTAAAAGCCTTGTTTTCTTTAAAAAAACACATTTTTTAATATTTACCTATTCTTGGGAGACAGAGTGCAAGCATGAGAAGGGCAGAGAGGGAGACACAGAATCTGAAGCAGCTCCAGGCTCCGAGCTGTCAGCACAGAGCCCGACGCGGGGCTTGAACCCACAAAGCACGGGACCGTGACCTGGGCCGAAGTCAGATGCTTAATCAACTGAGCCACCCTAAATCCTTGTTTTCTCCTTCCACCAACAGCATGGAAGGATTATTTACATCAGCTGCGTATTCTTCCTCGTCACCCATTCACCCTTTACGCTACTGCCCTCGGACCTTCTTCTCTATCCCTCTGGCTCTCAGAGGTGATCAACGACCTCCTCACTGGTGATGCAAGGACCCCTTCAGGGCACATGTGCCTCAGGGGCTGTGACACTTATGTCCCAGAAGCACATTTCCAACTTCCTTCCAGACATTTCTACTTCCAGTTCAGCGTCCAGCCTTAACTTGCAGTCTTCTCCCACTACTTTCTGCTCAAGCCATGCTCCCTCTCTACATCCATGGTGCTGTCTGTCCCTAAAATAATCCCGAGTCCCTTCTGACAGTCACCTTTCTCTCCTTTCCCAAGGAGTTACCAAGCCTGCTGATTCTGGCTCAGAAATGTCTCTCTTTTTAAAAAATTTATCTTTTTACAAGTAAATCACATTTGTTGAACAGAAGTTTTTTGATATAAATAAACACAAAGAAAAAATTGCAATCACCCAGAATTCCACACCCTAGAGATGATCGTTCCGTGGACATATTTCAGACTTTTTCTCTAAAAGTAAACATACTGAAATAAACATGTGTTGTTTGATTACATATTATATACAAGCAAAAACAAGAGCATATTCTATACACTGTTTCAGTGTGCTTTTTTTCCTTATCAATATCAGGAGTCACTATAATAACTTGCTTTTATTCCTTATCAATGAGTGTTTCCCATGTAAATAGATTTATACACCATTTTAATGGCTGCAAAGTGCCCCATTCTGTAGCAGCATCATGATTTATTTAATAATTCTCTTTATACTGAACGTGTAGATTAATTTACATATTTTGGAATATGAACAACACAGGGGTGGCACTGGCCTCCTTTCAGTTCCTAGAACCCTGTGACCCTCCCTGTCTTGCCACAGGGCCTTTTCATCTGCTGTTTCCTCTGCCTGGAACACTCTCAGCCACCTCCTTTCAATCAACTCTCTTTCAATTAACTCTCCTAACCAAACACCCCTCCCTCAGGGAAGCCTCCCCTGGCTTTTACACCTGGTCACCTCCCCCCGCCCGCACACACTTTGCCACATTGTCCATATTTCTACCCTGACCTTTACATATATATGATTATTTTATTCACGTCCATCTCCCCCAGCCGGCTGTGAGTGCCCACAGGGCAGGGACCATGACTATACTGTTCCTTTCGCTCTTCCTCGGTCCTGAAACGATGGGCTTTCAGCAGTATTTGTGGAATGTATGAGTAAACGTACATGTCTGAAATATCTCTTAAGTCTCTGGGGTTTTTTCTTCATTGCTACCCTCCCTGCCTTAGTTCAGGCCTTCCCCACCTCTTCTACACTCTTGTGATAGCCTCTTAACTAATCTCACTTTCAACTTCCCCCACACTTTGCCATTAGTGTTAATTTCCTAAAGCATGTACCAGGCAGAAAGTACCAAAGAGAACGCTGCAATCCGAAAACACAAAATTCAATGGTATTGTGCACTCCTGGTGGGGATGTGAGATGGTACAGCCACCGTGGAAACCAATAGGGCATTTCCTTAAAAAGCTAAAACCCAGACTTACGACACAATCCAGCAAGTCTACTTCTGGGCATACAGACCCAAAAGAATTGAAAGCTGAGACTCAAACAGATGCTTGCTCACCAGTGTTCACAGCCGCAGTGTCCTCAGCGGCCAGAAGGTGGAAACACCCATATGTCCATGACCCAGATGAAGGGCTAAACAAGACGTGCTCTACTCACTCAGTGGACTACTACTGAGCCTTGAAAAGGAATGGAAGTCTGACGCCTGCTATGACAGATGAGTCACGGACGCCGAGTGAAAGACACCAGACACAAAAGGACAAACATTGAATGATTCCGATTAATATGAGGTCCCTAGAGTAGGCAAATTCAGAGACAGGAAGTCGAATGCAGAGGTTGCCAGGGACTGGGGGGAGGGGTACAGAGTTTCTATTTGGAATCATAAAAAAGTTCTGGAAATGGATAGAGGCGATGGTCGCACAACACGGCGGATGCACTTAATGCCACCGAATGGTGCACTTAAATGGTTAAAATGGGGGCGCCTGGGCGGCTCAGTTGGTTGAACGTTCAACTCTTGATTTTGGCCTGGGTCATGATCTCACGGTTTGCGGGACTGAGGCCCACGTCGGGCTCTGCGCTGACGGCGCGGAGCCTACATGAGATTCTCTCTCTCTCTGCTCCTTCCCTGCAGGCATGTGTGTGTGTGCTTGAGTTTTCTCTCACAAATAAAACATGGTTAAAATGATAAAATTTTTGCTATGCATATTTTACCACAAAAAAAGCAAGATGTACAAAGTATGTGTGGAATGCTGCCATTTAACTGAAAAAAATAATTAAATAAATTTTAAAACTTCAAAAAAATAAGGAGGTACAAATAAGTCTATATATCAATAATGAGAAAAAATGCAAATGGATGAAAGAAGACTATTAAAATAACGGATCANNNAAGCAAGCAAGCAGCACAAAAAGCTGGCAAAAAAAGAGTAAAATAATACAGGTATGTGGGGGAAGTGAAAAGGGGAAAACTCAATGTACCTCTGAAATAGGAAACAGAGCAGAAAACCAAAAGTTGATGCCCTGAAAAGACTGACCAAATAGACAAACTCCTCATGGGAAAGATCGAGAAGGAGAAAAGGTACAAACAAATGATAGTGGAAATTAAAACCAGAAAATTAGAAAATTTAGATGATATGTACAGAGACAATTTTTAAAACAATATAAGACTACATAAACAGGAACATGAGTAGACTTAAAATTTTAGAGAATGCAACAATTTTCAAGAATATAAAGTATTAAAATGGACTCAAGAAGAAATAAAAACCTAGAGAAAGCAATAACCATGAGAGAAAGTGGACTGAGTAATCCATCCCCTTCTCCCACTCCAAACCACAAAGACACCCAGCCCAGATGGGTTTCTTTTTTAATGTTTATTTTTGAGAGAGGTAGAGAGAGAGAGCGAGACAGAGAGAGAGACAGAGAGACAGAGCACACGCAGGGGAGGGGCAGAGAGAGAGGGAGACACAGAATCTGAAGCAGCTCCAGGCTCCGAGGTGTCAGCACAGAGCCCGATGTGGGGCTTGAATTCATGAACCATCCAACTGTGCCAGCCAGGTGCCCTCTGCCCAGGTGGTTTTACAGGCAAAGTGTAATTAAACTTCAAAGAACAAATAAATGCTTTTTATTTCCCCCAGAGGCTTCATGAAAGAGTGTAAGGTGGGGGTGGGGATTGGGAAGTCTGATAATGCATTTTATTAGGCAATACAAAACACTGGCTTTGAAACCACGACCAAAGTTTTAAAAATGTGAGAGAGGGAAACTGTAGCTCCACCCTACTCAAGAAAAGATGCAAAGTCCTAGGCAGAATATTAGAAAACCAGATCTCGCAGCGTTCACAAAAAGGTAAAATCGGTACATCGTTATCACTTTGGGTTAAGTCCCTGGCACACAAGGGTGGATTAACATTAGAAAATGTGTTGGGGCGCCTGGTGCCTCAGTAGCTCAGAGCCTGGAGCTGCTTCTGATTCTGTGTCTCCCTCTCTCTCTGCCCCTCCCCCTCCCCTGCTCATGCTCTGTCTCTGTCTCTGTCTCTCTCTCTCTCAAAAATAAATGTTTAAAAAATAATAATAAAATAAAAATAAATAAATAATTTCCTAAACCTTTTTAGATGCATTTTTGAGCTGGTAAAAAAAATAAATAAATAAAAAAAAAAACTTAAGGAAACCCCTCAGAAATAGGGGTTACTTAGAAATAAATAAAAATAAAAAAAATTAAAAAATAAAGCTTAACATCCTTTTTGAAAATCCATACATTTTCGATAAAATGCCGAAACATTTATCTGTCTTTTTATTAAGTTTACAGTAATATTGTTTTAATGATACAGATTAATTTTATTATTTGAAAAGTTTCCCAACTTCTGATGGCAAACGGAACAAGAGGTTGGGGTCTGTTACCTGAGTTTCGAGGGCCACCAGGGGAGGACTGGCAAGCGTGACTCCAGCTCTCCTGGGGGGAGGGGGATGCGGTGGGGGGGGCCTCTCTACCACAGGACGGGGCGCCAGACAGTCCCCCAGGGAGCTGGACACAGACATCAGTAAAGCAGGAGGAGGAAGCTTCCAGAGAGGAGTCCAGAGAACGGGGAGCAGCAGGCTTCTGTTCGGCTTCCAGCGAAACCCGGCCGCGGCCCTTCCTGGCTTCTACCCACGCGCCCGGATCACTGTGACTTTCAGGAAACTCGGCAATGTGCTTCCTCTTCCTCAATGGCTGACTTGCCGTAATCCCTCGTCACCTCTGTCCCATAGATCCTTCCCATAAAACGGGGACAAACGCACCCTAAGAAACCTGTATTCCACTGCTTAGTTGTGGGNTTGAGAGGGCAGGGCCCGCATCCCTCAGGGACAGCGGGGACAGCAACAGCACAGACCACACCCTGAGCCTCCTTCTCCTTTGTTCCCACACTGACCAAGGCCTCAGGACGGTAAATTCTTTCCTTCGTGCACCAGTCACCCATCAGCCTGCAAGAAGCTATTTCTCTGGCCTTCCATTGTGAGCTCACCAATGAGTTAAGCCCTCTCGGAGCCTCACCTGAGCCTCACCTGACTTCCCAGGCCTTAGGGTTACCTCGCCCCGTCCCCAGTTACCGTCTGCCCCTGGCTCCAGGCTTCACAGGCTATTTGGCCTCCGTGGTCCCCAGACAAGACCGTGGCTTGGCCTGCCCCCTGGCTCTGTCCACTTGACACGCCGCCACCTTGTCCTCCACGCGTCAGCCCTCTCCGTCTGGGCTCGCCTGTGTCACACGCTCCGGGCTTCTCCCCTGTTCTCCTGCCCCCTCAGCAGAGCCGCACGTCAGTGGGCCCACGGCGTCCCCAGCGCTCAGAGGTGTGTGGCTCACGTTCACAGACTAAGCCACTTGAGCTCACACGCCTGCACACGGTCACCCTAGACCTCAGCGCTGCCTTTTAAAACATGGCTTTGTCTTCTCAGTGAACCAAGTTTCCCGGACTTCTGGGCTTCGCCCCGCGTGCCCCCAAGTCACTGTCCCACCAGCGACTTCAGCGGGAGCTCTGCAGTGGAAAACCACATGGAGACGGTCTCCGACATCAGGACCGGTCACTTCAAGCAGGTAGGGCTTCAGGGCAGAGGCAGGCAAAGCTGACAGCAGGGCGGTCGCCACGAAGAGCGCCCACGTGTGGCAGGGNTGGCCTCCCGGGGGGGTGGGGGGGATTTTTCCAAGAAAATTCGATATTGAGTATAATTGACAGTTCATCGAACTTGTAAAAACCAGGATGCGGAAATGCTACGCTCTGCGGGGTGCCGTGCTTAGCACTTTTCCGAGGGGCGGACACGAAAGCCAAAGCCCAGGGAAGCTGCCCCGCGGGAGGTACAGGCAGGGTCCCTTCCCGAGTGTTTCCCCAGAGACCCGACCCAGGCTTACGCAGAAAGTGCCTGCCCGCTGCTCTGGCTTACAGCAAGCCTCAGGGCGCGGCTGTCGGGGTTTGGCCGGGTGTGCGCCCTGCGAGCGGCTGAGGCACATCGGGGCTCCGCTCCACTTACTGGCTTCTAAACAACCTTATTTCTATTTAATAATGAAGGATTTGTGATTACTTACAATTTCAGACACTGGGATTTGGTACAGTTACATGGCTTTTTAGACTTTGTGTCCCATGAACTAAGAGTTACTCTATAAAGATTAAAAAAGAAAATGTATTCAGATGGTTACTCTTTAAAAAGAGAATTAGCTAAGTATCTGGTGTTTTTGAATAGAAACTGAAAATCTCAATGCCAGATAGTTATCGGCATTAATAGCGGCGCCTGATTGTGAAATGGAGCCGTGTGCATATTCACATGACGGAGCCGGCCTGGCCGGTCCCAGCCCGAGCGCCCACCGGGGCAGCCGGGGTGTGAGCGGGACCCTGTGCCGTCCCCTCCCTGCAAAGCTGTCGGGAGTCTCTTCCCTCAATCTGCTTAAAGCCCTGCTGTGTGGGGCCCCTCACACCAAACAGCTCCTTTAGTCGTGTATTTTCCAAAACCCGAACCCTATCGATGGCGTAAACTAATCAGTGCACGTTGTCCCAGTGGTGCTGGTGCTGTCCGCGCGGCAGGATTCAGCAACGTCACAGCAAGTGTCGGGCGTGTCGTGTGGCTGTTAGGGGCCTCCCTCCTGACTGCCCTGGGGACGAGCCCGGGAGCCATCTCCAGGGACATCAGAGGAGAGGCTAACGTGTCCTGGCGGCCGCTAAACATGAGGGGTGACTGTGGATGTAAAAATCAGGGGAGGTTCCTGAGCGCTGCCTTACATACTCGCACCCCCGGCCCCCGCGGGGAACTGCGACCGCAGAACACCGGCAGCGTGAGAAGTCAGACCGCCGTGGTGGACACGTGCGCCTGCACAGGGACGCTGACTGGGACGGGGCTGTCACCTCCCCGGGCCGTGCGCTCCCTGAGACGGGGGGTGCAGGCTTGGCCTTCATGGCCACCGGCTGCTCCGGGCCCAGGGCTTCCCACAGGAGGCTCTGTGGGCACTTGGCACGTCTCACAGTCGCCAACCAGATCACTGCATGCCCTTTGTCCCGTGGCCGTCACTGACGCAACTCCCTGAGTACAGTGTGCGAGGCAAACCGCCTGGCCCTGCGTGCCGCACACTCGACTCCAGGAGCCAGGGCCGAGGTCGTCCTGAACCTCCACTCAGCCCATCCCTGGCTGTGCCCTGGCCTGGTCCCTCTCGTGCTGGCACACGTGACTCGACCCCCCTTGACCCCAGCAGCCTCGCTGTCTGGGCTTCTGTTTAGTGACACCCCTCCCCCACATGTGGTCCCTGACCCGGGGACGAGCTGCTAACTCTCATGTCCGCAGTCTTCTGTTTTCAGTATAACGTCCCCAAACCGCGTCCTGAATAACACGTTAACTTATCATTCATCCAGTTCACTTTCCCCCTTTGTGCACAGCGCACCGGCAGATTTCTGTCCCCAGGGTGCCCAGGGGTGGCAGGCCTGGCTGTTCGACCCCCTGACCTGTGCACCGTGGATGAAACGTGGGCTGTTTGGAGGAGGGGGCGTGGACACTCAGCCCTCTCAGCCCTGCCCCCACAACGGGCACAGCGTGGCCTGGCACTGCCTGCCCAGAGGAACCAAAATTGTTCCATTTAGGAAGTGGGACGGGGGCGCAGGGAGACACTCCAGGGCTGACCCGCCAAATGCCCAGTATCAGGAAGACACCAGCGGGCATTTCCTGAGAGACCATCATGTGGTCGGAACTGTGATAAGAGCAGTAAAACCTTGGTTTGCGAGCATAACTCCTTCCAGAAACATGCTTGTCATCCAAAGCACTCGTGTACCAAAGTGAATTTCAAGAACCATTGGCTCAGTTGTGATCGAGTGACGTTCGGCCTCATGTACGACTCGTATTGCGAGACCTCGCTCGTTTACCAGGTGAAAGTTTATTAGAAATGTTTGCACACGCACAGAACAGGTTCTCGCCATCCACGGTTTTACCGCTTGTGTGAGAGGAGTCCAGCACATGATTTGGAACGTGAGCTACACACAACTGAAAAGTCGGAGGACAGAAGATACTGTATACTCAGCTGTCAGATGATTCGGTACTGACTGTGAGGGATATAAAATTCAGAAACGGTAGCTCAGCACAGACGACAGACGTTGACACAAAACCATCCGCTTCTGGAGGAGACAGAACCTGACACCACCTGTCAAGGCCATGACAGTGCATGTTGGTCACAGGGCTGTTCCAGCTGCAGCAGCAGCGTGAGCAAAGGCATCACGTCAGGGGTGAGCACAGAGCGGACCAGGGCCGGTTAGTCATGCGAACTAAACTGGAGAATTCCACGGCCCTAAGAACATCTGCCTTCCCTCTCCCGCCAATCCGAAAATAACCGCATCAGGACAGATCCGTACAATTCTGCCTCAGAAAAGCGTGATAAATAAACACACCAGCACAACATGACCTCATCTTTGAGAAAAAAGTTCTCGGAAAAATAGTCTTGAATGGTCTTTATTGTGACGTTCATGACATTGCCCCAAATAACAGCGTCAACGACCTATCAGAATTCACATTAACACCTGACTGATAGCACGATTACTAAAGCTATAAAGAGTGACAGGACGGGAATTATTAAAAGAAGGACGGGTGAGCTCGCGCTGCAGGACGGCTGGCCGGCCCCGCGTCACGGGCTGGGTCAGAGACCACGTGGGGCCGACACGGCTGCCTTCCCACGTCTTCAGCCCTCTCTGACCTAGTTATCTTGTGCAAGTCAGAGAGGAAGCTGACGAAGCATCTAAAGGGTGACGCGTCGCAGCAGCTCTGCCGAGGCTGGAACTCGCACGGAACCACACCCGCAGCTTTCGGGCGGCTCCCGTGCCGTCAGCACTGTGGGTGCGCAGATACAAACCACCAGGGCCGATTCAGCCGAGGGCCATCAAACCAAGCGATTATTTGCATCAAGGAAACACAACCAGAAAGCCCATGTTGTTCCCGGCACATCATTTATATGAGAAAAGCACTTTTATGACCTGCATAGTTACTTCAAAATGAAGAAAAACACATGACTGGTGAGAAAAGCTAGGAGAGCCTGGGCACACAGTGGGGGACCCGCCGCATGAGGGCGCCCCCCTTACTGCCCCCCAGGAAGATGTGGGTCGGCCGGAGGAGCCCCGGATGGCCCCGCGAGTCCAAGTGCGCACACCTGAAACAAAGTATTAGAAGCACCAAGTCCCCTCAGATGCGCCAGACACGCTACGGCGCGTGGAGGCGATCCGTGGACCAGATGCTCCCGCTGACAAGACAGACAGAGGGAGCATCTCTGGGACGGTGACGTCACAGGCCACGCGGTGCGACCACAGATGGGAGGCCACCGGCAGAGTCTGGCCGTCGCTCAGGCGGCCACTATTTTGCCAGGGATGCGAAGAGCCATGACGACAGAGCAGTCACAACAACAGCGACCACACCCTCACGGATCCCCCACCAAGAGGGAAGTGAGGACAGTGACCCCACACAGCCGGGTCCCACTAAGTTCATGGGACGTCCCCGGCTGCCCTGTTACGACCCCTGGAAAGACCACAGCAGCAGCGAACCATGGGAGCCACTGACTCCGTCCAGCGGGCACGTGGACTGGAGGGCATCGAGAAGCCCAGGACCTGCCACGTGGTTCGCCTGGACTTTCCACTGCCCCCAGACACCTCTCCTCCCAGCACAAAGCCCGCAGGGACCTGGAGAGCACCAGAGGCCACAGTGAACACTTCATGCACCGCTTGACCTGATTTCTTTTCGGGCGCTGGGCTGTCCGACCACAGTGGACTGTGTGCCCCAAACTCGCGGACGCAGGACTGCACTGATCTCATAAGCCATTAAAGGGCCCCATGAGTGGAAAGGGGCGCCCCATCCATGGTGAGCACATGACCACTAACTCGGCAAAGAGTTCCTGCCAGCTTGGTTAGTTTAATTAGTTACAATTATAGACAACACTTTCAAAGGGCAAGACTAGTCCCAGACAAGTACAAGATCCCACGTCCACGTGGGGACCATGTGCCTCGGCGCCTGCCACGGAACGTGGGCTGACCCAGCAGGAGGCGGCAGCGGGCAGGCGCGGGTAAAGGCACACCAAGACCACCGGCAGCGTCAGATGCCGGCCACACCGTTACTTACGTTGATGACAGCAGAAAAGAAAATAGAGCCTCTCAGTTTAAACTGACGTAAAACCAGCACAGAGCCACGAACGGCGGCGAGCCTCTGAGACACCGGCCCAGCCGGTGGGCGCCGCCGAAGGCTTCCCAGCAACAACGCACCAGACACGCGCGGTCACATTGCTAGTGTCACCGCTTAAGGTGCAACACATTCTTTAGAGGGCAGGAAGGTTTACAGGTGAGGCTGAGTTTGCAACTTAGAATAAAATCACACATGTACCCACGAGCCTCTTACACTCTTATATTAAAGTAAGTGACCATTGATTGCTTTTAATCCTTACCCAGCCAAGGTTATTTTTGGTGGCCCTGGGAGACCTGATCCCGAAGGGAAAGTAGACCCGTTGACCATGGATGGTAAGGCTCCGTTGTCGAGCTGTTTAGAGTCAAAGGCAAGCGTGTTTTGAATTAGTACACGTTTTAGAAGTTCCATCCAGCCCACCCCTGGGTACAGACAACAAGCAAGGACTGACTCCCTTCTGCCGGATCATGGCAGTCACTTTCCAGGCCAGGCCCTGTCGGCACCATGATTCCACTGACCCAGAGTGGCCTCCGGCTGAGGCTTCTCGGCAGCAGTGGGGGGGCGGGGAGGGCCAGCCCACATCTCCCCAACCCGCCTGGCCATGGCGTGCCCGGGCGGGGGAGAAGGTCCTGCCTGGGCAGACCAGGGGGCGGTGGGGTGAGGAGGCGGGGGCCGGGGGGCCAAGGGCAG
>NW_027530380.1:1453483-1463649 GCF_008692635.1 Crocuta crocuta | reverse complement strand
GTGCGCAGCCGACACAGCCATGGCTGACGGGCTGGCGACACTGTCACGGACACACCTGCTTCATTTTTATGACTACAAATTGTGAAATAAATTCAGTTCCAAACTGTACACCCAAACTGTTCTTTGATTACGACTGTATTCTTGGTATAACATAAGAAATCTTGACCTCTGAAGTCTTATCAACCATTAGTTTCTCGTCCAGTCAAAAACAACGTGATAGTCAGAGTCAACAAACCCAAGGGCACCGTCACAGCCTCGTACCCCCCGTGCCCTTTGCCTTCTAGGCTGTCATTCACCCTTCTCTCTGCTCCTCCTTAGTGTGGCTCAGAGGGAGTCCCAGGGAGAAGGAAGGGGCGGCAAAGTCCGCAATGACCTCATTGTCTTCTCGGAAGCCTGCAGAAATGTCAAGTTCTGTGTAAATTCAGGTTTTGAGGTGATTTCTATAGATCATACTTCGATACCCTATCCCTGTCCCCTCCTCCCCTGACAACTTGAAATTAAAAATTAAGCTTTCTATACAAAGGACAGGCCGGCTGGGTGCCCAGCTGGCTCAGTTGGTGGAACATGTGATTCTTGATCTTGGGGTCGTGAGTTCAAGCCCCACCTAGGGTGTCGACTCCTTAAATAAATACACTTAAAAAAAAAAGTACAATCTTAGAGAAACAAAAATGTCTTATTCATTCTCATTTTCTGTCTTTCGCGCCTTGTTAAACCATGTGTCACCACTGCCTGTGGGGCCTGAAGTCACCGAGAAGCCACCCTGGGTCCACCTTCTTCAGTATGAAGCCCCGTCCTCCGGGGAGCCTCCCCCAGATCCCCTCTCTTCCACCTGGGGATCTGCCCTCCTCACTCGATTCCCAGGAGGGAAGTGCTCACAGGTCCCTGAGACCATCTCTTTCATGCCACCCAGACACCTGCCAGGCCGGCGTCCCCAGTGGTGGCCCAAAGTTTCACATGCTTTTGGAGAAAGGATTTCCTGATTCGCAGGATTGAGGCAACTCTGTGCATAAACCAGGCACAATTTCTCTTTTCCCCTGTGCTTATTTAGCACCGAAGTAAAGGAGAGAGAAAGAGAGGGCCTCAGTACAGCACAGGGGGTAAATCTAGAGCAACTTCGTGCGAGAACCCATGACCTTGTCCCCTGGGGGTAAAGGCATGAACTCGAAGGCAGTGTGTCGCAGCCATACCATCTAAGATCTTGCTGAAACACAGATTCCGGGTCGGGGAGTCTGGGGCAGGGCCCGAGAACCTGCATTTCTGACAACTTCCCAAATGACGGTGAGGCTCCTGGTCCACGCAGCAAACTGAGCAGCGAACTGCTTCAAATACACACAGAAGCCGGGAGCACGTGGCTGGCTCAGTCAGGGGAGCGAGCGACTCGGGACCTTAGGGTTGTGGGTTCGAGCCCCACGTTGGGGGTAGAGATGACTTAAAAACAACATCCTTAAAAACAGACACGCAGAGTTGGGGGGGTGGCGAAGAAGCAGCAAACACGTTGCTAAAATGACTCCCTCAAACTCCAGACTGGACAAGAAGCCGGGGGCAGCGGACACGGGGACATGGGGACACGGGCACAGCCACGGGAAGGTGGGGAGCGGGTGGTAAGAAAGGAGGTTGTGGTCCAAAGGGGCGCTTCGAGTGTCCCGCCGTTGAGCCCCAGGAGCAAGTCCAGGGTGCGCCTTTCCGACCGCGGCTGAGACCGGACGGGGCGGCTGCTGGTGGGGAGGCAGCCAGGAGGCAGGCGGCCTCCGTCCAGGATCAACAGACTCTCCGCACCCGGCGCTCAGGGGTCCCCGGCTCGGAGCACCCCGCCTCACGTGCCGTTTGAGAAACACTGACTTACTCACTGGACAAACACCCACGCCTCACAGATCTCCCCTGGGCCCACGGCTTTAAATGCCTTCTATGCCCTGGCGACCCCCTGCCTCCAGCGCAGCCCTTCCTCACGCTGACCTGCAGACCCGTGTGGCCGACACCTGCGTGGCACGGTCCCCGGGCACCTCCGGCACCCCCTCCTGTCTCTGGGTGGAAACGCCTCCTTTGCATTTGTTCAGGCTGAAAACCTCGGAGGGACCCTTGCCTCCTCCTCCTCTCGCTTCCCTCACCAGCCCGTCAGGAGCCCTGCTGTCAGCCAACAGGGGGGAGGGGTGCTCCCCTGCCCCCCCACCCCGGTGTGAGCTGCCATCCCCCGCCATCACCTCTCACAGACTCCCCCCTGCTCCCGCCCGGCCCCTGCCCTTCCCGGTCCTGTCCTTCCTCATCTACCGCCCCCCCCACCCCCGGTCTTCCGCTACCTTCTCTCTACTCGCTCCGTTCCAGCCCCCAGCTCACTGCCCGCTTCCTCGCTTCCTCGCTGTCTCCACAGCAGGCTGACCCTCGGCTTGCCTGGTGGCAGGCACCTGGCTCACCCTCTCCTCTCTTTCAAGGTTTTGCTCAACTGTCATCTCCTCAGCGGAGCCAAACCTGACTGCCCTGTTTAAACTTGCATCCTGCACCCCGCCCCCGCCTTCCAGCCCCCTGCGCCCACCTCCGCTGTCCTAGCATCCGGTGTAATTTGTGTATTAGATTTGCCCATTGGCTGTCCCCCACACTAAAACGTAAGCTGCAGGGGGCAGAGTCACGTGTTTTCCTTTGCTTTGGTTTGGGGGGGACACCTAGCATGAGCTCACCGACGTAATCCACGCGCTCGGACCGGGCCTGCCCCAGCGAGTGAAAGTCCCCCACACGAACCAGCGCTCTCTGTCCTGGCTGCGTTCCAGCTCAGTTCACAGACACACACTGGACTCACCAGCTCTCGCCTGTAGTGGCCCGCGTGCCCGCGGGCATGTGACGGCGCCATGGACACTGGCTGTCACCACTGCAGGCTCCGAGCTGTCAGCACAGAGCCCGACACGGGGCTCCAGCCCACAAACCGTGAGATCATGGCCTGAGCTGAAGTCGGACGCTCAACCGACTGAGCCCCCCAGGCGCCCCCTAAAACTTGAGGAAAGCATTTCTGTTACACCCGGGAAGCTGAAACCTGTTCTATACCAAATGGGCGGCACGTGCCGGCGGATGGCTGGGCCACAGAGGACAAGTTCAACAAACAGGGCAGAGCGACGGTCTAGAGGCCGTGGGAAAGGGCTCGACAGCCCCCCACCCCGAGGTGGGCACAGAACTGTGCCTTGAACTCACTCCATTCCCTCCCGACCCCCGGAGTTGGACCCAGTGGCGAAGGCACTGAGTACTTGGTAAAGGTCTCATTGTTGCTTTTAGAATAGACGATAAATTCTATTTCCTGAGTAAGTCCAACCTCGACAATTGAAATGTTACGAGAAAATAATGCCCAAGCATATTTTTTTAAAATTTAAAACAGTGACTCACTTGTTGTGTAATGAGATTTAATTTTGCTGGCACTGGCAAAAATCTTCCTACTAAAGTAGTCATTGCTTTAGGGACATCTGCAAGGAAGACAATTAAAATTAATTTATAACATATATTGTTCCTTTTCTGCTTGCACATTGAAGAAAGTACAAAAATGATCCTGTATCATGGATTTATCATGTGCAAAATCACTTAAACTTATCTTGATCCTATTTGGGTTTTTTTTCTGTAAAACCTTTTAAGTCAATGTTTCTTTGTTTTTTTTGTTTTTTGTTTTTTTACTTATTACACCCTTTTTCTTGGTCATAAAGCTACTTAAGTTTCCAAGGATAGCCTACTATATTAAACACACACACACACACACACACACACACACACACTCACACCTGTTGCTAGTGCCCAGGTTCCCAAACCGCATGCCGTGGGGCCTTCAGGTGCCGCAGCAAACCCAGCGGTTTGTCCCTGCATGTCACGCTTTTGGAGAAAGCACAGCGACATCTGTTGGACGCCGTGTAAACTACTTTCAATTTATGTGTATTCTTTTTTTCAAATGGTCACTAACTTGCTAGGATGTAAATACTTAAAAGGCTATTTGGACCAAACTACTTAACTGCTGGAACTAATACTATTTCTCTGGTCTAAGGGTGAAAAACGTTAGTGACACATGAAGGGCCCTGAAAAGCTCTGTGTGCATGAGTCCAAGTGGAAGAAGGAATGCGTCTCAGCGTCCTGACCAACTGAACACATTTCCTGCTCCAGGCTTGTGCACCCTTTGAGTGATGCTATCTTGAGACTTTGGTAAAAGGATCCATTGATTTTATGCTGGTATTTAATATGTACACGGTGTGTGTGTGTGTGTGTGTGTGTGTGTGTGTGTGTGATTTTGTGACAAGAGAGTAGATTTGGAGAACATTATATAAACCCTCTCCTTCTGTGGATCTAAACGCGTTAGGATTTCGTCATGTTCCAGAAAGAAGGGAATTAGGAAAGAACCCCTCTCTGCCTGTATAGAGGATCAGATGCTTCTCTGACCTGTAGAAAACTCATGGGCATGTGGCAAAGGGCTTCTAGAAGAGAAAACCCCAACCCCAATCCTGTATCATAGAAAAGTAAATGTCTCGAAGGCATTTGGTCTATCTCTAAATATAGACAGGATGGGATAGAAGTCATATTTGTTTTAGCCATGAACTCCAACATTTCACTTGGAAGGACATTTGTTTTTAATATTGATTTAAATTATTGGCAGGAGCAGCATGGGAACATAGTCAACATATCGTATCAACTTTGTAGGCAACAGATGGTAATTAGACTTCTCGTGCTGATCAGTTCCCGGTGTACACAAATGCAAAATCACTACGCTGTGTGCATGAAACTTGCCTACTATGGTATGCTAATTCTACTTCAACAACAACAAAATAAAACAAAAATAAACAGGGGCGCCCGGATGGCTTAGTTGGTTGAGCGTCCGACTTTCGCTTAGGTCGTGATCTCGCGGTTCCTGGGTTCGAGCCCCGAGTCGGGCTCTGTGCTGACTGCCAGCTCAGAGCCTGGAGCCTGTTTCAGTCTGTGACTCCCTCTGTCTCTGACCCTCCCCTGCTCACGCTCTCTCTCTCTCTGTCTCCTAGAAATAAATAAAACATTAAAAAAACAAAAACAAAAAAAAAATAAACCACTGGCAAGCTCAGTGAAACATCTGATAATAACATATCCTGCTTAACTCAAGATTTAGAATAATGGTTCTGTATATAAGCCACATGAAGAGGCCCAGTGTTCAGGAATTAGTGTCTGACTTTTGCAAACACAATCCTAAAGTCGTGTCATTTATTCTTTCTTTAATCATTTATAAGTGATTTGAAGATAATCAAGTACTTATAGGTCATTTATTATCATGATGCCTGTTTGAAGATGTTTCTGAGTGAGTGGTAGAGAAATCAGTACTTGATACAGTTATTTCAAACCTCGTGGTGACTAAAGCACAGCCATATTTCTATTACATGAAAACGTTCCCATCAAAATGTATGGTTTATGCCACACCTGAACACTCAGCCCCCCCACGCGATGTGGGAAAGGTTGGTATTTCCACCCGGTCCCTTCTGGGCACACCCACCCTTTGGTGAGAGCAGTCGCCCCTTGGGACCCGAAAGCTCTCTCCGGCCAGCAAAACTAGGCGGTAGCTATCCAAGAACACAGTGCATGTCAATTAGTCTACACAGATTTGTTTTCTTTTCTTAGTTCACCCATAAGGGCTGTGAGATCTGCCAAACTGCCTGCTTCACAACCCAACTGCCTATTTTACGTTCACTCTACATGCAAACCAAACATATTCACTTACAACTTACGTATGACATAGGACACAATTTTGGTAGGAGTTTACTCCGTACCTGACTGTAGGTAATTATTTTGGTCTTGATACTGAGGAACCAAATGAAGTGCTTTTAGCTCTCTCGTGCCAGAATTGTCTACACACAGCATTTGTGTGCCCCCTTTCAACTGACATATCACCTAAAATGAGAAATAATGATCACGTTTCATTTTTAAAAGATATCCAGTAGTATGAGCCTATAGAGACTTAAATCTGAGAAAGCAACTTTAATCCAGATTTTAAGTTTTAGTGGAAAACGGCAAACTGGAGCTCTGTTCTCGAGTTTTTACTCTACGATAATGCGTTCTCCGGAGGCACCGCACCCCGGAAGTGCATTGTGAGATGTGTCCAGTGTGCAGACCAAAGTTCCTGCGGACGCCTTCCCCTACAGGGGGTGGCCCGCAGAGAGACAGGGGCGGGGGCAGGCGGCCACGCGCCAGGGCTCCCTTCACCGCCCTCGGACTCCGCCGTCAGCACCAGTGAAGGGCATGGTGACCCGCCCGGCCCCAGCCCCGTTCAGATCCAGGTAATGTAAGAAAGACTTCGTCCCCAACTCCAGCTCTGGAACTGGTCACATCCTTGGAATAATCTTTAATTTTATGAGTTATTCTCTCCTGCTATACACGCATTTATTATTCTTGTACACGTGGTGTGTTTGTTTTTAATGTACATTTATCTTATTCCCTGCAAGTACAGTTTAGAAAGGCTAATCCAAGAACCGGGAGATTCTAAGAGGCCACGTCAGTGTTCCTGGGCCTGATGGGCGCTCTCAGATCACGCAGGTGGATTCTGACCACAAGCAAATCCTCAGCGAGCCAGGCCCGTCAGTCACAGACAGAAGCCAAGCAATGCACAGATGAGAGTCCTCCCCAGGTGCAGTCCCGGTCCAGGTGCTGCAGCCTGGATGGGAAGAGGAGTCGTGGCTTCTCCCCACGCACAGCTCCTAATTCTCACAGTCAAACCACAGACACCCGGAGAAGCTGTGGTCCCCAGCTTTCCCAGACAGGAAAACCCAAATAAGCATAAAGACTGATGTTACCAGAAAAACGCATGTTATAGAGCCTTACAAGGTGCTGGTCCCAAGGTGCTGATCGCTGGGTCAGACCTTTAGCTGGCCCTGACATTGGCTAAGAGGTCGGTATTCATGTTTGGTTGGAATTCTATTTATATTCAGAGGATAAAGTCATAGCCACACACACACACACACACACACACAGGTGCACATAACAGGGGCAAAGGCTCTCCCAGGCCCTGCTGTGCCCCCCGGGATTGTGTGCACACTGCTCAGTCACTAGTCTGGTAGCACTGGAAGGGTTCTCATCCTGTCCCCCTGGTCCGGGCATTCTGGAAAAGCTCTGCCCTCAGACCTCATGGGCCAGAGTGAAACCACAGACAGGGGACAGGGGGGCAGGTGCTACCTCGTGCCCCGACCAAGCCACAGTCTGTGATGAGCTCATCTCCCAGGATTCCCGAGCTCAAGTGTGTGCCTTAGAGCTTAGGCCTCCTTTCTCGGAATAAAGAGCCACCAGGGAAAAGGCAGTCTCTGGTTCTTTGGACTCTTTGCTAGAGGAACAGTGGGGGCCCATTCTCGGGGTCCTCTCCTTCGCAGGCCTCACCACACGGAGCCAGGGGGTCCGAGACACACCGCTTTTGAGCACACCATGTAACATCTCTGTTTTCTTAACCATGAAATGTAGAAGGCAACAAGTTGGTAGGAGGGTTAAATGAAAACACAAACATGTACAACTCTCACACAGACCCCAGGCGTTACGGATCACCCATCTCATGAGACTATTACTTGGTATGATTGGGAGGTTGGAGGCAGGCACGAAGGAAAGCAGCCACAGAACCACACCTCCAGCCGCCCCCACCCCCCACCCGCACCCAACTAAGCACAGAGTCCTATAGGCCGCCCCATCCCGGGGCCAACCCGGGTCTGCACTGACCGATGGGACTTGCAGTTACCTCCTTAGTGACACGGCAACGTCCTAACCTTTGTCTGGTTTGCTGTGACCAGGGCGATGAGAATCTTAGAAATGGATGGAGCCCTAGGAAGGTTCTAATTACGCCCCTTTTAAGAGACGACACAGACAAAAAGGCGGATTCAACAAGTAAATCAATGACTCCTGTTGACTTGGCAGTGATCAGAGCCAAACGCTTACGATCCTGTTAGACACATTTCTTTGGGCATCATTACCATGGGGTTAGAGTCCTTCTTGTGAGAGCAGCCAGAGGAGTCCTCTGCTTCCTGGGATGATGGGAACTTGCAACAGGGTTCGGGGCCGAGAACGTTCTGAAACATTGCTTCCTCCGGGTTGTTACTTAGAATTGCACCACCGGCTTCCTTTATTTCCACCTAAACAAAGCAATGTTTTACTTTAGAAGTCACACTGTGGACGCGGGGTCACAGCTACGTTAATGTGGACACTTCTCTGCAGAAGTTATGCCTTTCAAGAGCGCCCTTACCTTTCCTTCTTCTGTCCCTCACTACCATTCTCCCTATGGGGGGCGACAGGGGGCGCGATAAGCCATCCGACCAGCCTCGCTGGGGAGTAAGGGCCCTGAGGACTGAAACCATCTGCCCACAAAGTGTGGATGGAGGTGTGATTTATGTGGTGCTCATGCTGTTGAGGCTCCCTAGCCGGCCAGCTGCCCCTTTCTCACCGTTTTTAGAGCTCGCTCATTAGGTTGTGTTAGATGTTCCAGTTGACTGTTTTGTTTTGTTTGTTTTTTCTCTCCTCCAGAAGCCTACAATCCCTGCTGATGTTTCCGTAACGTTGATAACACATTTAAAGGCAAACTTATAATTACGCAGTAGTGCCCTCCTGACCGCGTGGCAGGATGATCGCTAACAAGAAACACTGAGGTCAGGAGGAACTGTCAACCGTGTCTCTGAGCCACGGTCGGTGACAGCGGCCCACTCAGGGACACGGGGCGCCGCCACCAGAGAGATGCCACGGAAGATGAGTGGAATTTAAACACTAAAAAGACTCAGGGGTTAAAGAAATTACCATCAGATTTCGGCATTTCGAAATCGTGAGGATTCTTTCTAAAATTTGCTGAGAATACAGTGACTTTCCAAACTAGGGCCCCTGAGGGGGCAGCACGCATTTCCTTGGGATCGTCCCGTCAGCTGACAGCAGGAACCTACGCAGACTCGGTTTGTGTTCCATACACCGCCCCCGCCCCCACCGCCCTGCAACAACCCCTCAGCAGCAGAGCGCTGCTGCTCTCGCCTTTTGATTCCATGCAAACTAACCTTGCTGCGTTTTCCAAGGTGCTCGTGACGCTAATGTCAACAGGGGCTTTTTCCCTAAAGCCAGTGACAGCAGCAGGGCCCGGGATGACGCGCCTGCTGGCTCTTGCCCTCTCCCGCCCTGGGCTCTCCGTAGCGTTCGCCCCCCTTGAACCAGGGACCCGGAACCTGACTCTCCCCCAGGCAGACCGGCTCACTGGGGAGCCAGGACGCTGGGGGGCGGGGGCAAGACCTGGGGACGGCCAGTGGGCTCGCTTCTCCGTCTGGGACAGGGTGACACAGGTCCCGAGCCTACTTCCCACATGGATCTTACTGGAATCACCCGGACGCCCGCCGGGGCGGCTCCTTCCCGGGCCCAGGCGCCCAGGGGCAGGACGGCGGGACTCCTGTGTGGGGCCAGCAGGGAGGACAGGAAGTGGACGTTGTAGGCCGGCGGCTGCGGGGCCAGGGGCAGCACCGCGTCCTCCAGGGGGCTGAGCTCGGGGAGGCGCGGGTACTCGGCCAGCATCTCGTCGCCGTCCTTGTCCCCCGCCAGCTTCACTTGGACCTGGCCGGCGCCGGCGCCGAGCAGCGGGGGGCTGAACGCGGGCAGCGGCGGCTCTCCGGGGCCCGCGGGGCTCAGGTAGTCGCCCTTGAACACGTGGATCTCGCCCTCCTGCTTCACCACCACGGGGGCTTTCAGGGTGAGGTTTTCAGAAACAAACGGACTCTCCGCGCCGAAAAGGTCGGTCACCATTTCCTCCCCGGGACTGGTCATCCCGCCAAGCAGGGGCGCCTCTTCCATGTCCGCTGAGGGGACCTCGGCCGGGCATCGCCCCGCACCCCTCGCCGCAGGCAACAGGGCCGGGAGCCGAGCACCTGCGAGCACACGGCCAAGTGAGGAGGTCACGGCCGCGCCCGCCCCCCGGGCCCCCCAGGGGGGTTCCTCCATCCCCCAGCCAGGAGCTGACCTGGAAGGGCCTCCCCGTCCCTGAGGGCCTGGAAGGCCTGGCTGGGAAGGGGTCCCCCCCACCCCCGTCCCCGAGGGGCTGACCCGGGAGGGGTCCCAGGGTCCCGAGGGGCTGATCCGGGAGGGCTCGCGGGGTCCCCGGGGCCTGCCCTGGGAGGGGTCCCTCCGTCCCCGAGGGTCTGACGGGCAGGGGTCTCCCCCGCCCCCGTCCCCCAGGGCCTGTCCCCAGAGGGGTC
>NW_027530380.1:1453282-1453457 GCF_008692635.1 Crocuta crocuta | reverse complement strand
TGCCCACCGTCCCCCTCCCCCCCTCCCCTCCTGCAGACCCATAGGCCGGGCCTGGGGACCGCGGGGGAAGGGCGCGGGCTCAGGCCTCCTCAAGGGGACACACCTGGGGCCTCCCGCGGCTGCTGCGGGAGCTCGGAGCCAGGATGCGGCTGAGCCGGCCCCTCACGTGCCGCAG
>NW_027530380.1:1444184-1453070 GCF_008692635.1 Crocuta crocuta | reverse complement strand
GGAGAAACTGAGGCACTGAGCCCCCCAGAGCAGTCTGACTTGTTCAGATCAAAATTAAGATAGATTCTTTTTTTTTAAATTTTTTTTAATGTTTTATTTCTAGGAGAGAGAGACAGCGTGAGCAGGGGAGGGTCAGAGAGAGAGGGAGTCACAGACTGAAACAGGCTCCAGGCTCTGAGCTGGCAGTCAGCACAGAGCCCCACGCGGGGCTCGAACCCACGAACCGCGAGATCATGACCTAAGCGAAAGTCGGACGCTTAACCGACTAAGCCACCCAGGCGCCCCAGATTCTTTTTTCTTTAAGTGAATAATACATAAACTCTCCTACTGAAATATTTAAACATTACAGTCAGGGCTGAAGCGTCCTTAAGCACCATGCCAATCCCCCATCGCGCTGCCTGTCAGAGGGGACACTGAAGTCCGCTGTGGACCTTGCCAGCCCTCCCCAGGGCCTCACATACATGGGCATGTGTGGACGACCTTACTCTAATTTTACGGCTGAAATAATCACATCATGTTGAAGTCAGCGGAGTTCAGGGCAGGGCTGAGAATGCGGTTTGGGCTTCCCAGACTGTAGGGATCTAGATCAAGTCCTCGTAAAACAAGTGAACGGCTTGAAGAGCCGGACCAAGGGCATCAGCCCGTGAGTCCGTAGCATTCACTCACTCATGCATCAGACATTTTTATCGAGCAGCTGTCATCAGTGCGGTGTGCACAGCCACCTGCGTTGAGTCCCAAGCCAGCCAGACTCAAAGACCCCGGAGCTCTGGCACATTCCTCGATGCAAGTCCAGCCTGGTTGGGCCAGCCAAAGCCAGAGCCATCTTGTTACTCAGCCCTCCGCCCAACTCCACCTCCTGTCTGAGTCGGCTACTTCCACCAACTTGTGACCCTCTCATCTGCCTCGGGGGGGGGGGGGACCCCTAAGATCCTTTCAATGGCTGCCTTGGTTCTCGCCTCCTCCCCCTGGATCCGATCTCCACCACCGCTGGAACCTGACCGGGTCCCCACTCTACCAAGCAGAGCTTAATACACAATAGGCACTCAATAAAGCCTACCGAGAAAACTGAATTCATGGATCCACTTAACATATTTGTCAAACACCTACTGTGTGAAGGACGCTGTTCCAGGCACGGGGGCAGGAACGGAAGGCATAAAGGGATGTAGAACAGAAACCCACAGCCCAGGGCGGCGTGCCTTCTCAGCTAGGCCAGTGAAATCTTGTGACATACAGTCTGCCCAAGCCAGGCCACCGGTACCAACCTCTGACCCTTGTCTCCAGGGCCTGGGCTTCGGCCCTGACTTATAACCTCCTTATTAACATAACAGAAGAGCCGAGCCGAAGACTGGGATTAATGTTTTATTAATGGTAACATTCTTACTGCATTTCTAAGATTTACATCCCAAAGAGCATATTGTATTTACAAGCAGTGGACAGCCCAAGGTAACGAATTCAAACCACAGCTCCTTTAAAAAAGACTATGGCTTATTCCAAATTAAATACATAATACTCTTCCCTCCTTTCAGCGTGTACAATAAAACCCCACTCTTCTTTCCTCGAGGAAATATAAAATTGCATTGATAACTGCACTGGTTAACAGTAATTAATTACATTTGAAATATTTAAACCTGAGAGACAAGCCCGAATAGGTGTAAGTGCTACAGGTCAACATTCAAATTCACAGGTGAACGTGAAAGTGATACAGACTGGTCAGCGGTCAACGGCGCAGGACTTAGGTGGCTCTGAGAGTGACTGATGCCAGATTTTATTGGAAGCCACGCCCGCCCGGGGCAGACCGCGCTATCCCCCCCAACACACACACCCCCCTTCTTGACGATGAACCACAGACGAACACGAGGGGTTTGTTATCGTAGTTGTTGGTTTTCATCTTAGAGTTTTTGTGTTTTGTTTTGTTTTGTTTTTCTGCCTGGTTTCATTCTTTCTTGCTTTTAAGAGAAAAAAAATCTTTGGCCCATTTAGGTGGGAATTTTACACTGAAATATATACATAAATAAAATACACGCATGTGCTCCGCTAACAAGCGCCCTGTCTCCTCCAACAGTTGGGCCTAGTCACTGCATCAAACTGGAGTGCACACCTCTCAGAGAGGCAAGCCCAGCCCGGACGAAGTGGTCAGCAAAATAAATTACACAGCTTTAAAATTGGGAACAGCGAAGCCTGCCGTGACAGCCCAGAGGAAGTGAGTTATTTCATTCCATGATCCTTAAGTTTTACATTAAATATTGAAGACGATTCAGTGCATAATTGCTTTTTGGTCAATCGGACTCTGCATAAAGGCGCTGCCACCTGAAGGAGAGGGTTAAACTTAGCACCTGTCACCCGGGCCTCGTGGGGGTCACCGAGATGACGTGGCCTGCTGTTTCCTTCCCCCCCGCGTCTCAGCTGGAAAGGAGAGGGGTCCTCTCCCCCCAGGCACGATCAGAGAGCACGCCTGGGGCTGACCGGCGCTGCGCTCTCCTGACCACTGGAGGTTACTCTTCCCGTTTCTCGAGCTTTTTTTGTTTGCCTTTGTCCGCGGTCAACGTCA
Organism: Crocuta crocuta; assembly: GCF_008692635.1. Classification (NCBI taxonomy): domain Eukaryota; kingdom Metazoa; phylum Chordata; class Mammalia; order Carnivora; family Hyaenidae; genus Crocuta; species Crocuta crocuta. The sequence goes on along the minus strand of NW_027530380.1, from coordinate 1,450,522 downwards.
CGCCCTCCTTGCTGTCAGCCTGGCAGTAACCCTGCCGCACGGCCTGTACCTTTAATTCTTTTCTTCAGTGACTACTCCCGACCATCACATCTGGGCACGATCTCCCTCGCTCCCCACTTCTGACACACACACTGTCTTCCTTTTGTCGCTTAATGCTGCGAGGAGGGGGGTCCGATGAGGGACCTAACACAGCTGCACGCCGAAGGACACGGTCTTCCTGGGGGTAGGGAAGCCACCAGAAACACCTATTTACAGGGTTACCCACTCGGTAAACTGAGGGAGGAGTAAGACGCTCACAATTCCACCTGGAGACCCTGCAGAGTAAATCTCTCCTACGGTCTCCCTTTCACGGAGGGCCTTCCGTTTTTAAGGCACTGGGTTTCGAACACTTGCACGGTCAGTAAAAGCTACAGAATGCGGCACGCCCCTTGCTCCAAACACAGAGAGGCAAACAGAACGCCAAGCCAGACGAGGAAAGAGTTACCCACGGGGACAGAAAACCTAAAAGCGCGCTGCTTCCATTAGTGCGTTACAGATGCGTCAGCTATGAAGGGCTTAACATCTCCGCCTTGAGACATTAAGCTCTGATAAAAGTAAATGCCCATCAAGGACCAGGGACTCGGTCCCCACCGAGGAAACGTGCCCCTTTTATTTCCCACGGGTGAAGTCACAACACCACTAGTCCCTTACTTAGCTCAACCATATTTTTATCCCGTATATANGGGGAACCCTCAGCAAACGTTCCCAAAGTCAGGACCTGCCAGGAAGTAGAGGGATTGTACTTCACGGGGTGAAGACGGCTGTTCTAGGAGCAAAAACACCAAACCCTCGATGGAAGGAAAACTTCTGCGTTTCGCAGAGCAAGTTTTCACCCTGAACTATAATCAGGATCAACAGCTACTTTTCATTTGGTTTTTTCTCAGAAGAGCTCGTCTTCCTTCACGGCGGCTCTCGTGGAATTACTTTCTGGAATTGGAGCTGAACCCAAACAATCCGATGATGTCAGTCATCGCCTCTTTCAGGTGCTTCCCAAAGCGATGAGAGTCCTGGCATTCGAAAACAAAGAACAGAAAGCACACGTCACTGCGAGGAAATCCCCACACCACGAGCCATGTACAAGCGGACTCAACACACATTCCTTTTGGCTGGTTCTCGAAGCTCTGAGGTCATGGCTTCATCGCTACGTTCTAACATTCTGGAGAAGCGCTGAGGGTTCAGAGATAACCGGCTGTGCCTGTGCGAGTGTGGGTTTGATGGAAGGCTTCCCCTCACTTCCCCTCACGGCCACATGTTACATAAAACATGATAACTAAATGAATTCCAATCCTCTCTGCTAACAGCACGCTTGGCATTGTTTTCAAGCAATGCTTTCCATGTGGAAAGGAAGACTAGAAACATGGAGCGGGGGCGCCTGGGGGGCTCAGTCGGTTAAGCATCCCACTTCGGCTCAGGTCATGATCTCACAGTTTGTTGAGTTTGAGACCCATGTCCGGCTCTGTGCTGACAGCTTGGAGCCTGGAGGCAGCTTCGGATTCTGTATCTCCCTCTCTCTCTGCCCCTCCTCCACTCACGCTGTCTCTGTCTCTCAAAAATAAACGTTTCCTGTCTCAATAATAAACTTTAAAAAAAATAAAAATAAAAACGGGGGCGCCTGGGTGGCTCAGTCGGTTAAGCGTCCGACTTTGGCTCAGGTCATGATCTCATAGTTCATGGGTTTGAGCCCCGCATCGGGCTCTGTGCTGACAGCTCAGAGCCTGGAGCCTGTTTCAGATTCTGTGTCTCCCTCTCTCTCTCTGCTCCTCCCCAACTCATGCTGTGTCCCAAAAATAAACATTAAAAAATATTTTTATTTAGGTTAAGAGAAGGGTGCCTGGGTGGCTTAATCAGTTAAGCATCCAACTCTTGGTTTTGGCTCAGGTCATGATCTTGTGGTTTGTGGCTTGGAGCCCCGCATCAGGCTCCACGCTATTAGTACAGATCTATCTGCTTGGTATTCTCTCTCTCCCTCTCCCCTGCTTGTGCGCTCTCTCTCAAACAAATAAACTTAAAAAAATTAGATTAAGAGAATTTTTAAATTCATTTATTTGGAAAAATGCTCCAGGCAAGTAAAATACAGCTGAACTGGTCTTCTCTGCCAAATTAAAGAAGAACACTTCTGTCAAATTAAAAAGAAGGCGGTAAAAACACCCCGTCTTTAGAAGAGGGGGCCCTGTCTTGTACTTACGGTCTCAGGGCAGGAGAATTTGGAAGATATGTGGAAGTTGATGAGCTTCTCGCCCACGAGGATGTAGGACACCCCGTACCCGTCGTCAGCGACCTGCGGAGCGAGGCACGTGTGAGTTGAACCTTGGAAACGAGGCGACGGGATAGCAGGGCTTACGTTTTACATACAGGACGGGCACCGCCGCCTGCATTAACACCACGCGGGAGTCCGTTCAGACGGCGCCCAACGAGGCGGCGAGGGGCGCAGACCCTGCAGGAAGACCTGACGCGGAGGCACACCCTGTCCTGGCCCTGCGGCCCCGTGTCCGTCACGCTCAGCCACTTACCGGTCCAAAGCCCCCTCCGCTGGACACGTACTCCGGGTTCCTCTCCAGATCGAACAGCTCCACCTGCTGCTGCGGCGTCTGGCTGGTTGACAGTCTCCACGGCTCCGATAAGACCTGCCGAGGAAGAGGGGACACTCTCAGGGCGCTTTTTTTTTTTTTAACATTCAGTTTTCAGAGACAGAAACAGCGTGAGTGGGGGAGGGGCAGAGAGGGAGGGAGACACAGAATCTGAAACAGGCTCCAGGCTCCAAGCTGTCAGCACAGAGCCCGACGCGGGGCTTGAACCCACAAATGGTGAGATCATGACCTGAGCCGAAGCGGATGCTTCACCAATGGAGCCACCTGGGTGCCCCACTAATGATGCTCTTCCCTGCACCATCCTCTCTGTCCCTGAGCAGTCGTGCCGGGGACGGGGAAAGGCCTGCTTGGCATCTGGGCGGTCACAGATGCCAGAGGTCACAGACGTCAGCCTGAAGGCCTGGCTGTCTGGGGGCAGTACATGCGCAGAGAGGACCCAGGGCACATGAGGGCACCTGGACGGTGGGGGGGGGCAGCACCGGCAGAAAAGGGGGTGGATACAGTAACTAAGATTCGAGAAGGGGGCTGTGCTGCGCTGAAGGGAATTCTCAGGAAGTTTTCGAGCTGCCTGTTAAACACGGCATTATTAAAACTTAAATTTTGGGGGTTCCTTGGGGGCTCAGTCGGTGGAGCATCCGACTTCAGCTCAGGTCATGATCTCACAGTTCATGAGTTCGAGCCCCACGTCAGGCTCTGTGCTGACAGCTCGGAGCCTGGAGCTGCTTCAGATTCTGTGTCTCCCGGTCTCTCTGCTCCTCCCCTTTTCGCTCTGTCTCTCTCTCATAAAGAAATAAAAACATTAGGGGCGCCTGGGTGGCTTAGTCGGTTGAGCGTCCGACTTTCGCTTAGGTCATGATCTCACGGTTCGTGGGTTCGAGCCCCGCGTCGGGCTCTGTGCTGACTGCCAGCTCAGAGCCTGGGGCCTATTTCGGAGTCTGTGTCTCCCTCTCTCTCTGACCCTCCCCTGCTCACGCTGTCTCTCTCTCTCTCCTAGAAATAAATAAAACATTAAAAAAAAAAATTAAAAAAAAAAAAAAAGAAATAAAAACATTAAAAAAATGTTTAGTTAAATTTTATGACTTAAAATTAAATAAACTCTATTACAAACGAGGTGATAAATACTCAAAGGCTCATCGCTCCCGAATTACGTGAGTACATCTTCCTACAATCACGCGCGAGGTGATCTGTGTCTGGGAGGCCAGGAGGGTCACACGGGACGTAAAGTATTCCCGGGGACTAAGGGACACAGCTCGGACCTGACCCTGTGATGACCGTCCAGCTCTAACACCCGTCAGTGAGGCCACATCCAGCCGGAGAGGCTGCAGCGACTGACTACCTCTGGGCGTCCCCGGGCGCCAGGGCGAGCTGCCACCGGCAGAGGCCACTTACCTCCTTCAGGAAAGGGGAGTCCACGGCCAGGTACTTGGACACCACGTAGAGACAGAAGAGGTGGCGGTCGATCCCAGAGCCCGTCATCGCGAGGCGGTACAGGTGCTGGTGCTTCTCGGATGCGACCTTGAACAGCCGGAGCTTCTGCTCCACCTAAGCAACAAGAGTGGGGGAGGTGCAAGTTGTGCGGGTGGGCCTCCCCTCCAGTGGGCCGAGGGCACGAGAAGCGGGGCTCTCCGGGAGAGGCGTGCCAGCGACAGGGTGCCTCGAGGCTGCAGGGGACACAGGAAGGGGAGCGGCGCTGAGGTCCCCGGCCCAGCCAGCCCAGCGTCACCCTGCTCACACCTACGGATTTGCTTCCGAAGGATCAGAAGCCTTTGTTCTTGGGAACAAAGTTTCCCCAGAGCAGGGCAGGGAGGGGCGGGGCGGAGCACGGCGCCCCGGCCGTCAGCAGCACACCCCTGTGCTCTGGGCGCTGATCTGGGCTCAGCTGCATCCTAGCTGTGTGGCCTGGGAGCCTACGGAATTCCTCGGAGTCTCCGTCCCTTAGCAAATGTAACAGCTCCCAGGCCACTGCCAGGGTTCTCAGAGGCGGAGCCCCGAGCCCACGCGGGGCGCCGCGGTGTGGGCAGCGGGCGTCGAGCGGAAGGCCCCCGTGCCCTCACCCAGCTCCTTGTGCCGTCTCTGCGTCCCCACCCGGGCCTCCCGTGTTGTGTGCAAGGCAATCTAGACTCAGAGTCCAAGGTGTAGACATTACGGAGCGGACGCAGGCGTTAACCTCTGCGTGTGTCCTGACCACGCTCAGTTCCCTTGAAAGGAGGTGGGGAGAGAGGCTGAATGCGGCGCCCCTGCAGAGGCGGTGGCTCAGCCCCTACGCCCCCTCAGCCTGGCGCCACCTACCGTCTGGCTGGCGTCCACCATGGCGAGCACAAAGTTGCAGGACTCCGTGGTGCAGGAGCGCACAGTCTCCGTCCTCCCCTCTCGGAAGAGCCGGGTCATGGAGGCCTCGTAGGTGAGGCAAAATTTGCCCATGTCCTGGGGGAGGAAACGGGTTTTCATACAGGGCCGGGCAGGCCGACGGACCCCAAGGCACATGACGGGACGGGCTGCGGTCAGCTTTAGCTCTGAGTCAAGGTCAGTCTTCACACGGGGCGGTGCAGCAGGCAGACGGAGACGTCGTTAGCCTTGGGAAGGGCTGGGGGTGCGGGGGTCAGTTCCTGGGCCGCCCAGGTTGTCTCCACGCTTTCCTGCGCTTCCCAGTCCCCCCCACCCGAGTGCAGACACGTTTACGGGGAAAATGCAGGACAAGGAGATGTTCATGCAGCCAAGAGTCTGAAGTTACGAAGAGACACCCCAGCACTTCTGGATGACGACGACGAGGACCCAGCAGACGAGGGGCAGGCGGGGAGCAATGTCCCCCAGCAGAAGGGCAGGGGGCCAGGGCCCGAGGGGACACGAGGCAGAGGGGGCGGGCTCTGGGGTCCGCCAGAGTCGGCCGCCCGGCGCCGTGAAGGGGAGCAGCCGGCACTTGGGGGTGCGTCTCCGGCCACGCCGGCCTCGCGGGTGCAGGGCCCAGCAGGCGGAGAGCTGGCCCGATCCTACTGCGCCCGGGGCCAGGGGACGGGGGCGGGGAGGGGATGGGGAGGCCCCATGGGGCCCAGGAACGCTGGCATCAGGGACTGCAAGGGGGCTGGGGTGGCAGAGGCGGAGACCCCGGCAGGGACAGCTGATGGTGGCAGCAGGTGGTGCCCAAGGTCAGGGTCCGAGGAGCACGCGGACCCCCCCCACCACACGTGCTGTGGGAGGAAATCACCTGCAAACTGCTGGCGGCCTCCAGGCCAGCTCGAGGACGCCCGATTCCCGTACGGACGGGAAAGCAGTTTGCGGACCCAAGTTACTCCTGAGCAGACACGGCTCCGGCCTGGGGGACCCCGAGTGACGGAGGACACCTTGCGAGCAGCCGATCCCGGTACCCGAAGCCGGTGCCAGGGTCCAGGCTGAACCTCCCCGGGCGTGGCCATGCCTGAGCGGCCTTCGGGGCTCTGTCCCTCCCCAGTCCTGCCTGTAAAGTGACGCGGCAAGCAGGCCACGGGGTGAGGAACACAGGCCAGGAGGTCTGTGACGACTGGCCTTCGGCGGCTGGCACGTCCCCACATGGAAGGCTTCCCCGCCGCCCCCAGCTCACACCCCAGTGTGACTTCCCCAGCCGTGGCTCCGGCTCCTCGTTCTAATCTGTGTGGAGTAAGAGTAAGAACAGGACAGGCAAGCGGGGGGTCCAGGGGGCGGAGCAAATACGCCTTTCAGAGAACTTCCCGCCAGCTG
>NW_027530380.1:1403530-1444089 GCF_008692635.1 Crocuta crocuta | reverse complement strand
GGGGGGGGAGGGGCGGGGAGGAGAAGATCCAGGAAAAAAGTACAAATTTGGCGTTTTAGTCATTTCACAGGAGTTAGCCTGGGTTACACGAGGCGATGACTTATGTGAGGCCCGCGTCCCAACACCAAACTTGAATCGCGTAAGTGGTCGGCACGGCCATGCAGGATCGCCACGGGTTTTTAAACGATCACCTAAAACACTCTCGGCAAATGCGCTGAGTATTAGTGCGAGCGGGGTGTCCGGCCGGGTTACGCCAGCGGCCGCCCCCCGCCAGCCACCTCCACCCCCAGGTCAGCGGCCGCGCGCCCCCCGTGACGCCTCCAGTCTCCAACAAGCAGGACCGTGCACGGTGCAAGAACACAAACCTGGCACCCCCGGGATGCTGCCCCGGGGCTCAACGTTTGGGCTGGCAGCGGCATCGGGGGGATTTTTCACCTCTAGTTTCTAAAGGAAAAGTAAACGTGACCCCAAAGCAGGAGGCAAACAACCACAGACGAAAGTCAGGACCACTGCCCTGTGCGTCCATTCAATCAGCACATGTTTCCGGACGCGGCTTCCACTGTGGCTGCCACATTCCTGGCACAAGACAGACCGTGTCCCCGCCCTCGAGGGGCAAGCGCTCCGGCGGGAGAGGTGGGTGATAAATATGTTACAGAGCGACAGGCACACCGAACAGAAGGAATGCAGGGTGACAGAGGGGCCGCAGGGTGGGGACTGTTTTAAATAGGAGGTGGGGGGCACTTGGGCAGAGACCTAACCAGCCACGCCTCTGTCTGGGAAACAGCAAGTGCCAGTGGAGAGCACGTGCAAAGGCCCTGAGGTAGAGGTGAGACTGACGTACTTCCGGGCAGCACAAAGACCAGTGTGGGAAAAGCTGAGTGAATGAGGCTGAACATGTGAGTAGAGAAGGCTGGACGGGCAGACAGGGACCAGGCCAATGGTTACTAACCTTGGGAACATGTTAACTTGGAACAGAAAAATACACACATTTTCATTTTTACCAACCTCAAACTGAAGTACTTAGAAACACAGTCAACAAACCACAGTAATTATAAACGGCGCCTGTGCCTTTGAAAAGAAAATCATAGCTGTTTGCACAACAAATTATGATTGTTGCAGCTTTCCCAAAATATCGTCTATGCTGATTGCTACTTCAAAATTACGTAGTTATTGGACCAGCTGCTCAAAATTGAGTGCACGATTACATTTACTGCACCACAAATTTACGTTTAATATTCTGACATGCATTTTAATTAACGGATTACCTTTGTAACCCTGAACATTTCTTTTTATTTTTTTAAATATTTATTTATTTTTGAGGGAGAGAGACAGTGCAAGTGGGGGAGATGCAGAGAGGGAGACACAGAATCGGAAGCAGCTCCAGGGTCTGAGCTGTCAGCACAGAGCCCGACACGGGGCTCAAACCCACAAGCCGTGAGATCATGACCCGAGCCGAAGTCGGAGGCTTAATCGACTGAGCCACCCAGGCGACCCCTGAGTATTTCTTTTAATGCTTTATGAACATTATTCCGAGATGGAATCCCCCAAGCTTTCCTGAGCTGCCTACAGGGTCTAGGGCACAGAGAAGGGTCAGGAGCCTGGAGCAGACCCCCCAGGCCACACGGGATACCCACAGCGAGGTCTGCAGCTCAGAGCTGAGCAGAGGAGGTTCTCCGGGAAGAGGCTCGCCCCCAACGCAGCCAGAGCTCCACCGAGCACGTGTGCAAGAACTTCTGAATGGAAAGAGCTGCCTGACATTTTTAATGCATCATCTTAATACATGGATCATTCTTAATAGGTTGAGTGCCGTGTGAAAAACCGACGTGGGTGGGGGGTGGAGAATGAAATCCTGATAACTTCCAGCCAGAGGGCAAAGAACAGATGTAAGAACACATCTTTCACTTTGAGAAAGTAACTTACATGCACAGAAAATGTGAACCCAGAACGACAGAAGAAAATAAAGATCAGGGGCGCCGGGGTGGCTCAGTCGGTTAAGCGTCTGCTCTCATGGCTCGTGGGGTCAAGCCCCACATCGGGCTCTCTGCTGTCAGTGCAGAGCCCGCTTCTGATCCTCTGTCTGTCTGTCTGTCTGTCTCTCTGCCTCTCCCCACTCACACTCTCACTCCTTCTCTCTCTAAGGAAACATTTAAAGACCTAAAAAAAGAAAGAAAAGTAAGATTAACCTTTGCAGCACCGCGTGCTAATGTTTTCTTTCCATCCCTTCTAGCCCTGGCAAATAATGAAGACGGAGCTGGGAAATGTTTTTTGTGACGTGCAGGGAGCAAATGTCACAAAAATGTCATGTTTGTGGGCCACATGGTCCCGGCTGCCCCCCTACAGCCCCAAACACCCGTGGACGGGATACCCACACTAGGTGTGACTGTGTGCTCATAACACCTTCCCCATGAACCCTGGAATTCCACTTGATGTTTACACGTCATGTTACTCTTCACCTGCTTTTTCTTTTTTCAATTATTAAAAACATTAACACCATTTTCAGCCCAAGGACCAAGCAAAAACAGGTCAAGGACTGGATGTGGCCTGTGGGCCTGAGTCTGGCGATCACCATAATAAGCTAGCAACTTTCACATGGCGGTTTTTACAACCATGTATTTTCTTTTCTTTCTTTCTTCTTTTCTTTTTTTTTTTTTTTTTTTTTTTTTTTTTGAGAGAGAGACAGAGAGAGTGGGAGAGGAATAGAGAGGGAGAGAAAAGAATCCCAAATAGGTTCTGAGTCGTCAGCGCAGAGCCCAACTCACAAACCATGAGATATCATGACCTGAGCTGAAATCAAGAGTTGGACGCTTAGGGGCGCCTGGGCGGCTCAGTCGGTTAAGCGTCCGACTTCAGCTCAAGTCATGATCTCACGGTTCATGGGTTTAAGCCCTGAGTCGGGCTCTGTGCTGACAGCTCAGGGCCTGGAGCTGCTTCGGATTCTGTGTCTCCCTCTCTCTCTGCCCCTCCCCCACTCACGCTGTCTCCCTCTCTCTCTCTCTCTCAGAAATAAATAAAAACATTAAAAAACATTAAAAAAAAAAGTGTCACACTGATAAGTGTCCAGATCGATTCCGATTTTTACCAAGGGGCACGCGTAAGCTGGTCTCTGTGAGCCTGTCCTTGAAGGATACAAATCTCAAGGTCGAATTTGCCAGGGAAATGGTGCCATTCTTCCGCCACGTATTTCCAGTTATATGAGCTCAAATGCTACGCTTTCTAGATTCCCCTGCACGAACACGGAACTGAAGGAAGACCTTCGCCGATCGCAGATTCTGTCTTCCCTACACTGCGCTTACTGGGTTCCCGGCAAGACCGGACTGTCCGCGTGCATATTCACTGGCCATTTGTCGTCTTCTGCTCTCAGGAACCACCGGCTTCTGCTCGGACTCCGTTTTCCTATTGGGCTGTTTACGGTCTTCCCGAACGGAACCCTCCAGCCAATTTCCCCAATTCCATTCGCAAGTTAATTCATCCCCGCCCACCGGGGTCAAATCCCACCCTCACCAGAGAACCGCTGTTCTAAACCTGTGCTGCGCGGTGAGGACTACGACGCTCTTCCAATGTCCACACTGTCGGCTCCGTCAGAGCCAGCATCTGCCTCCTTACCCTTCTCCTTTTCAGAATGTTACTGGTTATTCTCGAACGTCAGCTCTTCTACACGAACTTGAAGCTTCCCCAAGACCATCTTCAGACCGCAGACGGCGTTCCCGCTAGACGTGTGAACCAGGGACATTCGCTTCCACGAGGTCGAGACTTTCTATCCAAAACCACAGCCTCGTCTCCCTTTCGCAGACCGTCTCTGATTTCTCCATGGCTGGGTCCTTCGTCCCCGTCCCCAAAAAGTCCCACCTGCTTTATAAACACACACCTGGATTCCAGACTGTCCTGTCTGTTCCCGTTCTGTTTGCGGGCTGTGTTTTCTGCTTGGCCAGCACTGCTGCACCAGGAAGCTGCTGCGCTGTGTAGAATTCTGCCGCAGCCTCCTCACTGCTCTGAGCACCTTTCCTAGCTAATCACAGAAGCTTTTCTGCCGGCTCCGGGTTCCCAGAAGACGTACTGATGCTCCCCTGCCCAATTATCCCGTCAGCCGCACTGACCGCTCTTACAGAAAAGAGTTCGAGGACAGGAAAGGTGCGGCGGCAGCTCATGCTTGTTGTCATGGGGGGTCGCTCACATCTTCACCTCTAAAGCCATAGGTGCTGGTACTGATTGTGCTAAGGAAAAGTGCCTATTGCTTAGAGCCGTAGCCAAGTGCTTAACGTCTTTGTAGTATGTGTCGAGGGGACTGTCTGGCTTCTCTGATCCAAGAACACGCTTCAATCTATTACCGGACTTGCTAATATCGATCCATCCCCTCGTTGCTGGGACCACGAGCTGCTGCAGGTGACTGTATGTTTCCGACACACGTAGATTCTATTTGCTACGATCTTATTTAGGTTTTTTTGCATTTCTAGTCATGAGCAACATTGGTCCTTTCTGCATCCATTGAAATCAGACTCGGGTTTTGGAACCAGCCTGCCCGGGTCCACGTTCAGCCGCGCCGCTGTGAGCTGCGATGTCAGGCAAGGTAGCTCAGCTCCTCGTGGGCGAGGCAGAGACGACAAAGGCCCTGCCCGGGAATCAACCAGCGCCTCCCTTCCTGAAAGCCCCGGAACTTGTCAGAGTCCCGCAGCTGCTTCTAAGCTGGTTCACGTTAGCTCTCTGACTCCTGACTCTCTTAAACGTGGATTTATTTTTGACAGAGTGAGCAGGTGTGGGGGGAAGGTGCAGAAAGGCGGGGAGACGGGTTCTGAAGCAGGCTCTGTGCTGATAGCAGAGAGCCCGATGCGGGGCTCGGACTCACAAACTGTGAGATCACAAGATCGTGACCTGAGCCGAAGTTGGACGCTAAGCTGACTGAGCCACCCAGGTGCCCCACCAACTTTTCCTGGTGGGTACTGACCCCTCCCAGCTTCTTACCTCGTCTTGGGTCGGCTTTACTAATTGCTGTTGCTTCAGAAAATAATTAGTTCATCAAGTTACTTCCAAATGGATTACAAGAGAACCTGGAGTTTTCTTAAAAAAACCTCTGTATTTGAAATGTGATCAGCCTTTAAAGCCCTAACAGTGAGTGTTTATGTGCAAGGTGTGTTCATCAATTTAAAAATATCAAGCTTATTAATCCTAAGATCCAATTCCTCAATCCAGTTATTATACCTTTCAGTCACTCACTGCATCAGACAGGCAGCTCAGCTCCTACAACGACTGTGCTTCTGTCCCACTGCTTTGGGCGAGNGCCTGGAGCCTGCTTCAGATTCTGTGTCTCCCTCTCTCTCTCTGCCCCTCCCCTGCTCACACTGTGTCTCCATCTCTCTCTCAAAAATAAACAAACTTAAAAATAAATACAGTCTTGGCCTATCTGGTCTTGTTTACCCAAGGGTGGCATTACCTCTTGCTGTCCTGCGTCTGTTTCTTTTCCTGACTTTACCACCCAGGAGGCGGCTCTGCCCCACATGCCTTCTGTCCGTGGCAGAGACCCTGGACTGAGACACGCAGGCAAGACCCAGCAGGCTGTGTTCGGCGCCCACGAACGCCCCCGGAACAGGTGTGCGGGCTCCCTGACCCGCGGGGCCCACGGCCCCAGGCAGTAGGCATCCAGGACCCCAGAGGGCTCACGACAAAGTCCCACTTGTACCTTGTAATGCGCCAGCTGGAGCGCCAGCTGCACAAAGGCGTCCGGGCTCGTGCGGCACTTCTTGATGAGGCCTTTGCCGAAGGTGTGGAACGGGAAGGAACAGAAATCCACGTCCTCCGCCAGAAGACTCGCACTGCTCAGGGACGTCTCTATCACCTCCTGACACTTGAGGGAAAGAGAGACAGGTTTTACTTAATGGGGGAGGGCGGAGGGGTCACCCACGCGCCCTGACGAAGCCGCAGGGTTGGTTTTTTCCTCGGCTCTTTCCCGAGTGTCACCCAGGAGCCACGGCTCGTTAGCGACATGACAGCCGCGTGCCGACGAGGGTGCGGGGGCCCAGCAGGAGGGACGCTGGGGCTTCCTGGTCTGAGCGGGACCCCAAAAGCCACGTCGAGCAGCCCACGTTTTGTTCTGTGAAACCCATCGTGGCAAACAGGAAACCAGTTTAAAAAAGTAAACAAGTGCGGCACAACCACACGGCACAAACGAGCGACCGGGCCACGGACAACACGGAGGAACCGCAGGCGCCTGCTTTACCGAGTGAAGAAGCCCGTCGGAAAAGCCCACGGCTAACAGGATTCCACGAACCGGACATTGTGGACAAGGCAAAACGTGGAGACCGTGCGACGATCCGTGGTCGCCGGGGGCTTGGGGGGCCGGTGGGGAGAGGGGATGAACAGGCAGAGCACAGGTTTGGGGGCAGCGAAACGACCCTGGGGGGCGCTGTGCCAGCGGATACAGGTAGTTGCGCATCCATCTCGCTGTGCAGAATGCACGGCACTGAGAGCGAGCCCCCCAGGTCGACGCCGGGCTCTGGGGACGGCGACACGTGGGTGCAGTTTCACGGGCCGTGACGGGCACACCGCCCCGTGGGGACGAGGGTCGTGGGGAGGCTGCAGATGTGCGCGGTCGCGGAAGGGAGACAGGCGGGATCTCAACGGACTCTTCTCATTTTTACTGTGACACTAAAAAGGCTCTAAGAAGTTAAATACATAGAAAAATTTTAAATAAATGGCGACTGGCTTGGGCAGGTACCAGGACCCCAAGCCCATGCGCTTCGGCAGAGGCCGTCCCTCTCCGGGGAGCACACACCAGCCCCGGGGACACAATGGGTAGGACCACAGCACCAGGCGTGGCGTTTCTGCTTTGGGAATGAGGTCTTGAGCCCCAGGAACTCTGCTTGGATTAGAGGAACTGGAAGGTGGTATTTCCACCCCTCAAATGCCTGCCCTCCAAAAGCTTCCTTCTATCAAGTGGACTGCATCGGAGAATAAGACACAAAAATCGTAAATGAGCGATTCAGAGTATTTCAACTCTGGAGGAAGGGACTTAGTTTCCCCTCTTTCACCAGGACGTCTGGCTCAGTCTGAGCTGGAAACGTCACCGACAATCTCAGCCGAAACCTCAAGCGGAAAAGCTACTTGGCGGGAGGGCAGGAGCCGCGGCAGCCCGCGGCCCCGTGAGAACCCCGCACGGACAAGCTGTGTCCATGGTCTTCACCTCGGCTGATGCACAGCCACCAAGTATGCGTGGACTGTGGGGCTGAGTGTAAGTTCGTCCCCCACCCCGGGCGACGGAGCGTTCAGACTCACTTCCTCCGGAATGTCCCACTGCAGCCGGGTGGGGTACGGAATGTTCGGGTTGGGGTCGCCCTTGCAGTGCCCATCCTCTGTGTAGCCCAGCTGAAAGGAGTCAGTGGCCAGGACGTACTGTCACAAAGGAAAAGATACACACGTCAAGTCAGAAGGTTACCGCGGTCAATGGCGTTACGTGAAACGAATTTGAAATGACCTCTGGCAGAGACAGATTCTTGCCCTTTACAGAGATATGATGAAGACATAACACGAGCTACTCCCGGGGTGGGCGGCCAGTAGGCTGAGCTCTTCCCACCCTCTGCACAGCCACCTAATGCATCCATTCTTTTTTAAAGAAAAATTTTTTAACATTATTGAGAAACAGAGACAGAGCATAAGCAGGGGAGGGGCAGAGAGAAGGGGAGACACAGAATCCGAAGCAGCTCCAGGCTCTGAGCCATCAGCACAGAGCCCGACACGGGGCTCGAACCCACGAACTGTGAGATCATGACCTAAGCCGAAGTCGGACGCTCAACCGACTGAGCCACCCAGGCGCCCCATAATGCACCCATTCTTATCTCCACTTCAGAGGGGAGAAAAACGGATCCAGGGAGGCTCAGCAGCTTGCAGGCTGGTCAGGAACACAGCCAGGAGTTCAAGCCCCATGTTGGGTGCAGGGATTACCTAAAAATAAAATCTTTATGGGACACCTGGGGGCTCAGTCGGGTGAGCGTCAGACTCTTGATCTCAGCTCAGATCTTGATTTCAGGGTCATGAGTTCAAGCCCCCCGCTGGAGCTAACTTAAAAAATAATAACCATAATCCGCTCTGGAAAACGGTGTAGAGGTTCCTCTAAAAATTAAAAATAGAACTACCCTAAGACCTAGCAACTGTGCTACTAGGTATTTTTCCAAAGGATACAAGTGTGCAGTTTTGAATTCGAAGGGGCACGTGCATCTCAATGTTTATAGCAGACAACAGAGTATGGAAAGAGCCCAAATGTCCATCAACCGACGAATGGATAAAGATAGGGCATTTATTCACAATGAAATATTACTCGGCAGTCAAAAAGAATGAAATCTTGCCATTTGCAACATGGATGGAACTAGAGTGTATTATGCTAAGCAAAACAGGTCAGAAAAAGATAAATATATGATTTCACTCCTATGTGGAATCTGAGAAGCAAAACAGATGAGCACAGGTAAGAGAAGCAAAAATAATATAAAAATAGGGAGGGTACATAAGGCAAAACAAAGAGACTCTTAAACACAGAGAACAAGCTGAGGGTTGCTGGAGGGGTCGGAGCTGGCAGGTGGGCTGACGGGTGGGGGGCAGTAAGGAGGGCACTTGCAGGGAGGGGCACTGGGTGCTCTATGCAGGGGATGAGCCCCTGGATTCTACTCCTAAAATCATTACTGCACTCTATGCTACCTAACTTGGATGTAAACTGTTAAAAAATTAAAATTAAAAAAGATCATCATAAAATAAAATCTTAAAAAGGAAAAAAGACGACAAGTTGGAGTCTGTTTCTAGGAAATGGCCAGAACAGGGAAAGTGACAGAGACAGAAAGTAGATCTGTGGTCGCCAGGGAACGGGGGGCGGGGGAAGGGGTGATGAAAATGCCCTAAAATTAGATAATGATGACGCGTCAACAACCATTTTGTAAACACACAAAACCCAGCGTATTGAAGAAGGTAAATTTTATAGGACGCGAATTATCTCTCCATAAACGATAATAAAAACATTCCTTTAAAGGGGAATCCCAGCACTC
The DNA here is from genome assembly GCF_008692635.1 of Crocuta crocuta. Lineage (NCBI taxonomy): Eukaryota > Metazoa > Chordata > Mammalia > Carnivora > Hyaenidae > Crocuta > Crocuta crocuta. Next base: position 1,435,072 of record NW_027530380.1, on the reverse strand, counting down.
AGGGAGCTCCCTAGTGGGGGGCGCAAATACCAAACCAACAAAAAACACAAGCCAAGTCCAGCGGGTGGCCGGGTCAGGGACTCCGCGTGGGGGCCCGTGGAGGTGGCCACACGCACGTGGCACCGGCGTCCATGCATATCTGAGGGAGGGAAGGGGCTGGCCCACTTATGTCTGAGCCGCTCTGTGTCAAAGCCCCCAAAGAGCCCAACTCAATGGAATTCCAGAAATTCAGTGGACAGCAAAGAGGATTCAACTCTGACCTGGTTTGTTCTTAACTGGCTTGGCACGGGCAGACCAGCTCTCGTTTTAATTTGGCCTTGGCCTCCATGACGAGAGAGCAGGTTCGTTCCCGTCCATGCAGGGGGCCCCAGGCCCCCCATCCAGTCCCTCGACCCACAGGCCATTGTGTCAGCACTTTCTACAGGGGCGTCAGGGGGGCTCAGTCACTTAAGTGTCCAACTTCGGCTCAGGTCATGATCTCACGGTTCATGGGTTCAGGCCCTGCGTCGGGCTCTGAGCTGACAGCTCGGAGCCTGGAGCCTGCTTCCAATTCTGTGTCTCCCTCTCTTTGCCCCTCCCCATTCACTCTCTGTGTCTCTCTCTCTCTCTCTCCCTCCCTCTCTCCCTCTCCCCTCCCCCCCCCCAAAAATAAACATTAAAGGGGTGCCTGGGTGGCTCAGTCGGTTAAGTGTCTGACTTCATCTTGGGTCATGATCTCGTGGTCCGTGGGTTCAAGCCCCGTGTCGAGCTCTATGCTGACAGCTCAGTTTGGAACCTGCTTCAGATTCTGTGTCTCCCTCTCTCTCTGCTCCTCCCCCACTCACTCTCTACTTCCCTCTCTCTCAAGAACAAACACTAAATATTTTTAAAAATAAACATTAAAAAAATTTTTTTAATTATTGAAAAACCAACCAACAAACAAAGAACTGGGTCACGCGTGAAGACGCCTTCACAAGTTTACTACGTTACAACTTCAGGTACACAACCGAGCCCCGTGCCCTGTGAAGGGCAGCGAGGTCATCAGCCTGCGGTCACGCGTCTCTCACGGGTGCAGGGACTTCAGGGTCACTTAGTCCGCCCCATTCACTAGAGCAGCAGCAAAGGAAGGACATGGCAGACGACAGTCCGAGCACTCAGTGTGAGTTTGTTTCAATGGGCCCTGTTGCTTTAACAAAAAGCTCCCAAACCAAGATAATCTAGAAGTTCTGGATCAATGCTGCTGTTGACAATCCTAGAGTTTAGCAATGTCTTTAAACAAAAACCATGACGGATGAGTTACGTAAGCAAAACCTTCCTTGGGGGCCCCGGGGTGGCTCAGTTGGTTAAGCAATGACTCTTCATCTCTGCTCAAGTCACGATCCCACGGTTCGCTAACGGCATGGAGCCTGCCTAGGATTCTGTGTCTCCCTCTCTCTCTCTGCCCTCCTCTGCTTGTGCTCTCTCTCTCAAAATAAATAAGTAAACTTTAAAAAGAGTCATTAAAAAAAATGAAAGAAAGCTAAACCTCCCTTCACGGTTCATGCCAACCATGAAAACAGTTCAAATGGTGGAGGGAGAAATGAATTTATTTAAATTTGAAAAAGTGGCAAGGCCAACCCAACACTGCATTTTATTTTGTTATTTTTTTTAATGTTTTATTTACTTTTGAGAGAGAGACAGAAAGCAAGCAGCGGAGGGGCAGAGAGAGAGGGAGACGCAGAATCCGAAGCAGCTCCAGGCTCTGAGCTGTCAGCACAGAGCCCAACGCGGGGATCGAACCCACGAACTGTGAGATCATGACCCGAGCCAAAACCAAGACTGAGCCACCCAGGAGCCCCGTTGAACGAGTTTCTATCTAAGGAACCTGAGCTGAAGGAGATGAAAACACAAAGGGCTTTTGTTGGGCAACTGAACGGGGCCTGCAAGTGCCCACACCTGTTATGAAGCATTGAATCATCAGACAAAAACCACACAATAAAACGCAGCCTGGGCTTCGGATTTGCAGCCAAGGCCACATTCCAGCCGCGAGCACTCACCTCCCAAAGGTGTGCAATGATGGGCGCGTCGGCCCAGGAGTGCTCCGCGTTCATGCCCACCTTCCCGTTTTTGAAGACGATGAATGTGAAAGACTTGTCGAACCACCTGTGGGAAACAAAAATTATATACTTGTTGTATTCTGGATGGGCTCCTCGGCCCCCGGACAAGCTGGCCCCCGGTCCTGAACCTCTGGGGACTGATGATAAGAGAACACATTGGACTCTGAGGTCACTCACTTCTCTGTATTAGACACAGAGATAAGCATCTGCGTGCCGGAGCCGGCAGACTAGAATATGGTATTTCAATGTGAAAGAGCCCACGAGGCGATTGCAAAAGACGGGAGGCCACAGGCCCGCCTGCCCCCATCCTGGGCTGAACCTCATCCCCACCGGCGAGGCAGGCAGGACCTCACTGCACACACAAGGGGAAGGAGGCTCGGAGATCAGCGAGCACAGAAGTGCAGGTCAGCCCCGCCCCCCTCCTCCCCTGCCTGGCCCCAGGCACTGGCAGTCATGCCTGTCACCACCACCATCGTGGGTGGTTATGCACAGAAGGGGAAGAATGTCAAGTCTGCTGCTTAAGCCATGCATGCGCGTGGAAAGAAGAAAGTCAAGAGTCGTGGCTTAAGTTTATTTTTGAGAGAGAGACAGAGAGAATGAGTAGGGGAGGCGTGGAGAGAGAGACAGAGACAGAACCCCAAGCAGGCTCTGAGCTGTCAGTGCAGAACCTGACACGGGGCTCGAACCCACAAACCGTGAGATCCTGACCCGAGTCGAAATCGAGAGTCGGACGCTTAAGGACTGAGCCCCCCGGCGCCCCTTATGAGTTGAGTTTTACGTGAGCCTCCTCCCTAAAGAGGGGAGAGCCTGGAGGCTGGGTGCCAGCCACGTGGGACGTCGCTTCCACGCTCACTACTTCCACAGAAACTAGCGTCGTCCAGGAGGGAAGCCCGTGCATTACCTGTCATAGCACCTGCCGTGCAGGAGGGACTTGGCGTAGCTGTCCATCGATGCCTCCGGGTCTTCCTGTCTGTACCCTTGCTCGGTCTCATCCAGCGTCACGAAGAACGCGGCCTTCTCCACGGCGTCCAGAGACTGCTTATTTTTCCCGCGTCCAAAATAGGCCTGGCGACACTTGGCCCAGGGGACCCTGAAAGAACAGTCAGGGTTTAAGGCTGTAGCAACCTGGTACCATCTCCTGACCCGTGACCTTCAAAATGACAGCGTTTCTCAGTTTGCTAGGAACGGAAGGGGCCTCGCGCACTTTGGACTCTGCGGGAACCGAGTGCCCACAGGTGGCTGTATGGTTCGCAGGCAGGCGCGTCCCTGTCCGCCCACTGCCGAATGTGCGACCAGAACGCAGGCCGGCCTCTGGGCTCGCCTACCTCGGGGCAGGGACGCCGAGAAAGTGCTCCTCGCACCCGCACCAGGGTGCCCACCCCGAGCAGCTCTGGCGAGGAAATCATAGCAAGTGCGTGGCCACCACCTCCTCCCTGTCAACGCTGCCATTCCCACCTTTCAGAGGGGGAAACTGAGGCAGAGATGTGGTCACAGCTGCTCTGTGGCAACAAGAGCTTCAAACCCAGGCTGTCCTGCCGAAGTCCATGTTACTAAGGGCCACGGGACCCCCCCCCCAAAGGACAGGGGCGCCCGTGGCAGTGTCTCACGGAAGTTACATCGAGCCGATGGGACACCCACTCCCTGCGAGGCACCCAGCTGTGGCTGCTCTGCTTGCTCCCGGGCCTCACTCAGACCCTCCTCGGGTCCGTCACCCTCCACGCTTCCAGACCAGGGTCATGAGTCCCATCTTCCGACCTATTCTCTCCCCGAGCCCCCTCCCAAGGCTGCAATGGTCCCGACACGCACCGGCCCACACCAGTGACACCCAGGAGGGCCATTCCGCACCTGGTGCTGCGTGAGGGGCAGGAAGGGGACATGCCACCATACACGCCCAGCGTATACGCCAGGGGCTCGGGGAGGTGAGACAGGGGAGCATCAGGGCTGGGTGCCCACTGAGCCCCGCGAGGGTGGGTGGTCCCGGGCAAGCCCACTCCTCGGAAGCACCTCCGTCCACCGTCCGGCCCAGTGACGCTCACAAGCACCTGGGAGGGAGCTCATTCCCCAGGATGCACTGTCCACCGCTGTTCCTGGCAGCCCTGAAGCCCAAGGATGGCCCAACACCCCCAGGCTTCTGGGACCGAAGCCCACCGCTCAGGCTGCCGGTCCCAGACTCAACTGTCGCCAGGGCCCCTGGACCAGGATGATCTCGTAAGCGTGCCTGGGGTGCCTGGGGTCCCCTTTAACAACCAATCAAGCCCAAATGTAGTTGGGTGCAGAGAACTCTCTCTGCCTTGTGTTCCGGGGTCTCAGATCCCTTGGCAGCTTCCTATGGGGTGGATTGTGCAGTCCGCTCCCTGGACGCCCTGCCGCTTGTCGGGCCCGCTGTCCCCCTCTGCGCGCCTGGGCACTTCCCTTTTCTCACCATTTTGCTGCCCTAATGGCTGTCACGCTGCTGTCAGCCGGTGCTGCTCAACCGGAGACAATACTGCCCCCTGGTGACAGCGAGCAAAGTCCGGGCAGTTTCGTTTGTCACAACTAAGCAGTTGCTACTGGTGTTGGGGGGCGGGCGGCTTGACACCCTCCATGCCCAGGCCCAGCAGCCCCCGCAAGGCACAGGCTCTCCAGCCCAGAGTGTGCAGAGCCAAGGCTGAGACGCTGGGCGCCGTCTGCAAGCTAACTCCCTGAGTGAACACACACGGCAGGAAATCTATCTCCGACGCGGGGGTCTTGGCTTAAACTTGTTCCGTGTCCTGAGTTAAATATGCCCGCAGCCCGCCAAGTGTCCTGGTGCCCGTGCACACCCACCTGCACACAAGCATACACATGCACACGCACACAAACCCACACATGCACACGCACACACAGCCACGGGGACCCGCCAGCGGGGATGGACAAAGACTCTAGGCTCACGCCCTGCCCCCGCTGCCAAGCTCAAGTCGCCCACGGGCCCCCATCCTCTGGCTAAGCCCCAGGGAGGGGAGAGGACCGCAAGGCGCCCCCGCAGCGCCCGGGCGGGCCTGAGCGGGGTCGCAGGGGAGCGTGCACCTGTCTCCCGCGGTGAGGGCCGCCAGGTTCGCCTCCCCGGGCTGGGGCTCCGACGGGTCGTCCAGAATCCTCTGCATCTGCTGCTCGATCTCCCGCGGCTTCAGCAGCCGTCCGTCGTGGTAGAGCCAGACCTTGAAGTAACGGCCTTTGTGGAAGACGACGATGTGCCTGCTGTCCCTGATGTGCTGGATGGTGTCTGAGGCGGGACGCGGGACGGGGACACAAGACCCGGACGCACGAGGTCAGCGGCAGACGAGAAAGGCACCCCACCCCCCACTTCCCTGTGGCCTGGACCCCTCACCCCGTGTCCCCCCACTCGGCTCATCTGTCCATTTCCTGAGAGTCCGTACAGCACCAGAGTGCAGAGAGCCCAGGATCAGGGGGTGACTGGCCCGGCTGCTCCCTCAGCCACTCAGTGGACGCACCAGCGACTCAAGACAGAGGAGGGGTTTCTGCCACAAAACCACGGCACATGTGCAGCCTTTACTTCAAAGTCAGAAATAAGAAGGGGGCGCCTGGGGGGCTCGGTCGGTTAAGCGTCTGACTTGGGCTCAGGTCATGATCTCACAGATCATGGGTTCAAGCCCTGCATCGGGCTCTGTGCTGACACCTCGGAGCCTGGAGCCTGTTTTGGATTCTGTGTATCCCTCTCTCTCTCTGCCCCTCCCCTGCTCGTGCTCTGTGTGAGCTCACACTCTCTCAAAAATAAATAGACATTAAAGAGATAATTATGTTAAAACATGGTGATTAAGACGGAGCTTAATCCTACATGACTGGGGCGCTTGCAGGGAGAGATCAGGACACAGACACACTCAGAGGGACCACAGACAAGGAGCGAGGCCTCGGGAGGGCCGGGCCCTGCCCACGCCTGCACCCCCAGCCTCCAGCCTCCAGGACCAGGAAGCAGTGAATGTGTATTTAAGCTGCACAGTCTGTGGTGTTTTGTGACCACGGCCCTAAGAAACTAATATACTCCGTAACCAACACCTCAAATATACACTTAAAACAACAAAAACAATAAAGGACTTAGAAATAACCAGCAGACGACACCTGAGACCCTGGCGGAGAGAAGTACAGCAGCCCCCCCTTACCCAAGACACCCCAGTGGAGCCGGAAGCCGCAGGGCACACTGAACTCTAAACACACTACCGGTCTCTATTTACACAACTACAACCCCATATTTACACACCTATGATCCCATATTTACACACCTACGATCCCATATTTACACACCTACGATCACGGTAAAGTCTGATTCACGAACAAGACACAGTAGGAAGTTAACAATGACCAATAACAAAACAGGACAAAGGTGATGTACGCTCACAAAGCGTACGTGGACGTGGTCTCCCTCTCTCCCTCCGTCTCTCTCTCCCTCAGAATATCCTGTCTTCGCCCTTCTCCTCGCGATGACGGGAGAAGGTAAAATGACGTGAGGTGAGTGGGAAGGTGTGACACGGGGTTAGGCTGATGTCCCAGAGGACCCTCCGCTTCCGCGCCGCGGCCAGCTGCGGATAACTGAGACCACGGAACGCGACATTACGGATAAGAGGGAGCAAAACCACATGATGCTTCGTTAAAATCACTTTTACAAACACTATTAGGGGTAACTGTTCCAAAATTGCTTTTTGCCGCCTCGGCCGCTTTTCACATAAGTCTGGCCACAGGCCACGGGAGTCCAGAGTGTGGGAGAGACAAGGGCTGACTTTTTAGCCAGAAAGACCACACGCCGGGGGGGGGGGGGCACAGCATGTGTGCTGCTGGAGTGACGTTTCAGAGAAAGCTCTGAATCCCGGGTCCCGGGAAAGCTGAGCCCAGACAGAAGCCCAGCCAGAGGGGGTCGAGGACCCCCATGCCCAGCACCATGGGACAGGTTACTGCCCAGGGCCCACGGTCTGGAAGTACCCGGCTGTCACGGATCAGCTTGGGACCTGATAAACTACCAGCTTCAAAAGCGGCAGTGGGTTCATTAGCATGGCCATGAGGTCTCAGACAGGGTCAGGTTCGTCAGGTGAGAGTGACAGGAATTTCCCCCCCCGCACGGCCACCAGGGGCTCAGGGGCAGCAGGGTCTGAGCCCTGGCTGGTCTGGGACGGTCCCCAGTGATGCCACGTCTCCCTTCCATTCTCAAGGGTGTCCCGGCTTGGACAGGTTCTGTGGCCGCCCCACCCCCCAGGACGGTGGTGGAGTGGGTGGGGGTCCCAGGCCAGGCTGCTCCGAGTGAGCACAAGGCCGTGTGCATCGCTCGTGACCCAGAGCAGGACCCCCCACCCCGGGGGGCCAGATGAAGAGGCGTCCCACCCACACCTAGAGCAAGCTCCCAGTAAGGCCGCCTTCAGCCCAGGAGAAACGCAAGTCTGAGGACAAGTCACACGTCCAGCCAACAGAAGGAAAGTCCCTGAGCCCGAAGCCTCACAACCGCAGGAGGGGTCGGCACGGGTCGCTGCACTGCCGTCCCCCCACATCCGGACAGAACGAGAGTGCTGCTCCCGTGAGAGCCCCACTCACCCGTCTCCTCTCCTGGGATCCGCGAAGTGTTGAACATCCGCTCCCACTGCGCGGAGCACAGCGGGACTGTGGACCCCAGCAGCAGAATCTGCAACAAAAACGGGTTTCAAACAAATAAGAATTCCATGGGGAGGGGAGGCGGAAGAAGGAGCAAATTAAATCCTGAATTTGTGGGGCGCACGGCAGGCTCAGTGGGAAGGGCTGTGCGACTCCTGACCTCGGGGTTGTGAGCTCGAGCCCCATGCTGGGGGCAGAGATTACATAAAAGAATTAAAAAAAAGAAAATCTTAAGGGGCGCCTGGAGGGCTCAGTCAGTTAAGCGTCCAACTTTCATCTCCGGTCATGATCTTGTGGTTCGTGGGTTCGAGCCCCACGTCGGGCTCTGTGCTGACAGCTCAGAGCCTGGAGCTGCTTCGGCTTCTGTGTCTCCCTCTCTCTCGGCCCCTCCCCTGCTCACGCTCTCTCTCCCTCCCTCAAAAATAAACATTAAAATTTTTTTTTAAAAAACAAAGAAAATCTTTAAATGCTGGATTTGTTTTCCAAGCACATAGGACGTTTGACTTAATCTCTTGCAAACTCTGTAAAGAGCAGCCACTCTCTGGGATGCCGACCTTCACCGACCTTCACCACAAGGCTTGCTGGACTGCCCCAGGGCTTCTGGCACCTTCCTTCCCAAGTAACACGTTCTAATCGGTCATTTATAAACTGACACTTCAACCAAAGGTGTATTTAAGAAAGACATGTCGGGGGGGCGCCTAGGTGGCTTGGTCGGTTGATTGTCCTACTTTGACTCAGGTGATGACTCATGGTTGGTGAGTTCCAGCCCCGCGTCAGGCTCTTTGATGTCAGCACGGAGCCTGCTTGGGATTCTCTGTCTTCCTCTCTCTCTGCCCCTCCCCCACTTGTGCTCTATCTCTGTCTCTCTCAAAATAAATAAATGTAAAAAGGAAGGAAGGGGGGAAGGGAAGGGAAGGATGGGGCACCTGGCTGGCCCACACTTAAGTGTCCGACCCTCGCTCTCAGCTCAGGTCTTGTTCTCAGGGTCTTGAGTTCAAGCTGCTGCATTGGGCTCCCTTCCCTGCGGGACCCTGTAGAAGGAAGGAATGTCTTGCTCCTCTTGACTAATACACCAGCTACACTGATTTCCTCTGAAAGTAAACACGAGTTTCTTCCAGGGGCTGGCTGATTACAGGACTAAAGGAACAGACGTATAAAAATCCATTTAGGAAACACGCGGAGAATCAAGTCTCAAAATAACTACACAGAGTGCAAGAAAAGTGAGAGACAGAGATAGAGCACAATCTCTGTCTCTGTGTGCTCTCTCTAGAGCACTGTGTGATTCCATTTGCACAAAGCTTTGGAAAATGCAAGCAATCTAAAGTGACAGGAGGCAGATGGCAGTTACCTGGCAGGTGACAGAGAGGCTCAGCGAGAGCACAGGCCCCCAGGGGAAGTCTGGGGGTGACAGCTTCAGGGGTACATTATATATAAACATATCAGCACGCATCCAACTGTATGCCTCACGCAAGTGCACCACATCACAAAGCCGCTTAAAAACAAATTTTTAGGGGCATCCGGGGGGTGCTCAGTCGGTTTAGCGTCTGACTTCGGCTCGGATCATAGTCTCATGGTTTGTGGGTTCAAGCCCCATGTCGGGCTCTGCTGACAGCTCAGCACCTGCAGCTGCTTCAGATTCTGTGTCTCCCTCTCTCTCTGCCCCTCCCCTGCTCATGCTGCCTCTCTCTCAAAAATAAACAGTAAAAAAAAATGTTCTTTTAAGAGTGGCTCAGTCTTGGGGCGCCTGGGTGGCTTAGTCGGTTAAGCATCCGACTTTCGCTTAGGTCATGATCTCGCGGTTCGTGGGTTCGAGCCCCGCGTCGGGCTCTGTGCTGACTGCCAGCTCAGAGCCTGGAGCCTGTTTCAGCCTGTGACTCCCTCTCTCTCTGACCCTCCCCTGCTCACGCTGTCTCTCTCTCTCTCTCCTAGAAATAAATAAAACATATAAAAAAATTAAAAAAAAAAAAAAAGAATGGCTCAGTCTGTTGAGCCTCCGACTCTTGATTTCAGCGCAGGTCATGAACTCACAGTTTGTGAGATCGAGCCCCACACCAGGCTCTGTGCTGACAGCTCAGGGCCTGGAGCTGCTTCAGATTCTCTCTGTCCCTCCCCAGCGAGCGCACACGCTTTCTCTCTCAAAATAAAAATAAACATAAAAAAAAAGAGAAAGAAAAGAGACTCTCAGCGTGCAGTCTGCCCGCGTACCGGCTTGATCTCCTCTCTGTCCAGTTTCCACCTGTAGAGCAGGATGGCGTGGATGGCGTTGCCCGCTCTCGCCGCCTGCATCCGCGTCGGTAACACGTACAGCAAGTCCTGCAAAGGCGAACGCGTGTCGGCACAGAGCGCGTGGGAGACGGCAGACTCACGCGCGCGCGAGGGCATCTGCACACGGACAGAACTCTCGCACGCCTGCGCAGTCCCACCTGCTCGGAGAAAATAAACTGAGACTCTGCTTCCTACGCTTGGCCACTTTTCCTTTACATTCCACGGGAAAACCAAAGGAAAGGGTGGGGCAGGGAGAAAGGCGAAGAATGAGGTTGGCCAGGTAGTACAGGTGGTTAAGGCCAGTTCTCGAAACCCACTGCGGGGAGCGGCTTCTCACAAAAGACGGCAGGTACCTTCCCAGGCCGACAATGTCTCAGAAGACAAGAAGAAACCCCCGCAAGACCTGGAAATGACACACGGCACTCGGTCTCCGGGCGCCTTAGGCAGCGAGGAAGGCAGGCGGGCTCCTGGCCAGCGGGTCACTAAGCGCGGCGGGCGGGCGGGGACACGGGCCCTCGGGCCACTACGGCACACACACCCTGATGCCCAGGGGTGACAGCAGGGGAGGGCGCGGGCCCGAGAGCATCTCTGCCGTCCCGATTTCTCCGCGGGGGCTCGGGCCAAACACAGAGCCGTGACGCAGCTTTGGGGCGTGGAGAGCAGGCGGCGGGCGCGGCCGGAAGCCCAGGGCCAGCGGGACCGGGGCCCCCCGGGCACTCACCATGGCGTAGTAGTTGCTGTTCACCATCAGCGGCCCCCGTCCCCGCAGGTAGATGTACTCTTCCCACCAGTCGCTCACCTGCGGGCGCAGACGGGACAGACCACTGGTGAGCTGAGCAGGGGTGACACAGGCTGGCGGGCCCCCGGGGTGCTCCGGCCACACTGCTCTATGTCGAAGTGTGTGTGCACGCGTGTGTGTGCACGCGGGAGCCTCAGTGCCTGTGTGAGCTGCACACCCTCGTGGCCAGCGCCTGATCAAAACAGAACGCGACCCTCCGCCCCGCCCCCGCCCGCCAGCCCCTACTCCCAGCCTCGCCGTCTGATCTGCCTGGTGACAGTTACTGCCTCCTCCTCCTCCACACCCCACCTCGGGTCGCCCGCCTCGGGGCTCACACGGGGAAGCCCGGCTGGTGTGTTTCCGTACGAGAAAATTCCCATCAGGAAGAACGGCGTGCATGCACACTTACGTAATTCGTCGCCCACCAGGATTTTAACTTCAGATACCACTGCAGTCTGGGTCCCAGGCTGACGGCAAAATCTTGTGCGAGGACCGTCATCCGTTTAAAGTCGGATTCCTTCATAAGCGGCTTCACCGATTCCAGGTACTATGGTTAACGAAAAGCACGCGAGCCAAGTTAAAATGCACAGGCCCCTTATCTGGGCCTTACAAAAAACCGTAAACAGATTTAAAAGATTTAAGAATCTTCCCCAAGTGGGGCGCCCAGCTGGCGCAAGCAGTAGAGCGTGCGGCTCTTGAGCTCGGGGTTGTGAGTTCGAGCCCCGTTGCTGGGTGCAGAGATTAAAAATAAAATCTTGGGGAGCCTGGGTGGCTCAGTCGGTTAAGCCTCCGCTTTCGGCTCAGGTTATGATCTCACAGTTGGTGAGTTCGAGCCCCGCGTTGGACTGTGTGCTGACAGCTCAGAGCCCAGAATCTGCTTTGGACTCTGTCTCCCTCTCTCTGCCCCTCCCCCACTCGCACAAGCTCGCTCGCTCGCTCTCAAAAATAAACATTAAAAAAATTTTTTAAAAAGCACCTAACGCGTGCTGATACATTAGAAAGGAAAAGATCTTCTACAGCAGCCAGACAAGCCCATGACCCAATGACAGTAAATTAACCGGGTCACAAACCACAATCCCAGGGTGCCTGCACCTTGGAGCGACTGTCACAGAGCTGAAGCCACACCTACCCTGGTCACGGTGTCCTGCACCGCGGGGACCGGCAGTCGCGGCAGGGACGTCTGAAAGCTGTACAACATGGGCTTGCGGCCTGAAAAGACCTTGACCATGCCCTTCAAAACAAAAGGTTGTTTTAAAACGTGAGACCGTGTTATAGATGTGAAACCAGCGCTCAAGCACAGACGACTTGCTGACGATTTGCCGACGGTCTGCGGTGGCCTGTACCCCCTCCGGTCCGCGGTCCACCCCTCTGACCCACCCCCACGTGCACAGGGGACCCCAAACAAAACCCAGACTGACGGGAGCCCAAGTGTGACAGAAGCTGCGAGCACCCCAGCCAGGACCCTTCTCGGGCACCCGGATTCCGCCTTCTGACTGCGCCCCTGCACGGGGCCCTCCGTTCGGGACTGGCTCAAAGCTCTGGCTGCAGTGACAAGGGGCTGAGCTGAGAAGCCTGGGCTCGAACCAACCCCAGCAGCAGCGCAGCCCCCCAACCCCACCGCCAAGCCCAGCGGATGGCGCACATTTGCCTATTGCCCTCTATCTAAACTCGCCGTCATAACTAGTCTCCTCCTGCGGACCAGACCTCCAAGGAGTTTCTAGGGCTCGCAGGGGGGGTGGCTGGGACTCAAGTAGCCGTGACCGGGCACGGGGAATGCCATTTGGCCTTATTCTGTCAAGTGTGGGCAGGTCTCCAACTCTCTTCTGGGTGTTAATCTCTGCTTCTCTGGAAATCAGAAATCTCCCAGCCACGCGGGCGCAGGAAGTCGGTTGGGAGGAGAGCAAAGCCCATGGGTGTGGGGGGGCCTGGGGGCGGGGGTGCCTGTCACAGCAGCCCCCGGGGTGTGGAGCTCAGCCGTCACGGGTGAAATGGGACAAACATCCACTGGCGCTATGGGCCCGGGAGAGCAGGCAAAACCCGCCTGCGGTGAAGGGTGCACAAGGGAGACCGGCTGGACGGGCTGGCGACCGGAGCCACTCAGAAGAGCTTCAAGGCAGCGGACGGGCGTCACGTTGCTTTGATGGATGACCTGATGGCAAGCCTGGCACACGCTAATATGCCACATTCAGAACTCACGGACTCTGTCTCCGGCCACACTCATGAATCACAGTGAGCAATGCCCCCGGCAGCACGGAGAGGCCGACTTCCAGGTCAGCTGGCCAAGCGTGGACGGGGAGGGATCCCACGGGGACGCTCCTTTCAAATACAAGCCGCTTGCACGACGTCAGTGCGGCGAGCCAGCCACGGAAGGACCAGCACCGCGGCGAAGGGGGTGGCGGCTGCCCGGCCGGGGCACTGCCCTCCTGCTGCACTGTGAGCCTAAGCCTTTGCTAAGGGGGTGGATCTCATTCACAGGCTCTCTCCGCCGGGGAAAAACGGGGTGGGGCGCGAGGGGACTGCGGGAGCTGAGGCTGTGGCCCGGCGACTGGTCACAGGTCGCAGTCGCTCGCATCCCTCCAGACACGGGCAGCCGGGCACGTGGCCAGACAGCTACAGCCTGTCACACACCAAACGTGCCCCGTAGAAGAGCTTAAGAAAAAACAAAAAAACACCAGGGGCGCCTGGGTGGCCCAGTCGGTTAAGGTCTGACTTCGGCTCAGGTCATGATCTCGCGGTTCGTGGGTTCGAGCCCCGCGTCGGGCTCTGTGCTGACAGCTCGGAGCCTGGAGCCTGTTTCAGATTCTGTCTCTCCCTCTCTCTCTGCCCTTCCCCGCTCACGCTCTGTCTCGCTCGCTCAAAAATGAACATTAAAAACCAAAATCCACACAAGTCAGGCAACGCGTGCGAGGCGGCCTCAGTTACCATCCAGATCTTGGTGGCGCGGCTCGTCCTGCCGTGCTGCGCGAACATCCAGCCGTGGTAGGAGAGCAGCACCTTGAGGGAGTAGCGCATGGTGATGATGAGGGCCACCCACAGCCCCGTGCCGAACAGGAGGCCACTGACCACGTTCTTCGTCTGGCTGGACATGTAGCCGCTGCGGAGGCGACACAAGCCGAGAGAGCGTCACGCGCTGCCGGCCGGGGCGGCCTGCCCTGGACCCGAGACCCTGGACCCCGGACCAAAGGGGAGACACTCGAGGGGGAGCCTGGGTGGCTCTGTCGGTTACGCGTTCCACCTCACGGTCCGCGAGTTTGATCCCCACGTCGGGCTCCGCGCGGACAGCGTGGAGCCTGCTTGGGATTCTCTGTCTCCCTCTCTCTCAGTCCCTCCCCCATTTGTGTGCGCGCTCTCTCTCTCTCTCTCTCCCAGAATAAATAAACTTAAATAAATGAATAAAAAAAGAGAGGGGTGACGCTAGATTCACTGTGTGTCGGCCCAACTCTCAAAAGGCTCCGGCGTCCTTCTCCCGTCCGCTGTGCTGGGTCTCAAGAGAAACGGAGGCCACTGCGCTCTCAGGGAAAACGCACGATGCCCGCCAGGGTCTGGGGACAGTGACGGGCATGTGCGAGGCAGTGGCCTGCCCACGATGAAACCCACGCCCCACGTCCACCTGCACCTCGCCATTAGCTGTAAGATGCTGAGATCATTTGGGAAAACTATTACTTTAACTGTCGAGATCAAAAGAGCTCGTTTTGGACGTAGGCAGGAGTACTTACCATGAAAGAACCAAGTAAACTGATCGTGCAAAGTGATCATTTAAATTTTTGCTTTTTATGGGTTTTTTTTTAATTTATTTCTGAGAGAGAGAGAGAGAGAGAGAGCGCACAAGCAGGGCAGGGACAGAGAGAGGAGACAGACAGACAGAAGCAGGCTCCAGGCCCTGAGCTGTCAGCACAGAGCCCGACGTGGGGCTCAAACTCACAAACTGAGATCATGACCTGAGCTGAAGGTGGATGCTTAACCGACTGAGCCACCCAGGCGCCCCTCATTTAAATAATAAACCTAAAGAAAGGAAACGTTTTTGTTTGCTAGGGAAAGGGATCTACTTATTGTACGGTAAAGATGAGACTTTAAAAATGAGTAGAAACGTAACTATTTCTACATCTTTGTGGCATTCAGTTTTAGTTGCTTCTCAAAAACCACAACCTAGTTATAAAATAAAAAGGATTTAAATAACAAACACTGGGGCGCTGGGGTGGCTCAGTTGGTTAAGAGTCCTACCCTCGATTTCGCAGAGATCAAGCCTCGCATCGGGCTCTGCGCTGCCGGCACGGAGCCTGCTTGGGATTCTCTCTCCCTCCCTCTCTCTCTGCCCTTCCCCCGCTCGCGCTTTCTCTCTTGCTCTCAAAGTAAATAAGTGACAGATGTTGGCAAGGACTCAGAGAAAGGGGAAGCCTTGTGTCGTGGTGCCGCAGCCACCGTGGAAAACAGTGTGGAGCTTCTTCAAAAACACTACAAACAGCTACCATATGATCCAGCAATTCTAGCTCGAGTGTTTATCGGAAGGGAACAAAGCCACTATCTTGAAAGGACATCTGCATCCCCACGTTCACTTCGGCATTATCTACAACCGGCGGAGTGTCCACCAGCAGGTGAATGGCTGCAGAGGTGGGGTACAAGCAGAACGGAAGATTGTGCTGGAAGACCCTGCCGGCTGTGACAGCCACGGACCCAGAGGGCACGATGCCACGGAAAGAAGTCAGACAAAGGAAGACAAATACGATTTGATCTCACTTACATGTGGAATACAAATAAATAAATAAGTAAATAAACATATAAATCCAAACCACAGACAGACAACAGACAGTAGTTGCCAGAGGCAGGGGATGTGGGCAAAACAGGGGAAAGTGTTAAAACATACAAACTTCTGGCTACGAGACAAGGAAGTCCCAGGGAGCGTGCTGACTAGAGTTAAGAATACACACTGTAGATTTAAATGCTGCTGGGAGGGACCTGGGATCTCAACGGGTTGGGAACCCGACTTCGGCTCAGGTCATGATCTCACCGCTCGTGGGTTCGAGCCTCACGTCGGGCTCTGTGCTGACAGCTCAGAGCCTGGAGCTGCTTCCGATTCTGTGTCTCCCTCTCTCTCTGGCCTTCCCTGCTCCTGTGCAGGCATGTGTGTGCTCTCTCTCTCTCTCAAAAATAAACATTAAAAAATAAATGATTTGAGGAGGCGCCTGGGTGCCTCAGTCAGTTAAGTGTCCAGCCTTGGCTCAGGTCATGATGTCACAGTTCATGGGTTCGAGCCCCGCATCAGGCTCTGCACTGACATCATGGAACCTACTTGGGGTTCTCTCTCTCTCTCCCTCTCTCTCTGCCCCTCCCCTGCTCACATGCACGCGTGCTCTCTCTCAAAATAAATAAACTTAAAAAAAAAAAACTGCTGGTAGACTAGATCATAAAAGCTCTCTTCACAAGAAAAAAAAACTTGCACCTATATGTGGAGATGAATTTAGCCAGGCTTGTGGGAATCACTTAAAGCTATATAAAACTTCTGTCAAATCATAATGTTACGTACCTAAAACCAACGTGACGTGATTATGGCAATTACATCTCGTCTTTCAAAATTGTTTAAGAGTGCTTCCAATTCTTAACACAACCAATGTACATAACCTAAAGTTATTTGCAATCTTTAAAAACCGCCAAGTTACACCTTATCATACTTCAGTAACATCAAAACTAATGATCTTTAAGGTAAAATACTTTTCCTCCAAAACCTGTGTCTCTAGGGGCACCTGGGTGGCTCAGTCGGTTAAGCGTCCGACTTCGACTCAGGTCATGATCTCAGTTAGTAGGTTCGAGCCCCACATCGGGCTCTGTGCTGACAGCTCAGAGCCTGGATCTGCTTCAGATTCTGTGTCTCCCTCTGTCTCCGCACCTCCCTCACTCACACTCTGTCTCTCTCTCAAAAATAAATAAACATTTAAAAAAAAAAATCTTCCGAAACTCCCAGGGCCGGACAAACGCAGAGCAAACCCCACACAGCCATCTGCGCTTATGAAAACAGCCACCCAGGACCGTCGGAGATGCTCTCCAGGAAGATGGTTCCAGAATGCTCCTCAAGCCTGGGAGACGCTGGCCCTTAACCTGGTCTTTCCAAATCTGGGCCAGGGACGGCCCAGTTCACCGCAATTGGTTTAGAGGGAACAAAGAAACAAATCATATAAAGATCCAGATTATGAAGGGCTTTAAATAGCCAACACTCCTAAATATAACCCAGCGTTAAGAGACCACACCAGAGAGTAAATTAAAAATCTGTGTTAAACCCCCAGCAGCCTGAAAAGTCTGTAGAAATAACATTACTTGGCGGGGCTTGGGGGGGGGGGGTGTTGTGCTGGCTGCAGGGGTCCGGCCTACGCACGCTTCTCCTGAAATGCCGGCATTTTTCTTCTAGGCTCTGCAGACGCTTATAAAGGCACCAGCCGGCATTCATGAGGTCGCTTTGAGGCCATGAGCGACTCGGCTGGACTCTGGGCTTTGAATATAAGGGTTCAGGAGCAAGGGGCGCCTGCTCAAGGCAAAACAAGACCATGCTTTTAAATTACAACCACGGAAGTACTGCTTCAGGGTGATCGCAATCCAATTCAGTCCCGAGCTGGGGGGGTGTTCCCTCGAGTCACACCCGCCGGTCTATTCCTTTCTGTAGGACTGAGATGAAATCCAAACAGCCAGCAAGGGGCCGCTTTATCAAACGGCCCTGCGTTCATCTGCTCGGCTCAGGCCGGCCCCCCCACTACAGAGATGGCCCGGGAAACGCGAGGACACCCTGGGCGGCCCTCTCCTCCGTCACAGCAGTTCCCACCGTCCACACGCACCCTCTGGCTCGAGAAACAAAGCCCAGCAATGGAACAAGGACTTTGGGGCCCGTTATTTCTCTAGTAAGAGACCCAAAAGGTTTGTCGGTGTAAACAAGCAAGAGAGAAATAGGATTGGAGGTCTGGTACGGAACAGCCACGGCAGCATCGGAGGTATGGGAGCCTCTCCAACCTGAAAACAGGGGCACCCGGGGGGCTCAGTCAGTTGAGCAACTGACTTCAGCTCAGGTCATGAGGTTCAAGTCTAGCGTCGGGCTCTGTGCTGGCAGCCAGCTCAGAGCCTGGAGCCTGCTTCAGATTGTGTCTCCCTCTCTCTCTGTCCCTCCCTCTCTCTCTCTCTCTAACTATTAAAAAAATTTTTTAATAAAAAAAATCACTAACAAAAATCGCTAACTTCCTAGAGGATTTGAGATCCGAAACGGGTACTTACGTAGTGTCAAGGGTCCGATTGATTTTCGCAATGATTCCCAGCGAGGGGTCGATCTTGGCGTACATGGTTGACATCACGCCCACCACCACGATGAGCCAACTGGAGGGGCTTGCCGGGTACACGCCAGTGATGATTCCATTCTAGAAACAGAGCATGCTCCGTGAGCAGGTCCCGCCCACAAAATCCACGGCCCCTGGTAGCGAGGGGAGTGGGATGACGGGCAGTGGGAAGGAGGCGTTTGCAGCATGTGGTGGCTACGTGACCACCCTGTCACTACTGGAAATCTTCCCCAGAGCCTCCAGTCCCTTCGCTCCCTCTGCTTCTGAACCAAATCCCTCCCTGGATCAGATTCCCTGAATGTGACCCCAGGATGTTAGAATCACCCCGAGGCACCAGGTCAACGTTGATTCCGCGATCTCCACCCAGGCTGGTTCTTGACACCCACGAGGTAAGGATGTCACTGAGCCGACACCACTCCTGATGCTCCTGAATCAAGGGGCTGCTCAACCCTCAAGTATTTCCAAGACACCTCACTCCATGTTGCGAATTTGCTGAACGATCCTTCAGCCAACTCCCCGCCCCCCCCCGCCCACTACCATTAAAAGTAGCAAAAAAACCAGAAAAAGCAGCAGAGGGGGGAAGGCAGATAGCAACAAAATTTTGGAAACCAGATAAGCAACGTGGCTCCTCATTCTCTTTATTTTTGTGTTTGTTCCAAAACTTCTAATTAAAAACAAAAGTCTCACGAAGCCATCTTAATCAGAGATTACTCTGACCAAGACAATGGATTTAAAAACTCTCAAAGCCTNACCCCGCATCCTCCATGCTGGTCCCACCGGATTCCCCACTGCCGACAGGTGGAGGGAAAGAGATTTTAAACAGAGTGGGGGTCCTTTTGGTGTTCTCTGAAATAAGTGTTTTTAAGGCAAATAAATGCATATATTACATTACAATACAATGGGAGGCGGGGGGCACCTGAGTGGCTCAGTCAGTTAAACATCCAACTTTGGCTCCTGGCCTGGATCTCAGTTCGTGAGTTTGAGCCCCGAGTCAGGCTTGTTGCTGACAGCGTGGAGCCGGCTTTGGATCCTCCCTCTGTCCCTTCCCCACTGTACTCTCTCTCAAAAATAAATTTTAAAAAATTTGGTTTTTATTTATTTCTGAGAGAGAGAGAGACAGTGTGAGCAGGGGAGGGTCAGAGAGAGAGAGAGAGAGAGAGACAGTGTGAGCAGGGGAGGGTCAGAGAGAGAGAGAGAGAGAGAGAGAGACAGTGTGAGCAGGGGAAGGTCAGAGAGAGAGAGAGATACAGAATCTGAATCAGGCTCCGGGCTCTGACCTGTCAGCACAGAGCCCGACGCGGGGCTCGAACCCACGAACCGTGAGATCATGACCTGAGCCAACGTCGGACGCTTAACTGAGCCACCCAGGCGCTCCGTAAAAAAAAATTTTTAACAAATAAATAAAATAGAGGCAGGAAGGGTCTAGATGGAAGGTCTCCCGCTCACCCACCCTCCCCTGCCGCGCCCCTTGCTCGGAGCCGCATGCTCCTGGGACAGGCCCCTTGGTCGGGCTCGGCTGCGCACTGTTCAAACTCCGTATCTGCTGGTCTTGCCCCTTAGCTGCCCTGCCAGGTCTCTGAGACCAGAGCACACGTGCACTCGGCCGCAGAGACCGGTGGCCACAGCTCTGCCCCAGCTTTCCCTTCTCTTGGATTTGAGGGTAAAGAAGGGGCTGCTCTGGGCAAGGTCGGGCGCCAAAGCGCGCTGTCCCCTCTAGGCGGCGCCCTCTTCTGCCGCGGTGTCACCCGGGCTGGTGTGTGACCTGGAGCCCCCTGGCTGTGCCCCAGGCACCTGTCCAGCAAGGCTGGTTCTCCGGGGCCCACCCACCTTCTCTGAGGTCACCGCTCTCACCTACTTGGGTTCTGGCCCTTTCTCAACAGGCCTGCGCTGAGCCTCACCCTCCGAAAAGGAAACTGGAAAATCAATACAGTTACCCATTTCCTTCATTCCTGCTGGGAGGGGAACCTGACGAATCTGCCTCCCGTCTGAATGAATTTTTTCCAAACGTGCATTTTATTCCTTCTGTGATTTTCAAAACCAATTGAATTTACAAGCGAAAGGAAAACAAGGTTTGTGGTTAATTAAACACGGTGAATACATTTCCACTTTTTCAGGTAAACAGGATTGAGAGCATTTGAAGTTAGCTATATTTGACTTTCCGGGCGCCTATTTCAATGTTTGGTTAACTTTTTTATTACTTATTTATTTATTTATTTAAATTTTTAATGTTTATTTATTATAGAGACAGAGAGAAACAGAGCACGAGTGGGAGAGGGGCAGAGAGAGGAAGACACAGAATCCGAAGCAGGCTCCAGGCTCCGAGCTGTCAGCACGGGGCCCAGTGTAGGGCTCGAACTCCCGAGCTGTGAGATCAGGACCTGAGCCCAAGTTGAACGCTCAACCGACTAAGCCACCCAAGCACCCCAATGTTTGGCTAATTTTATCAGCGAGGTACCAGTTAGATAAATTCATTGCAATTCATGCAGCTGGGAAACAACCCTTCTTCTACAAGGTGTAAAGGGTTCTGGACTCCGAGCCGGAGACACGGATGAGAGTCTTTCCTCTGCTTCTCCGAGCAGGTCACTTACCTTCTCTGAGCCGCAGCTCACCCGCCCAATCCCCCTGCCCGCCTTCCAGAACATTCGGGAAGCCGGTGAGAGTGTTTCACAAGGACAGAAAAATCAATTACGTGCCAATCACCGCCCGACACGCTTCCGCCTCAACGGCACCCGGAGGCATTTTCTCTAATACGAACACGGGCGGCGTGCAGATCTAAACAGGTATCAGCTAACCTTGAATCTGATGAACTTCTTTTTCCAGGAATGAAGTCCAGACAGGTAGATCTGCTTGAGGGCCTCGTGGCTCAGCCGCAGGTCGATCCCATCTGGGGTGACTGTGAACTGGAAGGCCACGGCTTGGTGGGCTTCTGCCATCTTCGGTGTTGCCCTAGGAAGAGGGGAGAGTGTCACCGGCCAGCATCCCACCAGGTGTAAGAAACCCCTTCCACAGCCCTGTGGCTCGTTCCCTAGCCACCTAACAACACACTTCATATTCCATTAAGAGATCCAATTCTGGGATTCCCAGCCCACCCCTCCCCTGCCTGTCGGCACTAGACACTCGACCTACCTCTACTCAGAGGCTGGGGGGGGGGTGGGGGGGGGCCCCTCCCACCCGGAACCCCCCACCCCTGGCCCCCACCTGGGGCCATCCCATGGAACCGCCCCTCCAGGCCAGCAGCCCAGGCCACACCTGCTGACTCAGGAAGCCAGTGGCTCTTCACCACCCTGCCCATCTCATTCCCGCCCCCGCCCCGCCGCCCGGGGGCTGGCACAGAGGAAACCCAGAGGGTCCACAAAGGAGTCCGGGATGGCCCTGAACCCCCGATCTTCAGGCAGGGGAACCGGGACTCCAGTGTGCGTGTGGCTGCCGCCTTGAGGGACTGCCCGGCCGCCACAAGACTCTGTGAAATCCAGGCACACGGCGTCCTCAGGTGGTGGTGTCTGTGCGTGTCCGGGGCCAGGCCCTCCTCCTCGTGGCTGAAACCAACCTGGGTGCNGCCGCCGGCCTCCCTCCCGCACAGCTGGCCCCTCTGCCTCCTTCTCTTCCGACCCTCCACTGTCTCTGCCCGAGCGCCCCGTGGGAAAAGGGCAGCTCACGGAGGGAGGGGAAAGCCACCGAGAATCGTAACAGAATCCCAAAACTGAGCCTTCTCATCACAAACGATTCCTCCCCCTTTCCCTGTTTAAGCCTACAGAGCGCGGGCGCAGGACCCACCGGTCGTCAGCAACAGGTAACGCGCTTTCTGAGATGCCCCGTTACGAAAGCCCAGACCAGCCTAGTCCTCAGCGAATTGGAACAGACAGCCCGAGTAGAGGCCCCAAAAGGCACGCAGCTTTCATGCATTTGCTCCTTTAGCAAGAGTTTGTTGACTGCCTCCTATGCGCCAGCCACGGGGAGAATCAAGGCCTTGGCAGAAAGGACCCCCGCAAACCCCCCCAACAGCTCGGACAGGGAAGCCAAAGGAAGAGGGGGAGCCGGAGGGGACCTCCCAGGTGACACGGGAAGCCCAGGAGATGATCGGCCTGAGGGCAAGCCTTCCAAGCCTAAAGGTAAAACAAGACTCTAGGTAGGGGTCAAGGGCCAGTCAAGAGCAGGCAGCTAACCTGGGAGAGGAATGCCCAAGGCAGCCGTGGAAGAGAGATGCGTTTCATGCTAAGAAAAAAAGAAAAGCACCCAAGGGTTTTAAGCTACAGTTTGTGTTTCAAGAAGTCCAGTCTGGCGCCTGAAACGACTGTGGCCGGGCAGGGAAGCGTGGCCAGAGGGAAGGGCAAGCCGTCTTCCAGGAGGCAGCGACCAGCCGAAGGACCGACTCCAGAAAGTCTTCAGAGGCCTCCCTGGGGCCTCTGGCCCATCCGCTCTCGGGAGCCACTCACTGACACAGGAGAGTCCCCATGCGGGCAGGACAGGTAGGGACGGGTGTGTGGGGATGTCACTGGGGAGCATCCAGGTGGGATGCCGGGCACAGAGGGACAGGCTCGGACAGGCACACCTGGGAAGTGACAACACGCTGCACCTGAGACTCCGCTTTGGTGATGATGAAAGAGCAAGTGGGCTAAACTGCATCCCACATGCAAGCTCCCGAGCTTAGTGCGGTCTGCAAAGGGTTCAAGGTTACTGACGTGTTATCTCACAGGCACGGAGCCAGCGTCCCTCGCCTGGCCAGCTGTGAAGACACAGACCCCATGCCCGCAAGCAGCGAGCTCCCCAAGCAAATGTCCTGCTGCAGGTAATTCAGGATGTGGAAGGGGGCATCCAAGCCGCTCTGAATCCTTTCCTCAAAAAGCTATCCGAGTGTCTCTAGGATTCTCCAGGGCTTCACGGTTAACCCTGAGCCCCTCCCCACGAAGATTTCAGGCTCCGTGTGTGGCAGGAGACAGGCGTTACCGAGACAATTCTGCAGAGTGTGAAGCATGGCCACAAGGTTACCCTCTCGATGGTTTATAAGATCATTTGAGGACCTTAACCAGACCTGCTGGATTATTAATGCAGATGGAACATAAACACAGTGTCTGTAGATCAT
The DNA here is from genome assembly GCF_008692635.1 of Crocuta crocuta. Taxonomy (NCBI): domain Eukaryota; kingdom Metazoa; phylum Chordata; class Mammalia; order Carnivora; family Hyaenidae; genus Crocuta; species Crocuta crocuta. The sequence goes on along the minus strand of NW_027530380.1, from coordinate 1,411,957 downwards.
TCTATCCAAAGGTACGGGTCCGTTGTTTGCTCGGGGATCCAACCTCCGCCCGGGGGAGGCAAGCGAGATAGGGAGCATGTGGGTCTCCTTCCAGGACTCGATGGCCTTTTCAGGACACTGGATTTTCCTAAGGATTTGCTTGTTTTGATTGCTTCGAACTAAAAAACCAAATGTAAGAGTCCGAAAGGCACCCCAAAACGGACAAATCTGTCTTCCTAGCTTTGCAGTCGCCCAGAGAGAGGCTGCCCTGAGCCCAACTCCCTCTTCGAGCCACAGCAGTAGTTAGTGGACCTAGTGAACCGGACGACACAGGTTTGAACACTGAAAAGGTCTCCGTGCAAATCTAGTAAGCAAGCATTCCACCAATCCTGGCATCCACAGCCTCATGTTTAAAAACACTTACATGGGGCGCCTGTGTGACTCAGTCGGTTGAGTGTCTGACTTCGGCTCAGGTCACGATCTCATGGTTCATGAGTTCGAACCTCGCATCGGGCTCTGTGCCGTCAGAGCACAGAATCTGCTTTGGATCCTCTCTGGCCCTCTCGCACGCTCTCTCTCTCTAGCCTAGAGCTGGGGGCAGATGGCGGACTGAGTGGGGTAAGGGGAGGAAGGCTTCTTTCCTGGGTGTTGAAAACGGAAAACGTTTCAATGTTAACTGCGCTAATGACTGCACGTATCTGTGAATGGACTCACAAGCTGTTGGAGCGTTCACTTTTGATGGGTGTGTGGACTGCGTGGTAAGTTAAACCACAATAAGGCTGTTCTTAAAAAAAAACAAACAACACTGCCTCATGAGATTGAAGTGTTATCTGTTCAACGTTTATGCCCCTAAACCTTCTCTCCTCAAATCCAGAATTCCAGTGTCCCACTCACGGAGAACTCAGCTCCTTCCAATAACTATCAGCTTGCGGCATCTGGGAACTGCCGTTAAATATTTTTAGGTATCGAATGATATTGTTATTTTAAAGAGCTGCTATGCTTTCGCGATGAACTATTGCTAAACTTCAGTATAAATATGCTGAAATATTTATCAGTACAAGTTCGCCTGGGTCTGCTTCAAAATCCCTGGGCGTGGAGGGCGTGGACGGACCGAGTTATGAACCGGCCACGTGCGGGAACTGAGATCAGGCAGTGGCCATATGGGGGTGTGTTATGCTGGTCTCTTTTCTCCATTCGTTACTGAAAATACTTTTAATGAACTAAAACACCTGTCTACATGGCTCAGCGCTACCTCTCACCCTCGGAGACCAACCTTCAAAGCTCCCTTGACCCTTCGAGGGGTGGTCAGCGCCCGCCTTCTGGGCACATCTCACCGTTGGCCACGTGAGCCAGAAGCCGGGACCAGCAGAGCCACGGCCAGGCCCCACAACCCATGCCCACAGTCAAAGTCAAGTCAGGAGGGGCCCGTTTGCAGGGTTTCTGCCTGCCCACAAGCCGGCCCGTGCATTACACGGGAATATGCTCCACCCACCCAACCATATCTGGACGAGGGAGGGAGGCTGCCTGTCGAATCACTGCACTCCGCACCTGCTATGCCCTGTGCACACCCTCACCTCTCACCCAGGTGGGTGTGGGCAAAGCCTGCGACCTGCCCTGCCTGCCTCACCTCCGGGTCTCCCCCAGAAGAAGGGCCAGAAGACCTGAGGAAGACACGGCTCCCACGGCTTCCCAAAGGCTGACGGCACCCAAGGCCAGGGGAGCAGAGAGAGACCGCCGCCCCAGGTGGAAGGAGGCGAGCCATGAATCAATGCAGGGACCATCAGGAATTATTATTATTATTATTAGGAGGACCCCAAAAGAGCCCCGGTGAGATGCTGTGACCACAGGCATGCACAGAACAATACCTGTGAGCCCCCTTCCTGGAATGTTAGTCTTCTGCCACGTGGACTTGACCTGCCCGGTCGCCCGCTCTCCACTCCTGGGTCAGCCTCTGTGGAGTCCTTGCCCTGTCACTCTCTGCGCAGCCGGGAACCCTCCACCCTGTAAGAGGAAGGGCCCCGGGCCAGCTGGCAGCCCAGGCCTGCGGCTGGATCCCGGCCACTGGATCCCGGCCACCTGACTGGACAGCTCTTCTCTGTAACCCTTCAACCTTCCAGGATGGCGGGGAAGGGCCGCAGCACAGAGGGGCCGCCAGGGCCTGGTGAGCGGGCAGCACCACCCCCTCCCCGCCTCCCGGGGCTGTCGGGGGGCTCTGATATGTCCCACATAGGCTGGAGAGCCCTCGCTCACCCTCACCCCTGCGCTGGGGACAAGCGCCAGCTCCTGCTGATTTGGAAAGGTGAGCTGTCCCTTCCCCCACCCCATACCATCCCCACCTGAGCACCTATCTACCTGGTTGGAGAGGGGACCTCCCCGGGGACAGCGCTCTCGAGCGTGGCCCCCGGGGTCCACCTGCTGGCAGGACGGCCCCTGTGGCCCGAGGTCTCAGCCAGCTGGGGAAGGGAGTACAGTACAGGCAAGAAAAGCAAGCAAGTCAAGAGGGGGAGGGGCAGGGAGACAGGCTGCAAAGAAAAGAAAAGGCAGATGGATGAGAAGTGAGCATTACTCCCCTTTCTGTCATTCATTTGTTCTCTCAAATCATCACTGAGCAACTACCAGAGGCCTGCGGACAAGAAATCTGGAGGTGCCTGGGTGGCCCAGTCGGTTAAGCAAACGACCGGCTCAGGTCATGATGTTGAGGTTCGTAGGTTTGAGCCCCCGGACTGGGCTCTGTGCTGACAGCTCGGAGCCTGGAGCTGCTTCCAATTCTGCGTCTCCCTCTCTCTCTGCCCCTCCCCTGCTCATTCTCTCTCTCTCTCAAAAATAAAGATTTAAAAAAAAATTTTTAAACACAGACAAGAAATCTGAACAGGAAAGGAGCACCGGGTGACTCAGTCGGTAAAGCCTCCAACTCTGGATTTCGATTCAAGGCATGATCTCGAAATGTAGGAGTTCGAGCCCCCCATTAGGCTCTTTCGCTGACAATGAGGAGCCTGCTTGGGATGATTCTCTCTCTCTGTTTCCCCCTCCCCTCCTTCTCTCGGTCTCAAAATAAATAAACTTAAAAAAAAATCTGAACAGGAGGGAACAGGATGACAGGGGTATCACCTGGGAACACAGACTGGCTGCTCCTGCCCCAGAAAGTGCCAGGGAGGCCCCTTGGGGAGGATTCCTGCAGTCAAGCCACCTCTCGCTGTGTACCTGCCAGACGAGCTCGGAAGTAAACTAGAAGTCACAGCTCAAGGTGGCGAAATTTATCAACATGCTGAAGACAGGAAACCCTCTCTCTGTGGTCTGGCACCCTGTGGGGTGCTCCGGCCCTGTTCCTTTGCCCTGGCGCTGCCAAAATCCTCCCTGGCTGCACCAAGTGGAGACTGCCAGCTCAGAGGCCCCATCCGCTGGTGAGCTTGGCATCAACCTCCTTGCCTGGAACACACCTGGGCGCCGCCCCCTCCCAGGCTGAGCGTGGGAGCCATGTGGCGGTGCTACTTTAGAAATCACGGAGGCCACCAGGAGGGGAGAGACTGTCCAAGGACTGCGCCAGAGACTTAAGCACCTTATGCTAATCCGCTCTCAGAAGAACACCAAGATCCAGAGTAAGGCGCTCCGTCCGGGTGGGAGCGACGACCTATTTATCCCAATTTTTATAAATTCTCATCGCCGGCCTATTATGTGGGTGTTCGTACAGCGCTCCAAGCTCATTCCCCCAGGCCCCTCTGCTTGGACCAGCCACTCCCCCGCCACGCCCCGACCATGACTGGGAAGGGGGCAGGTGGGAGGGCCTGCTAACCCCAACCCACAGCTGGGATGCCTCCGGCTCTGGCTCCGCTCCCCAATTCTGGCTCCACACCCAGCTCAAAGCTCCCCTCCCGCAAGGCTGCCTGGGAGTCCACATTCCCAGAGAACAGGGTCCCGCCGGGATTGTAGGCGCACTGCCTGGCTGAGCACTCAGGCGCAGACCCTTCATTTCATCTCCCAACGGCAGCGGTGAGCGTCCCCGAGTCCCCGCTCAAGTACAAGTCCGGGGAGGACCACAGACCGAACATCAAGGGGACAAGTCGGGGGGAGGTACAGTTATTTTAAGTTTGACAACTCTGCCCAGTGCCACTCGCTCCATCTCTGGCCAATACGTTGGTCTGTGCTCGTGTTTCAAGCGTCGCTGCTTTCTCTCCCCCATCAATTCTATTTCGCCGTAACGGCAGAGGTCAGCGGCCTGCCGATCCTAAGGCTAGGCCACCCCGAAGAGGCTCGGGTCCCCTTCGCCTTCAGGGGAAGGCCGGCCACGGAGCCACCCCCACCCCAGGTGCTGGGACAGGCAGCAGGCTGAGGAAAGGAGGTGAAAGGTCAGCCTGTTACAAAGTGGCTTCCAAGACAGGCCCCAGGGGAAAATTCAGAGGTGGAAATCGCCTCCGTAATAAACAGTAGAACCTGCCTGTGACATGGGACTTCCAACCAAAACATACTAATTCTGTGCCGTCAGAGCTCTTTCAACAGAGCCTTGAAACCAACGATAAAGAGAGAGGTAGGAAGAGAGGTAGGAAGGAGAGTAGGTAGCTAGATAAGACAGATATGAAATGGAGGCTCATTTTTGTGCTTTTAACAACGAAGATACAAAATACTCCTCTACCCACCCGTCTGGCATAGGCTGGACAACACACATTTAGCCGAAGTTACCCATTCACTCCCCGCTGGAGTCCGTGGAACGGCACGGAATTTACCAGCGAGACCAAAGCTCGGTGTCAACACACACACACCTGCCCAAGGTCACGGCCAGCAGAGAGCAGCGCGGGGGATCAGACCCACGTCCGACCTCCAAACCCACGTGCTTACCATTCAAAGTTCCACGCACGATCCCTAAAGCTACGGCAGATGTACAGTGGGGTCACTCTGTTGTAACCGGAAGTGGCTGCCGTCAGCAGTAAAACTACAGTAAGTACAGACACGGCCGGTGCCAGCGCTAAAATTCTCCGCGGGCACCGTCTCCCAACCGTGGTTGCACAATTTGCTGGCATGCAGGGGCTGGCCCGTCTGCTCCGGCTCGGCACGGCACGGACACCGGGCAGGGACATGGGAGCGGAGAGCCTGCTTCCCACATCAGGGGGGAAGCAGAGGCCAGAGGACCCTCAGGCCACCACCCCTGGGAAAACTCTCGAGGGGAGACACCACAGGCACTGTCTGTAGCGTCACCCTCGACAGAGGCCAGAGCAGGGCTGCACATCCTCCCTCTGGGTTCCGCTTGGCCACATGAAGCGGGTTCTGGCTCCAGGACGGCCGCAGCGCAGGAAGCCCCGGTCCTGCCAAGCAGGGCTACAGAGATGGCACCCAGGCCGGCCTCAGTACTGCTACCCACGGCACTTCAAGGAAGGTACCAGAAGGTTCTGGAAGTGCATCATCATCAGCCAGGGGTTTCCCCAGACCTGCATGTGTGGCAAGGTTCATGCCTTTCTTTTTTTTTTTTTTTAAGTAATGTCTACACCCAGCGTGGGGCTCGAACTTACAACCCCAAGATCAAGAGTCGCCTGCCCGCAGACTGAGCCAGCTGGGCACCCCAAAAAGGTTCGTCACGTTGCTCAGATTCCTTCTTGCTCGTTCGGCATTTCGTGTCCCCGCTATTACGGTCACAACTAGGGCAAGAAGTCAGGTGCAGGCAAAAATGAGCAGTAACAGGAAGAAAAAGAAAGCTCCTCCCCCGCCCCCCTCCCCGCTGCATGCGGGCACTTAGCCTCTCCGCCATCGTGCTCTGTGTCGTGTTCACCGAGACATGATTCTCTGTGACTGTGTGCTTGTGTTTGCTTGGTAAGTGCGCATACAAATAAATGCAGATTATTTCCCTAACCTGAAGGAGGCACCTTAGAAGCAAGAACATGAGACTCAAAACTCACTTGATGTATGTGGGAGGGCTCCGTGCACAAGAAAGGTGCAGGTACGGTCATTAATGAGGTGTGGTCTCTTGAATCAACCACTGAGCGTTTAATGTTTTCATTAATTAACTGGCCATACAATTCACTTATCGCAGTAAAGTATATCATAATACACCATTCACATGTATGGAGTAAATATGCCGAGTCAAGGCAGATTACAGAGGGAATTTGGAATCAGTACGCCTTTTATTTTAAGTCTCTGGAAAAACAACAGCTTCTGCCTAAGGAGGTACTGTAAAAAATAAACCAAATGCAAAAAATTAAAAATAAACCTGGGGTGCCTGGGTGGCTCAGTTGGTTAAGCATCAGACTTTGGCTCAGGTTATCATCTCGCGGTTTGGGAGTTTGAGACCCGCATCGGGCTCTGTGCTGACAGCTTGGAGCCTGCTTCAGATTCTGTGTCTCCCTCTCTCTCTGCCCCTCCCCTGCTCATGCTCACGCTCTCTCTCGCTCTCTCGCTCTCTCAAAGAATAAATAAAACATTGAAAAAAATAAAAATAAACCAAATGCAAATTTGCACCTAATTTCGCCCCACTTCAGTAATGGCTTATCAGGTGAATACAAAGAAATGTGATCTGCGCACAAGAATTGGGGAAAGGTTACGGAGGGTCACATCTTTGTGAAGAAAACAGAATGTCCCTGGCAGTTTTCTGCACTATCTGTTCAATTCTCCCCAGATGCAGGGACCGGACAGCACGATCATACCCATTACACCTGCCACACGCAGGGCTGATCGGTGTCAGGCCCAGTGGGCACGGAGGTGAGAGGGATGCTAACGCCCAGGTCCTCTGCCTGCCCAGTGGTCCAGGAAGCAGCATGTTGGGGGGCGGGGGGGGGGCAGACAGCACAAGTTTTGGAGAACACAGATCTGGATCCAAATGCCAGCTGTGACACTTAGCTGTGTGTGTGTGTGTGTGCGCGCGCACGCGTAAAAGAAAGAGAGACCTTGAGCAAAGGTCATAGCCTTATCACAAGACCCGTTTCCTGGCATATAAAGTATGAGACTATCCACCCATCACATCAAGTGATGGGGCCATCGCGTTAGGGACACGCTGTACCTTCCCAATCAGTCCTGTGCTCCCGGAACGTGGGTTTTAATGGGGATTTGTGGCCTCCTTTCCAGNTCATCTAACTTTGACACTTAGCTTGCCCCAACACTGCTGGGTTCATTTCTATCCCGCTGTACAACAGGTGGGCTTGAAAATGTGGAAAGAAACTTAAACTCTTCACGTTAAATTTTTTTTAAGGGCACTGGAGATGCCGACGTTTAGGAGAATCAATGATCAATGCATTATCTCATAAACAAGGAAGTCTTTCATAAAAAGTACAATGTAAGTTACAGCACATGACAATTTCTTACAGCCATAGTTATTTTGTGTTTGCTTTTAATAGAAACATGTATTGGGGCACCTGGGTGGCTCAGCTGGTTAAGCATCTGACTCAGCTCAGGTCATGACCTCACAGTTTGTGAGTTCAAGCCCCAAGTTGGCAGAGTGGGGTGACCTTGAACCCTGCACTGGGTGAACTAGAGCCCTGTTTCGGGCTCCACAGGTCAGCGTGCAGTCTTCATGGAATTCTCTCTGCCCCTCGTGGGATTCTCTCCCTCCCCCTGGCCCCACTCACTTGCATGCTCTCTCAAAAATAAATAAACTTAAAAATAATAAACACGTATTACTTTTTAATGGGGCGGGGATAGGAGATTCTAAAGAGAATGAATTAACCCCTAGCTTGACTCCTCCGAAACTCAACATCCCCCAAGTTCACGGAACCCATTCATCTCCCACCCGGGGAACCATAAAAAAGGAGGTGCATGCAATGGGGATCCACGGGACCCCAGAGGAAGCCTGTATACTGGTGGGTGGAAGGGGTCACTGGTCGCTTGATATGGGAAGTAACCAGCTTGGGGGTCTCCCATCCAGAAGCCCCTGACCATGGGAACAGGGGTACCAGAGTGGAAGAACCCAACAGTTTCTTGTGCTTGTTGTTTCTGTTGCACAAACTTCCAGAGCCCCAAAGGACCCCACCACATTAGGAGGCTGCGGTGATCCAGGGGGAAAAGGGTGCTCAAACTTTCCTGGGGCGCCTGGGTGGTCAGTCGGTTAAGCGTCCGACTTTGCTCAGGTCATGATCTCGCGGTTCGTGGGTTCCAGCCCCGCGTCGGGCTCTGTGCTGACAGCTAAGTTTTTAAATGTTTGATTTATTTTTGAGAGAGAAATAGAGACAGCGTGAGCAGGGGAGGCTCAGAGAGAGAGGGAGACACAGAATTGGAAACAGGCTCCAGGTGCTGAGCTAGCTGTCAGCACAGAGCCCGACGCGGGGCTGGAACCCACGAACCGCGAGATCATGACCTGAGCAAAGTCGGACACTTAACCAACTGAGTCACCCAGGCGCCCCTAAGAAAATGTTTAAGGCAAATGTTTAAAAACAAAAAAAACTCTTGCATTCTCGCCTGCTCTGGCTCATGGAAATGAAGAGGAAGGTGAACTTAAGAGCCACTTAGGAAACAAAAGTAGCAGGTGGGGCTGAG
>NW_027530380.1:1401551-1403506 GCF_008692635.1 Crocuta crocuta | reverse complement strand
CCATGGCTCAAAGCCACCAACTCTTGGTTTCGGCTCAGGTCATGATCTCACAGTTTGTGGTTTTCATCCATACATCCGAAGAGGCAAGCTCCATGCAGCAACAAACGTTCCCTCAATGATTAACTTCCAAAAACATTCCTGGGCAGAAAAACAACCCGCACAAAATTAAACGTGCACTTTCTGGAGAACTGAGGCTTTGGATCACCTTTCCCAAAAGGTCAGCTGGCTTCAGCCCAGGGTCTTCTGGGAACCCAACGTCCACCCAGTGTTTGCATGGGGTAGAAGGTGAAGTTCACAAAAGGCAACAATGTCAGAAATCAACAAACAGAAAATATTCCTCACTTGGGTTCATTAACGGATTAAAAAAAAAAAGCAACCACCACCACGCCCTGTACAGCCTACACTCTCGGAGACTGTTAGGGTGGTGGCTTTTTTGGAGAGGGGACCCGGGTGCTGAAGCCAACTCTGCGTTCATGTTCCCAGGTGCAACCCCCCCCATTCTGCACCGTGTAAAAAGGAGAAAATCCTCGCAGGAAAAGCTCGCGGGTGGCTCAAGCCCTTCGAAGACAACAGAGGCCTCATTAAAGCAGGACACAGCGAATCTCTGAAACACGCTCGAAACGTGCCAATTTTATTTCCTTCTTAAAGACACTGCATTCTTCCGGAATCGGAAGTTCGGGCTTCCACCAGCCTCGGAAGTCTGGCCTGCCGGCGACAGCCACGCAGAATGACTAACCCTTCTCTCCAGCAAAGGAAAGCCTGCACCNGCCGAGCCCCGCCCCCGGCCCGGCGCGTCCCGGGCGCTCAGATCCTGTTCCACCCGCCCGGCTCCGCGGAGACCTTCCGGAGCGAGCTGGCTCGCGTCGCCGGCGCTGCCGCCCTCCTCCCCCGGCGCCGCGAAGCGCCCCTGCGTGGGGAGGCCGGGCCCTTGGGGTGGCCAGCTCTGGGGACCGTGGAGGGCTCAGTGCGCCCTAGGCCACCCCGCGCCCAAACTGTAGCAGCGCGTCCCCGCGCGCCCGAGAGCGCGTCCGGAAGGGGCTCCGGGCGGAGGCCCAGGAAAAAGTAACAGTGTTTCTATGAATGGGCACGCGGGGCCAAGGTTGCATAAGCGCGGGCCCTGGCCCCAAGACTCCCCCGGGGCCCGCGCCTGACCGCTGGGTCCCCACTGGTCTGAGGTCGGGCGGAGGGCGGCGGCAGGGACGTCAGGTTTTTTCCCTTCGCCCCTGGCTTTGGCCACTTGTTTTCAGTGCAAACGAAAGGTTATTTCGGCCTGTGCGCGATGCCAATTTCTGTGCACAAAGTATGTGCGTTCCCTCCTCTGTTTGATTTCAACAGATGGGAGTTCAGTGTGCAAGGTCGGGTCTAGAAAAGCTTCACCGGAAGGAAACTGGTCGTTTGCGAAAAGGAGCCCCCGGGCGCACAGAGGCAGCACCACCCCGAACCCCGAGGGCAGCACTCAGTTCCCATCGGACAGGGGCCCCCGACGACTTACAATCAGATACAGCCTCGCCTCAACGACCTGAGCGATCATCAGCATTCGTGTCCTCGGACTGACGCCACACCTCCCGCGCGTCACCCTAAATACTTTGCAGGGGGGGGGGATGCTTGCTGGCACAAATGAAAGACCGGTGAGTGCGGCCATTTTTTATCACTTGGTTTTGAGTTCAGAAGGAAATAAGTATGCTTGAATATCTGGAATGACCAGAAACCCGACGCCGATGCAAGAAAATGGTGTAACAAAACACGTTTCTTAAGGCTAAAAGGATTTTGTCCGGTACCTTACAAAGTTACCAGGTTCCCACCTAAATCTGCCCTTAAGTACTTGAGCTACACAGGGAGCACCGAGGGACCCAAGCCTCTCCTGAGTTGGGAATACGAAGTCTGTTCCACAGTGAACATCTGGTGAATTACTCGGGATTTTTAACTCGGTGTTAAAAAAAAAAAAAAAAGTCAGG
>NW_027530380.1:1400522-1401502 GCF_008692635.1 Crocuta crocuta | reverse complement strand
TTTAGGGAAAGGCGGTTTACATCCTAAAGACGCTGACCCGCGGCCTTTCTGGGCCGTTGACCCGCCGAGCGGGCTGAGGTCAGGAGCTGCCTCCGTCGGGGCCCGGGACCCCGGGTGGCTCGCCCACCCCGACCGCGCGGTCCGGGCACGCAGGCCAAGGGCGCCCAGGCCCGGTCACGTGACGCCCCTCCCCCACCCCCCGGGGCCGCTGCGGCGGGGATGGGGGGGAACCCAGCGCGACCTTGGGCAGACTCTAGGCGCCCACCTGACCCGCACCCTGCGCCGCACCGGGATATGGGGGGCGCACACAAGTGGGGACCCCGGCCGGGCGCCCCTGACTCGCTCATGACCGGCGCTCGGACCGCGCGGGGAGTCCCGCTTCAAGGGCGTGTCCCGACGGCTGCAATGCGGGGGTGGCCGCAGGAAGCTGGGTGGACTGTGCCCCGCGGAGTCCCGAGGGCCGGGCGTCCCTCTAGCTCCCGCCTGGCACCAGCCTGCGACCCCTGGACGGTCCCCTAGGCCCAATCCACCCCCGGAGGGCGAAGGGATGCGGCGGGATCGAGAGGGGGCTGGCGGCGCCCAGACAAGTCCAGAAGGCCGAGCATCCCTCCTGCAGCCTCCCCGACCCTCGGACGGAACCCCAGACCCAATCCATTCCGAAGAGTGGGGCAGGATGAGAGGAAAGGGGAAGCGGCGGCCCTGGTGGCCCCAGGAGGCGGCCTGCCAAGTCCAGAGAACTAAGCATCCCTCCGGCTCCCGCACTGTACCTGCCGGCGGGCCGACGACCCTCGCGCGCGCCCCCAGACCCAATCCACTCCTGGGAAGTGGGAGCGAGAAGGGGCGAGGAAAAGAGGCCAGGACCCCTACCGGTCCCGAGCTTGGCGCATCCTGCCGAGTCCGATGGGCTGAGCATCCTTCCCGCTGCCGCACGGGGCCGGCACAGGAGGCCGCGCGCGGAGCCACCCCTGGGCGGACCCCAG
>NW_027530380.1:1398992-1400498 GCF_008692635.1 Crocuta crocuta | reverse complement strand
GGGCAGGTCAGGTGAGGAAACTGAGGCTGCACGGGCGCGAGCCCCTGCCCGCAGGGGGCCCCTGGGCGAGATGCCTCACTCTGGAGACTCTGTTTTCTCATCTGAAAAATGGGCCAACTCACGTGGCCCAAGCCCGTAAGAGCGCTTAGCACGGTGCCTCGCTCATGCTGGCCCTTTACAGCCATTGCCCCGTATAATCCCCAAAGCACCCCTATAAATAGCTGATCCCCTCCTGGGCTGCAGGAAGGATCAGTAACCTGCGCGCGATCACACAGCTAAGAACATGGATGCGACGCTGCCCGGGTCTGACTCCGGAGCCCAGGCCCCAAATCGGACCTTATCCCCGGAGCACCAGCTGATGCGGTCCCGAGGCGGCGCGGCCCGCGGGGCCCAAACGCTCATGCGAATTCCGATGACCTTTCTGAGCCTCCTCCTAATCTACGTGGGAGAAAAATGCCTCCCATGGGGGCTTTGGTAACGTTTGGCGAATTAGTTATTCCGGCGCCCAAAGCACTGTTGGTCCCAGGAAAGACATGGCTGGAGGCGGGGACAGAGCGACCGAGACACCCTTGTGTGGGTCACTAAGCGCTGGAAAGGCGCCGGGAGCGCAAACAGTGACGGCCCATCCGAGGAGTCTAGGCCGCTGGCAACTGCCGCGGGCGCTCAGGGAAGTGCCGACAGAGCTTCCCTCCCTAGCCCCCACCCCCACCCCACCCCTGCCCCTTCTCTGTTTTCGCCTGAAACTTTCCCAGGCCCTGGCCGGTGGTCCTGTATACAGCAGGTGCTCCATAAACGCACCCGCGTTATGAACAGAGACCCAGCTCTCCTGAAGCTCCACCACTTCTTTTATGACAACTCCATGCTTGCCTCAATCTTTAGGTCTGTATTGTTTGGTTGTTACCACGGAAAGGGTTAGAAGAGAAAATGAAAGTTCCCTCTTGTTCCCGCCCCCCACCACCCGGCCACCACCGCACTTAACTGTTGGTGCACATTCTCCAGACTGCTTTAACTAAAGTCACGGGATCCCGCCGTTTTTAACACTTTTGTTTTCGTTTGGCATATGTCCTGGACAGAGATCCCCGGGACACACAGAAATGACCTTCTCTTTTGCAGTGTTTAACCCGCCCCACGGGCGTTTACGCTCACATTTCTCCATGGCAGGTTCGAATTAGGCTGCACCCCTTGTCAGTGCCTCTCTGAGCCCTGCTTTCTCTCTGTAGATGCCCAGAAGCGGGGTGACCACGTCAAAGGGCAGGCACCTGCCACATTGTGGTGACATTTTGGTGCCACTGACTGAGCTGCCCTCAAAAACGCTTACTAACGTCTGCTTCCACCCACGCGTGGGAGAGGAGCCACGTCTCCAGGAGCTCGGCAGCGCTGTCATTATCCGTTCTTTTCATCTTAGCCAATCCTAGAGGGGAGGGTGTAGACAAGTCTTATTTTAATTTACATTTCTTTGAAGTTGGAAGCTGGGAGATTTCCTGCCCCTGCTGGCTCCAGTCTGGC
>NW_027530380.1:1388808-1398986 GCF_008692635.1 Crocuta crocuta | reverse complement strand
CCCCCAGCTTCCTCTACTCTCCAGTCCCGGCACCTGGACCTTCCTGGTTTGTGCCTTGGACTGTCACCCTCACCTCAAATGCCCTTCCCTCCTTTCCCTGGAATCCTAGCCAGCCCTCTGCACGCCCCTGCCCAAGGTCACTCTCTTCCTCACTCGAGCGCCGTCGTGGGCCCCTCTGGGACTAGCCCCGAGCCCTGTGTGTTCGCAGGACTCTGTGGCCTTGGCGGTGCACTCCTCCCTGCACGCCGCCTCCGTGCCACCTGCGGGCAGAGGGCGAGGCAAGGCCAAGGGCAGCACCGGGGTCCACTGGGACGCTGCGGCTCTTGGCCTGAAAATGAAGCTCAGACCTGCTTCCGCTTCCAGCCAGAGCGCGGAGGCCTCATTCCCCTCTGGTGCTCGGTGCTCGGTGCTTGGTGCTCGGCCGCTCCCCGGCTTGGCGAGGCAGCCACTAGAGCCCAAGAACCAGGCCCCTGGGGAGCTCCAGGCCTGTCGGGTCCTGTGTTCCCTTTGGGCCAAAAATATCCCAGAGTTGGCCTCGGAGACTAGAGTAATCTTTCTCAAGCTCCGTCGTGGTTTTTTTTCCAGTTCTTTCCCAGGTTGAATGAAACCTCCTATAGCAGTTGCCTGTCGTGGCTCTATGGAAACCTTTCTTAAAAATGTATGTAATGTAGGGGCGCCTGGGTGGCTTAGTCGGTTGAGCGTCCGACTTTCGCTTAGGTCATGATCTCGCGGTTCGTGGGTTCGAGCCCCGCGTCGGGCTCTGTGCTGACTGCCAGCTCAGAGCCTGGAGCCTGTTTCAGAGTCTGTCACTCCCTCTCTCTCTGCCCCTCCCCTGCTCGCGCTGTCTCTCTCTCTCCTTGAAATAAAAATAAAAAAATATTTTAAAAAAATGTATGTAATGTAATTATCACTAAGAAATCCCCCCTTTGTTTTACTGTAAAAAAATCTTTTTATGGAAAGATTAAAGCAAATAAAAATTAACAAAACCAGTATAATAAAGTCCTGGGTAACCAAAACTCAGGCTCAACAATGATCAAGTGAGGGCTGGGCTGGTCTTCGCCGCTGTCCCTGTCATTGGGTTTCTTTAAAGCAAATCCAGAAATCCTACAGTCTTGTCCACGAATTCTTGAGTACTGGTCTCTAAAAGATACAGGTTCTTTTTAAAAAATGTACCCCCCTCCCCCCACACCCAAAATACCCACAGCACCATTATCCAACTTAAAAGAACACAAGGATTGGAATACAAAACCTGTAAGGCTCTCTCGGGCTGCTAAGAGCACGGCTGAGCCCCACTCTCCTGCCAGCAAGAAACGTAGCTGGTTCTGGTCCAAAAGCATGTGAGATTTTCTGGAACTCAGTTCTCCCTTCCCACAGGAAACAGTTTTGTGATCGCTGAGTTCTGCACTCCTCTCTCCTCTCCGGAGCTTTGAGACCCCCTCTGAACTTGAACCTTGAACCGCTGTAGGTGGTGAGCAAATAGCCACGGTTCCCCGTCAGGTGGCACTAACCTTTGCTCAGCCAGCATCACCAGGGGGTCGGGAAGGACAGACCAAGGTAATACAGATGCAAGGAAACGAACAAAGGCAGCTCCTTGCACCCCAGTGGAAGTGGTAACTCACTGCAGGCAACAGAAGCTTAAATTCTTATTTAAATTATTCTTTTTTTAAATGTTTTTTATTTATTTCTAGGAGAGAGAGAGAGAGACAGCGTGAGCAGGGGAGGGTCAGGGAGAGAGGGAGTCACAGACTCTGAAACAGGCTCCAGGCTCTGAGCTGGCAGTCAGCACATAGCCCAACGCGGGGCTCGAACCCACCAACCGCAAGATCATGACCTGAGCGAAAGTCGGACGCTTAACCGACTAAGCCACCCAGGCGCCCCTTATTTAAATTATTCTTAAATGAATAGTCCTGCCCTGTGACCCGGGAATCCTGCCTCTGGAGTGCCTACTGGGAAGAAGAAATGAGAACACACGTCTGTGCACAGATTCCCTCCCCCCCGTATGAAACATCCCACCCCGTACGGGAATGTTTACAGAAGATTCCCTCAGACTGACAAAATTTTGGAAACAACCCAAATAAATACCCATCAGCACAGGATGGATAAGAAATACATTGCGGTTTCTCCGGATAGGGGAATAATAAGCAGCCAGGAAAAATAATAAACTGCTGACCACACAGTGGGGTGAAGCTTACCGATCTTACGTAAAGTGAAAGAAAGTCAACCAAATACACAGAATATGTGTAGACTGTGTGATTTCTTTTTAAAATTTTTTTTAATATTTATTTATTTTTGAGAGAGAGAGAGACAGAATGTGAGCAGGGGAGGGGCAGACACAGAAACCGAAGCAGGCTCCCGGCTCTGAGCTGTCAGCACAGAGCCCGACGCGGGGCTCGAACCCACGAACCGTGTCATCATGACCTGAGCCGACGTCAGACGCTCAACCAACTGAGCCACCCAGGCGCCCCTAGACTGTGTGATTTCTATACCAAGTGGTGTGTATTAACTGCAGCGATAGGTATTGACCATAAAGGAATCTACGGGGCGGGGGTCAGCAGGGTAATATGAAATGCATGGCTCTATACGCCTAAGGTTGTACACTTTACGCTCCTTCACTACCTGCGTGTGAGGCCTCAATTTTAAAAATTAAAAATTACGGGCGCCTGGGTGGCTCAGTCGGTTGGGTGACCGACTTCGGCTCAGGTCATGATCTCACGGTTCGTGGGTTCGAGCCCCGTGTCGGGCTCTGTGCTGACAGCTCAGAGCCTGGAGCCTGTTTCAGATTCTGTGTCTCCCTCTCTCTCTGACCCTGCCCTTCTCACGCTGTCTCTCTCTTTCTCAGAAATATATTTTTAAAAACCTTAAAAATTTTTAAAAATTAAAATTAAAAATTAAAAAAGATTTAGGGGGAAGTGGGGAATTGACCGTCGGTGGTAAGAGCGGGGCCAGCCTGGTGGTCATGAAATAAAGAGGAACTGGCAAACCTGAGCCCCTGGGATTGCCTGGGGAGAGAGCGGCCTTCTAGGGGACAGGAGGAGAGGCCGGCCGCCAGCCCCTTGCTGGTGCAGGGGAGCGGCAGGGACAGCTGTGGGGACAGCGTCCAGAGCCTGGGAGGTGGCAAAGCTGTGGGCAGGAGTGGCACGTGGCGCCCTATTGTTTCTCGTTTCTCCTTCCCTCCCACTCCTCCCTGCACCCCCCCCCCCAATCCGGGCACTGTCTCCTCTGCACCTCCAAGAATGCAGCCCCCGATGTGTCTGGTGAGGGCACAAGGCAGTTGGGCAGGGGTTTGCCTTCCTGGGAAGGCCTCACATTAAAGAGGAGCCGTGGCCCGGGAGTGGGCATCCCTGACCGCCAGCCTGGATGTGCGGCTGGCTGGCTGCGTGGACACCTTACTCCCCTATCTAGGCCTCTGTTTCCTCACCTGCACAATGAGAACTGGGGTCAGGGTACTAATGAACAGCCTTCCCACCACTGTTTTTTTGTTTTGCATTTTTAACATTTATTTATTTGAGAGAGAGAGAGAGCACGCGCACGAGTAGGGGGGTGGACAGAGGATCCCAAGTGGGCTCCAAAGCAGAGAGCCCCATGCGGAGCTCAAACTCACAAACCGTGAGATCGTGACCTGAGCCGATGTCGGATGCTCAACGGACTGAGCCCCCCAGGCGCCCCTCCCACCGCCACAATTTTTTATTTGGAGAAGCAGGAGTTCTAGTTGCTTAGGGGTGTGAAGTCCGGAACCAGACAGCCTGGGTTCAAACCCTGACTCTGCCGCTCGCCAGGTGAAGGATCTTAACCTCTCAGTTTCCGCATCTGCAGAATGGGGAAAGTAATAGAGGCTGCGGGGACCCTTCATGAAAATGACACGGGTAACGGCCAGCACATGCTTAAACATTCCCAGGACACAGTAGGCGCCATTCAAGTGTCAGCTAGGGTTGCTGTGTTCCTTCTTTGGAGCCTGTATTTTATTTTATTTTATTTTATTTTTTGTTGTTCTTGGTCTTTGTTTCAAAGCCAAGTGTCCTTTATTTTTTTAATTTTTTTTCTAATAGTTTATTGTCAAATTAGTTTCCACATAACACCCAGTGCTCATCCCCACAAGTGCCCTCCTCCATGCCCATCCCCCCTCCCCCCCACATCCATCAGTCCTCAGTTTTTGTCAGCATTCAAGAGTCTCTCATGGTTTGCCTCCCTCCCTCTCCCCCACCATTTCCGCCCTTCTTCTCCCCCACGGTCCTCCGTTAAGTTCCTCCTAATCCTCCTATATGTGCAAACATATGGTAGCCGTCCTTCTCTGCCTGACTTATTTCGCTCAGCATAACACCCTCAAGGTCCATCCATGTTGCTACACGTGGCCAGATTTCATTCTTTCTCATTGCCATGTAGAATTCCATGGTATAGATAAACCACATCTTCTTGATCCATTCGTCTGTTGATGGCCACTTATGGAGCCTGTATTTTAAAAGCTTTTGTTTACAAACAGTAAAACATAATGAATGAATAACAGCGCCTGTTTATTGATCAGACACGCAGACACAATTGCCAGCCAAGCCTCTTTCGACGGACGTTTGTCCCAAAGTCCAAGACCTGATGTATTACCAGCGTAGGGCAAAAAGAGTTGGACATTTTGATCCGTACAGGTTCATTTCAAATGAATGTGGAAACTCTTTAAGCCTTTTTGAAAAGGTGAGGGGGCGCCCAGGTAGCTCAGTGGGTTGAGGGTTCCTCTCCTGGTTTCAGCTCAGGGCATGATCTCAAGGTTCGTGGGTTCGAGCCCCATGTGGGGCTCTGCACAGACAGCTCAGGGCCTGCATGGGATTCTCTCTGTCTCCCTCTCTGTCTGCTCCTCCCCCGCTCACGAGCATGAGCTTGCACTCTCTCTCTCTCAAAATAAGTAAATAAACTTTAAAAAGGTCAGAATAGTTCAAGGGCCCACATTACGACATCACGTCCCAGAGTCTTCTCCGAGGCCCCCCCACCAGCCCAGCCCTCTGGGAGAGCTGCTGGGGCCAGGCCCTGAGCTTCTTGGTAAGGCCAGAGCCGCGTGCTGGGCACAAAGCAGGCGACAGCTCAGTGGGTCTCCTTGAAGTCGGCACAGGGACCTCAAAGATGGGGAAGAGGCGGCTCTCCTGTTAGCAGGTGCCTGGGCGTCCGGTCAGAGCACTGGCAGAGGACTTCCGTGTCAAGAAGCAAACTCCTCCCCTTTGGAGGGAGAAGGGGGTAGGAAGCAGTTTCTATGCTTTGTGGGGAGGGTCACTAACGCAAATCCGATGACAACCAGAGCCTGTTCCCCAGAAAAATGCATGCACACAACAGTGGTAAATAATTTCAGTCTCGGACCATCCAGAGTCCATTTACAAACTCCTGACTCCGACAGATTAAGAAAAAATCATCTGGGGCGCCTCGGTGGCGCAGTCGGTTCAGCGTCTGACTTCAGCTCAGGTCATGATCTCAAATTCACGGTGCGTGAGTTTGAGCCCCGCATCGGGCCCTGTGCCGACAGCTCAGAGCCTGGAGCCGCTTCAGATCCCGTGTCTCCTTCTCTCTCTGCCCCTCCCCCACTCCGGCTCTCTCTTTCTCTCTCTCTCTCTCTCAAATAAATAAACATTTAAAAAAAGAAAAAATCGTCTGAAATTTGGAAATAAGGCAAAAGGGTGTTTGAATGTTCTTTCACGGGCTCACTGTCTAACACGCCACCCAAGGATTCACATCCTCCCTGGAGAAATGGATCCTGACCCACCCCAGACTATACGAGGTCACACATTGACGGGTAGGTTTTTGTCCAACAGAAATGCAGAGGGTTTCTGTTGGTAGAAAAGAAAAAAGTACTCCCCAAAGTTAAGGTTTCATTGTCCTGTAGGATGTTAACCAGATTTGCTCCTATTTAGGAAAAATTCAGATTTTTGTCTACCTTCCTGTAAGCCCGGTTCTTCCTGCTGCGCTTCCCTTCCCTGTGCACCCCTTCATTCCTCACCAGAAAACTTTCCTTCTGACACTTCTGGTCACCAAGTGCAGGGAGGTGCTCCCCACACCCACGGGCAATTCTCAGGCGCCAGCTGGGTGTCCGAGAGTTCAACTCAATTCACCTGGTCTATCCGGGGAGCGTCCTATCCCACAGGTTAAGGGCTCGGTCCCACGACCCCCCACCCTCAGCACATCAGAATGTAAGTCGTCACCTGTCTCTGACCGGCTGTCCATGAGAGTTCCAAGGACCCCTCCTCTGGTCTGATGAATTTGCTAGAGTGGCTCATAGAATTCAGGGAAATACTTACGTAGATGCTTCTGTAGATTTATTGGTTTTTTAAAGGGTATGATGAACGGCTGGATGAAGAGACACAGAGGGCAAGGTCTGGAAAGGGCTTCTGTCCCCGTGGCATTGGGGTGCACCCCCTCCAAGTGTGGATGTGTTCTCCTGCCCGTACCATGAGGATTTTCTGGAGGCTTCCTCCTGTAGGAATGTGGGGTCATTAATTCCATTTCCAGGCCCTTTTTGCTCTCTGAGTGGGGAGGAGCTGAAAATTCCAAGCTTCTATTTTTTTTTTAATTTTTTAATGTTTATTTATTTTTGAGAGAGAGACACACACAGAGCATGATTGGGGGAGAGGCAGAGAGAGAGGGGGAGACACAGAATCTGAAACAGCCTCCAGGCTCCATGCTGTCAGCACAGAGCCTGATGCGGGGCTCAAACTCACGAACCGCAAGATCATGACCTGAGCCGAAGTCGGACACTTAACCGACTGAGCCACTCAGGTACCCCTCTATTTTTTTTTTTAAGTTTATTTATTTTGAGAGAGGCAGAGACAGTGCAAGTGGGAGGAGGGGCAGAGAGAGTAGGAGAGAGAGAGGATCCCAAGCAGGCTCAGAGCTGTCAGCACAGAGCCTGACGCGGGGCTCGAACCCATGAATGCGAGATCACGACCTGAGCCCCAGGCAGGTGCTCAACCGACTGTGCCGCCCAGACACCCCAAGAATCCTTGTCTTTTGAACTGCTTTGCCATCCAGCTGGGCCCCTCGCTGATAAATCTTTGACACTCACACACTTTGTACTTGAGAGTCGTGTTTTTAGCTTTCTGAAAATCCTGTCTGATACCCGTGACTGTGTGTGAGAACCAGAGGCCTTTTTAAGGGCTGACATTCGGTACAGGGCATCTCAGGGTGTGAAGGGTGAGAGAGGAGGGTCTTGAATGTTCCTGGGACTCTGGGGTCTCTCGCTGTCAAGGGGCTCGCTCTCCGGGGCCACCACAGGTGAAACCTCTCGGAGGACAGAGACCTTGAGACAGCCGCTCGGCCCTCCTTTGGCCCACAGATTCCCCCCTGTATTTCTGTTGCTGCGCAACGCTAGGGGACACCTTGATGAGGAAGGGTTGGGGGCACCCACACCCATAGTCCACCCCCCCCGACCAGCAGAGGCCACCTGGCAAACCGCCGGATCATTTGTACAAGACCCACAGTTTGCACGACGCCTTTCCACTCACGTGTGCCGTTATCTTCATGTTTCAAACGTATTCACGTATTTTCTTTTTCCCTAAGAAAGACCTACGATAACTGGAAATATCAAGGGCTGAGAAAAACAACGCGAGCAGGATACGCTCCAAGATTCTGGGGGATCCAGACAGCAATTGCATATCTGCCTTCCATTCTCCGAAACCCAGCTCAGGGGTTCAAGTACCCCCACCCTGATCTCGGCCCCGAGCCAGCCCCCTCCGGTCCCTAGCGGGCCCTGCTCATTTACAAACGGAGGACCAGACAAGTCAGTGGCGCTTTCACCCAGGGGTGGGAGAACTTGTAAGCGTCTATTGAGCACCTGCTGCTTGTCAGTCAACAAGCTAACAAGGAAGTGACTGTAGAATGTGAGGTCCTCACAGGCCCCGCCCCCCTGCCCCAGCCCATCACACCGCCTCCCCCACCCCCAGCCGGAGTCCTCTCCAAGCTCTCCAGCGACGATGGTGACCCGCCAGCACCCAGACCAGCACAGGCCACTTGGCAAACCATGTTGGCCTCCCTCCCTAGGTCTTGCCCTGCTGGAACCTTCTGCTGGCATTTCAAGGCGGCCCCATCTTCCCCTCCCGGGAGCCTTCTCCTCCTGTGACCTGTGAGTCACCCCAGCCCCAGGTTCTCTCCTCCCCTGGGACCTGTTTTCAGATGCCTCCCCTGGCTCACTTCCATCCCCCCCTCCCAACCGAGAGGTGGCTCTGTCGCCAGCCTTGACCGCCTGTGAGCTCCTCCCTTGCCACCCTAGCACCCCCATCCTGATCCTCCCCAATCCTCCCCCCTTCCAAAGGGGCCTCCCCAGGTGAAACGATGGACTCACTGGCTTCCTGGGGCCAAGTTACCCACCAGGAGTAACTAGCTTCAGGTGCCAGCGAAGAAGAAAAGTGTGTGTGTGTGTGCGCGCACGCGCGCGCGCACACACACACATTGTATTTTCTGTGTCACAGAAAAGCAGCAGATGGTCATCAAAGATAAAATGAGAACTTTGGTGCGTTCTTTTACACTTACACTTCAGTTAAGTATCTGTCTCTGTAATGACATATGAGGAAGTCACCCTAATCCTTTTAGCAAGGAGGGCTTTCAAAAGATCTGAATCCAGCTCTGGTCTGACCCGTAGTCATTCATTTGTTCATTCATTCATTCACTTATTGGGCAAATAGGACTGAGCACCTCCGATGTGCTGGTATGGCTCTAGGTACCAGGACTCAGCAGTGATAGAAACTTTAGACGAAGCCCTGTCCTCAGGAGCCCCACATTCTGGTAGGAGAGGAAGGCAAGCAGCAAATACTCTTTCGTGTGAAAAGAAAGGGAGAAGGGGGAAAAAACAGGGCACAGGACCCAGGGTGCATGGCCTAGCGTGGGGCAGGGAAGCCTAGCTTATATTTCCGACAGACTCTTGTAACCAGCTCCTCACCCATCACAGGGGCCATGGAAATGTTAGCTGGATGATTAAATGATGATTCAGTGGATGGGCAGGTAAGTGGGTGNCCTAAGCGAAAGTCGGACGCTTAACCGACTGAGCCACCCAGGCGCCCCCACACACAGTCTAAACTTCACTCCTGCCTGTCCTAGTTCACGGTGTGCCTAAGGTCACCTTCTGAGTCACAACACCTTAGATGAACCCCGAGGCGTCAGGCAGACCTAACTGCATAATTTGTCAGGTCCAAGGCAAAATGAGAATACAGAGACTCGTTCAAAAAGTATTGAGCGTTTCAAGATGGTGACAAGTGAGCATTAAAACCAACAGCAGGGCTTTTCTGATCACCGGCTTTTGTGACTGCATGGGTGGCCCGCCCACGAAGCTGGGCCTGCCTTGAAGGTCTTCCTAAATCTGCACCTGAAGGCCCACCAGCCGGTTCCTACAACCCTTGAGGAATTCTGTGCTCCTTCCCTCCAGACCTCACCCCACTTCCTGCCTCTGGGCACCTGTGCCCACTGCCGCTGCCCTGGGTGCCTTCTCCGCTCACCTCCCTCGCGTGTCTGTGCGCAGCCGTGGGCTGGATGCCAGGAGGCGAGACGGGGTGGATCAGACCTGGTCCCGACTCTGCCGAGAAAGTGCTCGGAGGGCCTGAGTTCCGGCTCAGCTTCGGCCCTGCCCGCCTTCGCCGCCTGTGGCAGGTACACGGCCGTCTGCTGCAGGTACACGGCCGTCTGCTGCAAGAAGGGCAGCAACCCGGGCCGGTGCCACCCCGCGCATCCACTTGGCACTCTGCTCACAGCCTTTTTACAAACCTACACTATGACCCACTTATACTAGAACACGCATCCTTTTAGAGTGTACAACTCAGTGGTTTTTTTTTCTTTTATAGTTTATTGTCAAGTTGGTTTCCCTAGAACACCCAGTGCGCATCCCCACAAGTGCCCTCCTCCATGCCCTTCACCCCCTTCCCCTCTCCCCTTCCCCCACCGGCCCTCAGTTTGTTTTCTGTATTTGAGAGTCTCTTATGGTTTGCCTCCCTCCCAAGTCAGTGGTTTTCGGTATAAACACAATATATATCACTACTGTGTAATTCCAGAACACTGCCCACACTATCTCTCCTAAAAGAAACCCGGAGCCGGTGGTGTGTTCCTGCCGCCGCTGTGGCCCCGGCAAGCACTACTTTACTTTCTGTCTCTATACATTTGCCTGGACATTTCCTATCAGTGAAATCCAGCACTATGTGGTCTTTTGTGTCTGGCTGCTTTCGCTCAAA
>NW_027530380.1:1388285-1388649 GCF_008692635.1 Crocuta crocuta | reverse complement strand
TTACCGCGGGATAATATTCCATTGTGTGGCGAAACTACATTTTGGTAGATCTAGCTCACAGGTCAGCTCCCAATGCCCAGAGGCCAGAAGTGCACCGGCTGCAACTCTGACCTTGACCTTGAAATACAATCCTACGTCTCTCTCCTTTCCTATCTGGAAAATTTCCACTTAGCCTTCAAAGTGCAACTCGGATACCACCTGTTCCAAGAAGCCTCCCCAGATTTCCCGGAAGAGACTGATAACCCTTCTTCTGGGTCCTCCTGCAGCGCCGGGTCCCAGGACACCTTTTCCAGGGGCGCCTCCCCGCCCCCACTGCAGACCCGGAACCGCACCGGAGGCCCATTCCTGAGGCCCGGGCTCAGCC
>NW_027530380.1:1384027-1388212 GCF_008692635.1 Crocuta crocuta | reverse complement strand
CCCCCCCCGCCACAACTTTTGTGGAATGGAAAACAGGGAAACTGGTTGCACGCTAATCGGCCGCCAGATAAGCTAATTACTTCCTTGAGATCACTCGCTTTTGATGCGAGGAGAGCGGGGCCGGGAAATTCGAGGGAGGGGTGGGGTCGCGGAAACGACAGGCGCGGACAGACANTGGCTGCTCAGAAACCTCTTTAAGTTTCCAAATGACACGGGTTTCGGTGCGCTCCCCGACTGGTCAATCTCACCCCCTAACGCTCGGCGGCGGCATTGCCTTTCTGCCCTTCGTGCGCTTTCCATGGATCTTTCCACTGTCCTTCGCGCCTGTGTTTACAAAATGGAAGTCGTGGGGCATCGAAGCGCTTCTTTTGTGTTTTTTCCCGGTGTAACGTTATTCAGTCTCCCAAGAGATGGGTTGNCACCCCCCATCCCACCCCCCTCTCTGGAAGGAACCAAAAATGTTAGTCAGCTGTTTTCTTCCAGACCTTTTCACTTCTTACACCAACCTTAGGTTCTTCTAGAAATGCAGTTTTATCTAGAGATCTCTTGTAGGAGATGGGTTGCGCTGTGTGTAGGTTCTGGAACCTGCTTCCCACCCACCCCCTTAACAGGTTTCCTCCTTCGCTGCTCTGGTGTTCCGCAGTTTGCACCTTTATTCATGTCAAGCATGGTCTGTTGTTTTCAGTTTGTTCGTCTCACTCTATCCAACGATTCATCCCAAGCGTGTTTCTTTTTTTTCTTTTTTGTTAAATGTTTATTTATTTTTGAGAGAGACAGAACATGAACGTGGAAGGGGTAGCCACCCAGTATTTTAATATTTAAAATATTAAAATCAATATTTAAAAAAAGTATCTAGAGGGGCATCCGGATGGCTCAGTTGGTTATGTGTCTGACTTTGGCTCAGGTCATGATCTCACGACTCCTGAGTTTGAGCCCCGCATCCGACTCTGTGCTGGCAGCTCGGAGCATGGAGCCTGGTTCGGATTCTGTGTCTCCCTCTCTCTCCGCGCCTCCCCCGTTCATGCTCTCTCTCTGTCTCTCAAAAATAAATAAACGTTAAAAAAAATTTTTTTTAATCCAAGGGGGGATAAACAAGCAAATCCAGTAGGTATCTCACTTATCAGGGAAATGCAAATAAAAACTACAGTGCACTATCACCGCATACCTGTCAGCATGGCCAAAATCAAGGACACAAGAAACAACGGGTGTTGGCAAAGAGGGAATGCAAACTGGTGCAGCTCAAAGCAGCATGGTGGTGCCTCAGAAAGAACCACCCTACGATCAAGTAATCAATCATACTCCTGGATTTTTACTGAAAGAATATAAAAAATACTAAAGCAAAGGGACCCATGCCCCCTGATGTTTATAGCAGCATTATCTATAATAGCCAAATAAGGGCAACAGCCCAAGTGTCCATCAATTGATGAATGGCTAAAGAAGATATGGTATATATATATATACACAACAGAATACTAGTCATAAAAAAGGAATGAAATCTGGGGGCGCCCAGGTGACTCCGTCGATTAAGCGTCCAACTTCGGCTCAGGTCATGATGGTGCGCGGTCTGTGGGTTCCAGCCCCGCATCGGGCTCTGTGCTGACAGTTCAGAGCCTGGAGCCTCCTTCGGATTCTGTGTCTCCCCTCTCTCTGACCCTCCCCTGCTCATGCTCTGTCTCTCTCTGTCTCTCATAATAAATAAAAGCGTTAAAAAAATTAAAAAAAAAGAATGAAATCTTGCCGTTTACAAGAGAGTATTATGCTACGTGAAATGAGCCAGAGAGAGACAGATACCAGATGGCCTCACTCATATGTGGGATTAAGAAAGAAAACAAATGAACAAAGGGAAGAAGAGAGAGAGAGGGGCAAACCAAGAAACAGACTCTTAANGGTGGGGGGGAGGGGAATGGGTGAAATAGGGAACAGGAATGAAGGAGGGTGCTTGTGGTGAGTAGGGGTTGGCATACGGGGGTGCTGAGTCACGACACTGTACCCCTGAAACTAATATCACACTCTACGTTACCTAACTGGAATTTATTTAGTTATTTATTCAGTTATGTATTTAGTTCTTTATTACACCGGCCGCCTGGGGTTTATCTTCCATTTGCGCAAGGCACATGGTACAGGGTGTCAGGAAGGCTTGCGTGTGGCTTGGAAAATGGAGTGAGGTTCCCTACACTTCCTTTTGGGTGTTGTGCTATTTTGATATAAAAGAACCCAAGGGCTTCTGCTTGCTGCTGCCTGCCCAGCGGACAGGGAGGGGAGAGGCAGGGAGGGGAAGGGTTTCTGATGAAACCAGCACCTCCTGAAGCCTGACGCGGTGGCCACTCAGGTCGTCTTCCCCTCGGCTGCCTGAGTCACAGGTGATTGGCGGCCTGGGGAGCTTCTGAGCAGCCCGGGGGCCCTGTCGCCGTGAGCGGGAGAGTGGACGTCTGCAAAGCCAGCCTGCCCACCAGCGCCCTGGGTGGGCCTCCGGGAGACTGGGTGGGAGACTGGGTTCCCCGGGGATGCTCTGTACTCCGCGGGGCACATCCCGGAAGTGGAATCCCGTGGTCCCTGTAGCAGCTGTGGGGGCCGCGAGCCAGCCGCTGGAGGGGACGGCTGTCATGCTGTGGCTTCTGGGCTGGTGGAAACGTCGGTGTCGACCCCTCGACCCCTCGGGGGGCCTCTGCCTGCCATCACAGATCACAGGTGGCAGGGACAGGGATGCTGGGCCACAGAGCCATTTACAGAGGAGATGGCCCAAGGCTGCTCCACAACCCAGTGGGAGCGAGGAGTCAGTTAACTAACTGGGGAGGGGCGCCTGGGTGGCTCAGTGGGTTAAGTGTCCGACTTCGGCTCAGGTCATGAGCTCACAGTCTGTGAGTTGGAGCCCCGTGTTGGGCTCTGTGCTGACAGCTCAGAGCCTGGAGTCTGCTTTGGATTGTGTCTCTCTCTCTCTCTCTCTCTCTCTGCCCCTACCCTGCTCATGCTCTGTCTGTCTCAGAAATAAACACTGAAAAAAAGTTCTGTGAAAGTGTCTTGCTGTTCTTTTCCTGTAATTGCATAGAGAGCTTCCTTGAACTTCATATATTGTTTGAAGGTACACAGTGTTCCATCATATAGTTGATTTTATCATGATTTATTTGTCTCGTGACATTTGGTGTTTCCTGTCTTTTGCTTTATAAACATTGCTGCAATGAATAACTGTACAAAGGTCAGCTCTTCCACCTACAAGTCTCTCCATAGGTTAGAACCTCAGAATTGTGATAGCTGGGTCCCGGCCACGTGTGTGCACCCTGTTGATGGACATTATTCAATTGCCATCTGTATTAAAAAATATTTTTCTATGTTTATTTATTTTTAAGAAAGAGAGAGAGAGAGAGAGAGAGAGAGAGCACAAGCAGGGGAGGGGCAGAGAGAGAGGGAGACACAGAATCTGAAGCAGCTCCAGGCTCTGAGCGGTCAGCACAGTGGCTCAGTTGGTTAAGCATCTGACTTCAGCTCAGGTCATGACCTCTGTATTAGTTAGGTTTCTCCAGAGACACAGAGCCAATAGGATATTATACATATACCTTAATATAATATAGAGATTTTTTTGTGAGGAATATGCTCATGCAGTTTTGGAGACTGACAGGTACTAAAGTCTGCAGTAGGCAAGCTGGAAGCCTAGGAGAGCTAAGGGTTAGTTCCGGAGTGTGACGGCCAGCAGGCTCAAGACCTAGGAAGAGCCAATGTTTCTGTTTGAGTCTGAAGGCAGGGGAAAAAAAATCAATGCCAATTCCAAGGCAGTTAGTTCCCTCTTAGGTAGTTAGGAGTTCCTTCTTTATGTTTATTTTTGAGAGAGAGGGAGAGACAGAGGGTGAGCAGGGGCAGGGAAGGAGCAGAGAGAGAGGGAGCCACAGAATTCGAAGCAGCTCCAGGCTCTGAGCTGTCAGCACACTTAAGCAACTGAGCCACCCAGGTTCCCCAGGAGCCCCTTCGTATTCAGGAGAAATTCATCCTTTTGGTCTATTCAGCCTTCAACTGATTGGACGAGGCCCACCCACATTAGGGAAGGTAATCTGCTTTACTTAATCCGATGATTCAAAGGTTAATCTCACCTAGAAGCATCCTCACAGACACACCCAGGATCATGTTTGACCAAAATATCTGGGCCCCTCTGGGCCTGGTCAGGTTGACAAAATGAATCCTCATATACCCTCCTTG
>NW_027530380.1:1379538-1382704 GCF_008692635.1 Crocuta crocuta | reverse complement strand
ACTCTCCCCACACCCCCACCCCCCCACCCCCCGGGAGGGAGGGGTGAGAGCAGTGTTTCTCCAGGCCTCGCCACAAGTGTGTGTCAAAGTGTAGGATCACAGTCTGAGAAGTGATTCCTGATGTTTTAGTGCAGTTTGAATTTGCGGTTTTTTTCATTANACCCCCCCACCCCCCGGGAGGGAGGGGTGAGAGCAGTGTTTCTCCAGGCCTCGCCACAAGTGTGTGTCAAAGTGTAGGATCACAGTCTGAGAAGTGATTCCTGATGTTTTAGTGCAGTTTGAATTTGCGGTTTTTTTCATTATGAGAAAGGCTGGCTATCTTTTCACAAACGTGGGGGCCATTTGCATGGCTTTCCAGGTTTTTCTACTAGCTTGTGGACCTTTTCATAGACTGAACTGGACAATAACTTTTTTTAACCAGCGTGTCTTTCTTTCTTTCTTTCTTTTTTTTTAAGCTTACTTATTTATTATGAGAGGTGGGGAGGGGCAGAGAGAGAAGGAGGGAGGGAATCTCACTCAGTAGGCTCTGTGCTGGCAGCGTGGAGCCTGAGGCGGGGCTCGATCCCACGACCCCTGAGATCATGAAATGAGTAGAAATCAAGAGTCAGACGCTTAACCTACTGAGCCACCCAGGCGCCCCAACCAGTGTGTCTTTTTATCATGAGCATCATCAAAATTAAACTCTGCATGATACAATTCATCCATGTCGTAACCTGTCAGTACTTAATCCCTTGTCACGATAGAACCATGTCCCATTGTACGGACAGACCTCTGTATCCTTCTTCCATTCATCCATTGAGGGCCACCAGGCTTCTTTCCACTTCTCGGCCAAGCGCCATTTTACATTCCCAACAGCAGTGAACGAGGGGTCCCCTTCCTCCCCTTCCTCACCAATACTTGCTATTACCTGCGCTTTGATTATAGCCGCTGTTAAAAAGGGGACGGTTAGGCCACCAAAGGGAGTCACATGTGCTAAGCCCGTCAGCAAAGGAGGCTTAACACCTACTAACTGCTGCTAACTGCTGGTTCGGCCTTTCCCAGAAGGGAAATTTCAAACCAATCGGGTATGGAATGTCCGGATCAATACTAGAGGGAAATATGCTTAACAGTCCCCTGCCTTCCCCCAAAGGAAGGTGACCTTGCCTGAAGCAATCCATGCTTTGCTGGAAACTTCTTTTTTTTTTGCCCCCTTCTGCCTGTAACCATCTTCCATTTTGTTCAGCTTCTCGAGCTCCTTTGCATTTACTAGGAGCGAAGCTGCCCAAATCACGAATCACTAAATAAAGCCACTTAGGGGGCACCTGGGTGGCTCAGTAGGTTAAGCGTCCAACTTCAGCTCAGGTCATGATCTCACGGTTCGTGGGTTCGAGCCCCACGTCGGGCTCTGTGCTGACAGCTCGGAGTCTGGAGCCTCCTTTGGATTCTGTGTCTCCCTCTCTCTCTGTCCCTCCCCCACTCATGCTCTGTTTCTGTCTCAATGATAAACATAAAAAAATTTTTTTTTTAAATAAAGCCACTTAGATCTTCACCTGAATTTTGCTTTTTGACACCATCCTAGTGAGTGTGAAGGAGTATCTCATCATGGTTTGGATTTGTGTATGGCTAACTGGTTTGTTGCCTTTGATTTTCTTACGAAGAGTGTTTTCTATGGTTAAATCTACTTTCTTTTATGCCTTCTTAATATTAACTCATAGAGAAAATTGTCACCACTCTAGGATTATACAGAGATTTTTCCCATAGTCTCTTCTAATACTTCTACACTTTCAGATTTTACATCCCAAACTTGGATCCTTTGGATTTCGTTCTGCCAAATGAGGGGGAAATATACACCAGCTTCTTTCTTTTTTTTTCCCAGAAGCGAGCAGTGCATGTCCTGGCACCCCTGTGGGGAGGGAGTCTGAGAAGGTGGTCAGGAAGCCCAGTGTGAGGAGAGGACATTTGCATGGGGACCAGGCGCATCCAGGCATCACAGGTGAGGAGATCAGCAAATCTCGGGGGCCGAGGGTGGGAAGCGGCTTGGCAGGTTCTGAGAAGAGCAACACCAAGGTGGCTACAGGTGGTGAGAGTCCAGGAACACAGAGATGGTTCTAGAAGGCGGCCGTGTCACAGAGGGCCTCCTAGGTAACTGCGAGGTGGGATTTTATTTTGGGTATCACGGCATTAGACTGCTGCGGGTAAGATCCGGACAGCTATTTACTTGACAAGATGAAACCTAGAAAAGTTAAGGGCGATTCATGTTTTCCAGCTCATCGCCAAACTGTTCTCCAAAGAGGCTGTACAAAATTTCCCCCTCCCGCTTCACTTTGTTCTTTCGATATTATTTGCTGTTGAATTAAATATTTTTGAAACACGTTTTAATGACAACACGGTATTTTTTTTAAACATTTTTTAAAAGTTTATTTATCCATTGAGAGGTGGGGAGGGGCAGAGTGAGGGGAGAGAGAGAATCCGAAGCAGGCTCTGTGCTGTCAGCGCAGAGCCAGACGAAGGGACTCATCCCACGAACCCGGAGATCTTGATCTGAGCCGAGATCAAGAGTCGGATGCTCAACCGACGGAGCCACCCAGGCGCCCCTGCGTGGTTCTTTTTTAAAACATCTTTACTGGCAGACTTAGAGCATACAGTTCGTTGCGTCGTGACATCCAAATACCCCTGGGAAGCCACCACCACAATCAGGGGTGAACATATCCGTCACCTTCAGAAGCCCCTGTAACCCTTGGTGGTCTCTGCCCCTGAGAAGGACGGGACCGGACCCGAGTCCTCCCCACACTGACTGAAACATCCTTGGCTGCCTCTCTAAGGAGAAGAAAAGGCTACTTTTCATGCCCCTTGCAGTTCAGAGGGAGCGGGGATGCAAACGGAGCTGGGGAGGGGGGGTCGTTTTTTACATTTATTTATTTTTGAGAGACAGAGAGAGACCGAATGTGAGTGGAGAGGGGCAGGGAGAGAGGGAGACACAGAATCCGAAGCAGCTCCAGGCTCTGAGCTGTCAGCACAGAGCCCTATGCCGGGCTCGAACCCATGAGCGAGATCATAACCTGAGCTGAAGTCGGCCGGTTAACCAACTGAGCCACACAGGTGCCCCCCCCCAACCCCGTTGAATCTTTACACACACACACACACACACACACACACACACACACACACACCCCACTCTCCAGCTGTG
>NW_027530380.1:1377426-1379198 GCF_008692635.1 Crocuta crocuta | reverse complement strand
CACACACACACACCCACACACACCCACCTTCCACTCTCCAGGGGTGGTTCCGCTTGGAATGAGGGCTGGCTGTGTTTGGAGAGGTACTTCTGAGGCTGAGAAAGAGACAAACATTAACGGTTGATGGAGTAGCCGTGGTCCCCGGACTCTAAGGGGGCCCGCCCCCGACAGCCCTCCCTCACCCATCGCCGCCCCGCAGAGTTCCCTACGTCAGGGCTGGCGACATGAATACCGACGGCCGACGCCAGGGGCCGGGTCCTCGGAGCAGCCGGGAGCAGTTCCGAGGCGGGTGCAGGGGAGAAGTGGCTTTGGGGCCCCAGCACAAGCCACCTTACAATAGGCCTCTTTGGCCTTTGGGCTGTTTTGAACTAAAAGCCATCGAAAACCAGCAGATTCAGGAAAAGCTCTAAAAACCGGGCACAAGGGTTTGGTTTTTTGTTTTTTTGTTTTTTTTTTGTAATGGAAATTTACATTTATAAAGGTAATTTCCATTTGTAAAGAGTCTCCTTCTCTCCAATGGGAAGTGGAAGTGGAGGGCTCTCCACGCTAAGGCTGGGACTTCAATCTGCACAAGGGACCCAGGCTTACCATTCTTTTCTCGCCACCGTCCCCCAAGGGCTCTAACACCCTGAAGCCCAAATCCCCTTCCCTTGGTTTTAACCTAGGTGATTATCATGGTTATTAGAGGAGGGTATATTTAGATCCGAATTCTGACCATCGTGCTGGGTTACTCGACCTTGGGTGCTTCCATTTTTGTGCACATTTAGTGTGCGTGTTAATACGCTTCTGTTTGATGTTCTGGCTTTAGTCTGTCTTTGGCCGGCCCCATTCATAGGGCCCCGATCGCAGAGCCTAGAGTGGGTAGAGGAGAATATTTTTTCGCCTCCTGTACAAGGCATTGTTTATAAAAATGCATCCTACATTATATAACAGTTAATAGAGACAAATGCATTGAAAAAAGTCCGGAAGATTTTGCCATAAACCGTTCCTTCTTGGGAAGGATGTGCATTTGAATAATGGCAATAATGGCAAATTCTTCCTTTTCTTCNCCTGCTTATACTTTGTCTCTCACTTTCTCTCTCTCAAAAATAAATACACATTAAAAAAACTTTCTCAGTTTCATTTTCTGTTACATCACCAGGTAAGCCAGCATACATGTTGTATAACTTCTCTAAGCTTCTGGCTTGTGACCTGTAAGGCAGGATTTTTTTTTTTTTTTGAGAGAGAGANTCTTCCTTTTCTTCCTTTCTTCCTTCCTTCCTTCCTTCCTCCCTCCCTTCCTTCCTATTTTAAAAGGACACAAGAGGGCCCAAATGGAGTACCTTCACTATCGCCCGCCAAGACTTCATACCTAACCTGACTGCGGTTTCAGCCTCTCTCAGGCCTGGGGCTTGAAACCAAAGGTCTAGAATTTCCTGGTCAAACTAATGAGCTCATCTACTTGACAGTCTCCCCACGGCCCCCGCCCCCGCCGTCCTCACCCCCCATCAGCCTCACCCTCCACCCCAAAGGGAGTTGACCTTGCTTGAAACAATTCCTTCCTTTCTTTTGCTAATATCCTCCTTGTACCACAAGCTCTGGGTCTGTCTATAAAATCCTTCTGTTTTACTCAGATGCTCAAAGCTCTCTTTACCTGCTAGATGACCTGCTTCCCAACTCTCAGAATCGAATCTGTTGAATAAAGCTGATTAAGTCTTTAAATTTGCTCAGTTTTGGGGCGTCCGGGTGGCTCCATCTGTTTAGCGTCCAACTTTGGCGCAGGTCATGATCTC
>NW_027530380.1:1376256-1377092 GCF_008692635.1 Crocuta crocuta | reverse complement strand
CCTGCTTATACTTTGTCTCTCACTTTCTCTCTCTCAAAAATAAATAAACATTAAAAAAACTTTCTCAGTTTCATTTTCTGTTACATCACCAGGTAAGCCAGCATACATGTTGTATAACTTCTCTAAGCTTCTGGCTTGTGACCTGTAAGGCAGGATTTTTTTTTTTTTTTGAGAGAGAGACAGAAAGAGGGGGAAAGGGGAAGAGGGAGAGAATCTCTAGCTGGCCTGACCTGGGGCTCAATCCCACGACCCTGGGATCTTGACCGGAGCCGAAATGAAGAGTTGGATGCTCTACTCGCTGAGCCACCCAGGCGCCCCCTCCCTTTTCTAAATACAGCTAAACCCTACCTTGCAGGGCTATTGTGAGAAATTCATTGGTGTGATGGTTGATTTTATATCAGCCGGACTGGGACATCTGGACACCTAGAAAAGCATTATTTTCTGGATGCATCTGCTAGGTGTTTCTGGAATAGACTAGCCTTTGACGGGTGGAGTGATGAGGGTTCCGGACTCTGTCCCATCCTAGGGGGCCTGGACGGAACAAACGGGCACCACGGGGGCGAATTTGCCCTCTCGGCTTCGTCTGGGGTCTCCATCCTCTGTCCTCGACACTGGCCTCCCCGGCTCTCGGGCCCCCAGTTGCACCGAATCACTCTTTCCTGGGTGTTGGCCTTGCACACGGTAGATCACGGGCCTTTGCGGCTTCCGTGTGAGTCCGTCTCTCACATTGAATCTCCTCCCGCGGATCTCTGCCTGTCTGTCAGCCTTGTTTCTCTGGAGAGCCCGACTCCCACTGCAGGATCATTTGGGGAGGGACTGTGATTGTTCACGGAAGG
>NW_027530380.1:1370515-1376185 GCF_008692635.1 Crocuta crocuta | reverse complement strand
ACTCTTGCCTGCCCGTGCACAAAACCTCCCCGCGCCCCTGCGCAAATATGCTGTGAATTCTAGGCGTGAACTTGCAGTTCTGCGGCGGCCGTGCCGCACGCACGGCTGGGATGTATTTCCCCGCACAGGTGATGCTTCCTGCGGCAGAAATTCCAAACGTGCCAAAGGACGTATAGTGGCCAGTGTGCCTCCTTGTCCCCCGCCTCCCGGCTCCCCGCTCTGAAGAGAGACACGTGGGCTGGTTTCTGGTGTCAACTTCCAAAGCTATTCCGTGTTTTGACGAACATCTACTTTTCTGCAACTTTTCCCCAAGTGACATGGTGTCTGAAGACAGCTAGTTCAGGGGCGCCTGGGGGGCTCGGTCGGTTGAGTGTCTGACTCTTGATTCTGGCTCAGGTCGTGATCTAACGGTNAGCTCTGGGTCTGTCTATAAAATCCTTCTGTTTTACTCAGATGCTCAAAGCTCTCTTTACCTGCTAGATGACCTGCTTCCCAACTCTCAGAATCGAATCTGTTGAATAAAGCTGATTAAGTCTTTAAATTTGCTCAGTTTTGGGGCGTCCGGGTGGCTCCATCTGTTTAGCGTCCAACTTTGGCGCAGGTCATGATCTCGCGGTTCGTGGGTTCGGGCCCCGCGTCGGGCTCTGTGCTGACAGTGCGGAGGCTGCTTAGATCCTCTGTCTCCCTGTCACTTGTGCGCGTGCTCACTCTCTCAAAATAAATAAATACGTGAAAAAAATAGAAAAGAAACAAGCATCACGAGCACCTGCTGTGCCAGCCCTTGCTCTCCGAGGGCGTCCCAGCTCTGCGTCCGAGTCACCAGTCCTGTGTGGCCGGGACCCTGTGCAGGAATTTGGTTTCACCTGTGTGCAAATATTTTTTGACCATAACTGGTCTGAGAAATCAGCTTCCCAGGCAGGACTCTCTCTTTACCAGGATTCATTCATTCATCCACTCACTCACTCATTCTTTCTTTTATTTACACGGAAGTCACGTTATATTTTGTTGCACCCCCTTCACAGGACTCCACGGTATTTTGCCCAGTTTGCAGACGGAAAGAGCGAGACACAGACAGTTTAAGCAGCTTCATTCAAGCTCCCACAGCTCCCAGGGCAGAGCTGGGACGCTGACCCCGCAGGGACGCTCCGCGGGCCGGTGGAGACTGGGTCCCACCAGTCCAGCTCGGGGGACGACTTGTCACCTTGTCCTGTGCGGGGCGCTGGGCCAGGAGCCTGAAGCTCCTGAGATTACATTGTCCTTGTATGCAAGGAGCTTAGCCTCCCTGGCAGATAAACAAGACTTGGGGAGCTTGTGAGTGCCTGTGTCAGTACCCGAACCCTGAGGCCGGGAGACGGGCCCAAGGCTCTCACAGTGACCCAGACATCGACTCGCCAGCCATGTTGGGGCCAAAGGAAATGGATACAGGAGCCACAATCCAAGCGCTGCTGTGAAGGTTCAAGGGCAGAGCTCCTGAGCTGTTGGTTGGAGGAGGAGGAGGAGGGGTGCGTGATGGTGCCGGTCCGGCCGGGTTCCTGGATGACTACGTGGCTGGGCGCCCGGCCACGGTCCTGAGCTGCTTTCTGAAGGAACCCCTGAACTGTCGCATACCCGCTGGCACTGGCCTCGGGTCCCTACATCTGAAAGATGACTTTTCATCACCAGAGAATGCACTATAACAGATTCAAATGCTCACTTACCGGGTTCCATTGGGGACCCCTGCGGTCGGCGGCCACGTGCGGGCTTAAGGAATCAGCGGGGATGGGAGTCAGACGGAAGGCACAGTGGTCAGGACCAGAGTCTGTTCTTACCGCCCCTAGGATGTCTGTCACGGGAGAATTTAGGTCTCCTCGAGACATGACCTCTTAGCAGCTGGGTCTGGTCAGGGCCACATTGAGGTGAGCGTGACGGGCTGGCGGGCGGGCCTCTGGGGCCGCTTATCCATGACTCCAGCTGGCTGGCGCCGGGCGATCCCTGGAGGGGTGTGGGCTGCCAGGGTTGGGAGGAATCAGCTCCCAGGGCAGAGGGCTTGGCCTTTGAAGGAAAATGAAGCACACGTAGATCAAGTTCATGGCAAGAGCTGGGCAGAGCCGCACGCTGGGAGCCACGTGAGAGGTCAGCAGCGCTAATCCAAGGATGTTCCTTTGGTGTCTGCCCCCCGCGCCCCCCCCACCGCCCGGCCCGTCTCGGCCACCACCTTGTTTCCCGGGACTGCTGGGTGGAGGTCCCGCAGGCCCGGGGGGTCGGGGGGCTCATGCAACGGGCCTTTGTCGGCTCACGGTGCTGGAGGCCGGAGGCTGAGGTCACCCTGGGGCAGTGCTGCCCTCCCCGCAGGTGCCATGTCTGCCCCCAGCCTCTCCCGACTGCTGGTGGCCCCTCAGCTGTGGCTGTGTCACACGGTGTCCTCGCCGTGTGCGTCCGCATGGCCTCTTTTCCCCAAGGACATCAGTCACGCGGGATCAGGGCCACCCTAGTCCAGCGCGACCTCATCTGGACTCATCACGTCTGCAACGACGCCACCTCCAAGTAAGGCCGTGTCCCGAGGTGCCCGGTGGGCAGGAGTTCACCGTGTGGATTTTGGGAAGGACACACTTCAACCCATGACGACCACCGCTGGCTCCTTCAGCCGATCCGCCTGGGCGGCCTCCCTTCTCCGTGCTGGTCCTGGTGTAGACGGACCTGTGTGTGTGCCCTCGGGGTGGCTGCTTGAGGTTGGACTTTGGCTTCCGCCCGAGGAGCCAGAGAGGCCTTGGGCTTGGCTCCTGGGAGGCGAGAGGATGACTGGGCCCCTTGGGAGCAGAAGCAGCGTGTGGCTGCCGTCAGAGAACCAGGTCCCTGAGGTGGCTCTTCCCCTGCGTGGCTGTGAGCGGAACTGAGGACACTCAGGAGACAGTCACCGGCCCTGCCCACAGCCTCCCAAGTCCAACGTGCAGCCCGAGAGGCCGGCTGCCTTTCCACCTGTTCACGCCCGAGGCGCGGGTTCCCCAACGGGCGTTTACTGCGGGCCCCCGCGTGCCAGGCGCAGTCCCCGCCGGGAGCCCTGCTCAGGGAAGGCGGCCGGGCTGCAATTTGACGCGGGGCCCAGAATGCGGCTCAGATGCTCCCCGAAGTAGAGAAACAGCGCGAAACTTGTCAAAGTTTGCATTTGCGTCAAAGCCCGTTATTTCCTCTTTCCGCAGAAAGATTCCTTCTCCACAGTCCGGCTTCTCGAGGCGTCTCTGGGTCTCTGGCAGTCTCGGACAGTGCCAGAGAGTTCGCGCTCTTTTCCTCCTCCGGGGCTTTGGGGCTGGTGCTGTCTGTTTCCTGAGTGGCGTCACCGTCAGTGTCCTTTCTGCCTGGAGTCCTGTCTGGCCCTCCCGCTGGGGGGTCTTCTCCCCGGGGTCCCCGCGCTGCCTCTGCTGCCGCTGTGGGCGGAGCAGCGCCCCGACTGCTCTGTGGGTGGATGTGCTGCTCAGCTGTGCCCGGCGGACTGCAGGGTCCCCAGCAAGGGCCTCCTGCACGATGCTGGGTCTCATTGTGGACTCAGAGATGGAGGAGTCTCCTGGGTGCTGTGCGTGTGTGCGTGAGTATGTGCTCATGCGTAAGTGTGTGACTGCGCATGTGTGCGCACGTGCTTGTGTGTGCGTGCAGTGCTCATGTATGCGTGCGTATGTGCTCATGCATAAGTGTGAGTGTGCACACGAGCGCACGTGCTTGTGTGTGAGTGCACGCACGTGTGCTTGCACACGTGCTCATGTGTGCACGTACATGGATGTGTGTGCTTGTGCATGAGTGTGCGCACGCTCATGTGTGCACGTGCACGCACGTGTGCATGGGCTCGTGTTTGTGTGTTACGTGTGCGTGGGCATGTGTACATGTACACACGTGTGTGGACGTGGGCATGTTTGTGAGTGTGCACACATGTGCACACACGTGTGTACATGTGCATGTGTGTGCACGTGCACATGGGCATGTGTGTGTGTGTGGCATGTGCTCGTGTGTGCGTGTGTGCGCGTGGGTATGATGGGCTGCCCCAGCAGCAAGGCGTTGTGCACAGAGCTTGGCCTTGTGCTGAGTATTGTCGCACATGTGATTGTACTAAATTTGCACAAGTCGGTGAGGAGGTTGTTTGCTCTGAATTGCGTGTGGGGCACAGAGGCTCCAAAGTTTACATTTTGTTGGTCTGAGTGTGTCAACCGTGTTTCTTATTTTCTGTATTTCTTTTTCTTTTCTTTTTTTTNGAGAGAGAGAGAGAGAGACAGGTGAGCAGGGGAGGGGCAGAGGGAGGGAGACACAGAATCCGAAGCAGCTCCAGGCTCTGAGCCGTGAGCACAGAAGCCTACATGGGGTTTGAACCCACGAACTGTGAGATCATGACCTGAGCCGAAGTCGGACGCTTAACCGACGGAGCCCCCAGGAGCCCCTATTTTCTGTATTTCTGAAGCTCTGGCATCAGGGGCCTTGCTGACCCTGGAGGGACAGCCCTTCAGGGGGTTAGCGATTCCTAGAGACCGCACATAACTAGCCTGAGAGGGTGCCTTTCAAAGGAGCCGGCACAGAGCCCTCACTGCCACCCGTCTCACTGGGCTCCCACCCTCAGGACCAGGTCCTTTGCCTTGATCAGCCCAGGGCAGGTCCCGGACAGCCAGGGACAGAGGCCCTGACATGATCCAAACTAGCCAGGCCTCAGCTTGTCATTCTGGCCTCCTGATCCTTCCCTCACAGACCACAGTGGAGGCTCCAGCCCCCAGCCCGTCTCCCTGTGCCCCCGACCCACCCCGGTGCTTTCCTGCGTGGCCCCCCTTTCAGCCCTGGCCTGTGGCCTCACGGTACCTGAAGGACAATGAAAGCCTAGATTTTAAAAACAGAGGGACGCGGAAGAGGGGAGGAGGGTGGCGGGGGGGCAGGAGGGACCCCGGGCTGGTCTCCTCCCACGGACACGACCAGACGGCCATCAGGTCATCCTAAAGAATCCCAGAAATTGACCGGACAGCACAGACTCCACACCTGCAGAGAGAGAGCAATGCTTCAGGCGCCGCGGAATCCCACCGTGCGTACTTCATTACACAGAAAGTGTGGGGCAGGATTTAACAAGACCAGTCACAAAAGATTTAAACCAGAAGCAAAAGACTAAATAATAAAAACTAAAGCAGAAGGACACAGCTCCCTGCCGCCCCGGAGAAGGTGTTCACACAGGTGGCTACTGGGTGCGGGGGTGCGGTCCTCGGCAAGGTGTACTGAGCGGCCAGGGAAGGGGTCATCGTGTCCTTCCGGATCCTAAGACTGATGGCCCAGGCCAAGTGCCTCCTCGAGGCCAGGAGCACTATGGCCCCATTTGGCCGAGCCTCGGGAGGCGAAGTCGTTTGCCCATCTGACCTGGGACTCCGAACAGAGTCACCTGTCTTGAGGTGGTAGAGGAACCCCACCAGGGAACCCCACGCAGCCCCTGCAGAGCGAGCGCGGCAAAACTCATTAATGCTATGAGTCATTCATATAGTAACGTTAGAAATCTGATATAACTGGGGAGGGCATGGGGGAAAACAGGTGGGCTTAGGGGGAAGAAAAGGTGCT
The DNA here is from genome assembly GCF_008692635.1 of Crocuta crocuta. Classification (NCBI taxonomy): domain Eukaryota; kingdom Metazoa; phylum Chordata; class Mammalia; order Carnivora; family Hyaenidae; genus Crocuta; species Crocuta crocuta. The sequence continues at coordinate 1,370,638 of NW_027530380.1, read as the reverse complement.
GTGGGGGAAGGGGATTTTCTGGGGTGATGGAGGGCTGAGCCCTGGTCTCAGATCCTGCCCCTTGAAATAGCCACGCTTCTAGAATCTTCTCTGATCATCCAAGGATTTTTTTTTTTTTTTTTT
>NW_027530380.1:1367494-1369872 GCF_008692635.1 Crocuta crocuta | reverse complement strand
TTAGAATGTTTTTTTGTTTCATCAAGTTTTTTTTTTTTTTTTTTTTTTTTTTTAAATTCCAGTTCAAACATTCCAGGAGAGAAGTTCCGGGCAGCAGACACAAGAGGGGCCTGGGGGTGTGTGGAGGAGACACACTTGGCTTTCACGTTGGGCCCCAGGCCGGTTAGGAGGGCAAATTCCCTTAGGCTCCTTCAGAGACTTGGAAGGTTTTCTTAAGGAAAACATTCCTTATGGGTCCACAACTCAGGGCGTGTTCCCTCGAGAGGCAGGCAAATCAGGAGACAAATCAGGAGACGAGACGCCATTTGTATGCGGTGTATCATCCTGTGAGTAGGGGCTTTTCGAGGCATGCCACAGTGCCACACGCGTCACCAATCAGCACCCCCCGCGGCAATGATTATGTTTACCCTGCACAGCCCAGGCTGCAAAGCCACGCGGGCACCACGCATCCCCGCCCCCCCCACACCCGTGACAGAAAATTGAGGGGCACAGCATGAGCTCGCTCAGGGCAGGGGGGTCTGCGTGGTAGAAGCGGGGTTTAGCCTGTAGCTGGCAGACCCTCTGCTTTGAATTATTCAGAGCCAACCCCCGCCCCCCCGAAGTTGGGTGCACACGGGCCTTCGCAGCCCTGCCCTCCACTGGCCGGGGACCAGAAGGGCCGCCTTCCTGCCTGCAGACAGGGCCGGGCTGCCTCTCGCCATGCTCCTGTGGGGCGCCTGGATGGGTGGCTCAGTCTTGATTTTGGCTTGGGTCATGATCCCAGGGTTGTGGGATCGAGCCTCTCATCGGAGTCTACGCTGGGTATGAAGCCTGCTTGGGACTCACACACTCTCTCTCTCTCTCTCTCTCTCTCCCCCCCTCTGCCCCTTCCCGGCTCCTGCTGTCTCTCAAAAAAAAAAAAAAAGAATAACGAAAAAAAAGATAAAGAAAAAGAAAGATAAGGTATCTGGGTGGCTCAGTTGGTTAAGCGTTCAACTTCAGCTCAGGTCATGATCTCAGGGTTCATGAGTTCGAGCCCCACACTGAGCTGTCTGCTCTCAGCATAGGCCACTTTGGATCCTCTGCCCCCCCCCCCTTTGCCCCTCACCTGCCCTCTCTCTCTCTCTCTCAAAAATAAACAAACATTGAAAAACATTTAAAAAAAAGAAATAGGGACACCTGGGTGGCTCAGTCAATTAAGCATCTGACTTTGGCTCAGGTCGTGATCTCACAGTTAGTGAGTTTGAGCCCCGCATCAGGCTCTGTGCCGACAGCTCGGATCCTGGAGCTGCTTCATATTCTGTGTCTCCCTCTCTCTCTGCCCCTCCCGTTCCTACTCTGTCTCCCTCTCAAAAATAAATAAGCCTTAAAAATTAAAAGAAAAAAATAAAATTACCCTTTTAAATTAAAAAGAAAAGTTTATCTGTGTGCTCTGCCCCCAGAGATCATATCCCCAGAGGCAGCCTGTTAACCTGCTGACCCTTTAGTCTGGCGAGAGCCTGGGTTGGGCGAGACCCCACCTCGCAGCGCTGTTGTGCACACAGNTGTGCATTTGAATAATGGCAATAATGGCAAATTCTTCCTTTTCTTCCTTTCTTCCTTCCTTCCTTCCTTCCTCCCTCCCTTCCTTCCTATTTTAAAAGGACACAAGAGGGCCCAAATGGAGTTTCTTCACTATCGCCCGCCAAGACTTCATACCTAACCTGACTGCGGTTTCAGCCTCTCTCAGGCCTGGGGCTTGAAACCAAAGGTCTAGAATTTCCTGGTCAAACTAATGAGCTCATCTACTTGACAGACTCCCCNCAGCTCGGATCCTGGAGCTGCTTCATATTCTGTGTCTCCCTCTCTCTCTGCCCCTCCCGTTCCTACTCTGTCTCCCTCTCAAAAATAAATAAGCCTTAAAAATTAAAAGAAAAAAATAAAATTACCCTTTTAAATTAAAAAGAAAAGTTTATCTGTGTGCTCTGCCCCCAGAGATCATATCCCCAGAGGCAGCCTGTTAACCTGCTGACCCTTTAGTCTGGCGAGAGCCTGGGTTGGGCGAGACCCCACCTCGCAGCGCTGTTGTGCACACAGGGCCTGGACCCCGGGGCCCGGCCGAGAGCGGGTGCTGCGCGTGCTGACGGCCTTCGGCAGGAGGAAAGAAGGAAGAAGCCCGGACGGCATCTTTCAAGGACGTTGGGTGGCCCAGGTGTCTGTCTCCGGTCCCTGCTGGATCGCTGCACGGAAGTGGGTCAAAGGGCACTCAGCCCTCCAGCTGCTCGACTCTTCTCTCCTGCGGCCGGTGTCTGAGGCCCTGCCTGGGCCTGGGGATGCGGGGGGAGGGGTGCTGACCTCTGGCTCCTGGAGCCACATGCAAACAGGTGGGCTCTGTGGGCACCCCCGTGGTCCTCGCTGCT
>NW_027530380.1:1365165-1367358 GCF_008692635.1 Crocuta crocuta | reverse complement strand
GTTTACCCATTTATTCTGAGAGAGAAACCCTAAGCAGGCTCTGCACAGAGTCCAACGTGAGGCTCGAACTCACAAACGTGCGATCACGATCTGAGCCGAAGCTGGACTCTCAACCGACCGAGCCACCCAGGCGCCCCCCTCGCAGACCCTTAGACCTCGCCAAGTCCCGCCTGCTCCTGGACGATTACAGCTTTCATGCTTCCGGAGCCATGTCCTCCTGTGGATGTGTTCCGGTGGACGCTGGGCCCCACCTCTTCCCCGAACCCCCCGGGGCACCAGCCTGGCTAGTGAGGAAAACAGAAGCTCATCCTTACCCTGGGGCCGCCCAGCGAGGGGGAAGGCCAGCGGGAAGCCCGGGACAAATCGATACGTGCGTGCTGACCCCAGGAAGCAGGCGGGGAGCCGAGAGTGACCGGGGAGGGTCCTCCTGACACGGGTGGCCTGGCGGCCCCGTCCCACCTACTGACCCAGGTCCCGTGCGGCCAGGCGTGCACGTTAGGGATGAAGGTGAGGGAGACGGGGCCCTTGTGCCGAGTCCCTGGGCTGTCCTGCCTCCCGCGGTCCCCTTTCATGCTCTCCTTACAACGCCTGACCCCCACTGTGTTCTCGCATGTGCTGGGACCAGCTGTAGGGCTCGGGGTGCCCCGAGAGGCTCTGCAGGCCAAGGTGGGTGCAGAGGGCAGGGTGCAGCGAAGGGAGGCGAGGCAGGCAGGTGCTTGGAGGCCCGGCTGGAGCTGCAAGTGGCCCTGTGGAAAGGACAGCAGGCTGGCCCGGGGGAGCAGGGAGGCAGCGGGGACCTGACGGGGCGGTGGAGCGGCCTGCCAGCCCGGGGCGTGCCGGCCACCCCAGAAGAGCCTGTAAGAAGTTCACGCTCTGCAAAAATACAGATGTGGGTCTTCTTTCTGTAAATCTATTTTAATGTTTACATTAATTTTTGAGAGACAGAGCATCAGTGGGGGAGGGTCGAGAGAGAGGGAGACACAGAATCCGAAGCAGCTCCAGGCTCCGAGCTGTCGGCACAGAGCCCGACGCGGGGCTTGAACCCACGAACCGCGAGATCATGACCTGAGCTGAAGTCGGACGCTTAACTGATGGAGCCCCCAAGGTGCACCCCCCCATTTTTTTAAAGTCGAGTGATATCATTAACCTAGTCTAGTTTTTTTCCTGTTTTTTAAATTGTGGTATAATCCACATAACATAGAATTTACCATCTTAACCATTTTAAAGTGACAATTCGTGGCATTAATGACATTTCCAATGTTGTGCACCCATCACCACCAGGTACATCCAGGCTTCTCTGTGACCTCAGACAGAAACCCTACACCCACCAAGCAAGAGCTCCCCATCCCCCGCTGCTCCCACCCCTGAGCGCCTCTATGCTACTTTCTCTATGGATTTGCAAGTTCTAGACACTTCCTGCAGGTGCCATCATGCAGTTCATGTGCTTTCGTCACTGGTGGCTTCTCCTCAGCATCGTGCACCCAAGGATGGCCCTGCGGCCACAGGTCGGGGCTCCACCATTTTTAGGGCTGAATGGTGTTGCAGTGCGCGCGGGCCACCCACACCCACCCACCCGTTGACACACTTTTGAGTTCCTTCTGCACTTCGGCTGCTGTGAACGAGCCGAGTCCAGGTTTTCAAAGAAGCAAACGTTTGCTCATTCAACAGCGGTATTAACGCTCCGTGGGCACGTGGCCGGCTCCCCAGAGCAGGGGTGCTGCCGCCTCCTGGGTACTGCACGTGGTCCCTTGTCACCCGGGGTCCTCACAGCTGTCCGGTGAGGCGGGTACTGCATGCACGGGTCTGTCTGGCTCCAGAACTGCCAGTCGCCCCCCAGCTGCACTGCCCGCAGCCCCCCAGCCGCAGTGCCTGAATCGGCTCCGCATCTCAGCATAGACGCTCCAAAGAACGTGGAAGTGATTTCTGACTCAGATGTGTGGCAGCAGCAGTCCGCGCGAGAGTCCTCAGAAGTCCCCAGCGCGGCCGCAGAGGGAGNACAAGCTACTCCCCAGGACTCTTGCAGAAGAAAGCATTCACTATGGTTCCACAAAAGGTTTTATTGTGTGGCTTACAAGCCCCTAACTGTTCTTTGGGAGGAAGGCCCTGCCTTTGGGAAGGACACAGAGGACCTCGTCCTCTGAGGCCCCCCCCCCACGGTCCTGGGGCCACTCTGGGTTCAGGACCCGTCATCCC
>NW_027530380.1:1364113-1365134 GCF_008692635.1 Crocuta crocuta | reverse complement strand
GGGTCAGGACCCTCCATCCCTCCTTGTCTGGGGGGTTAGCTGGCCTGACTCCCGCACTCCCGGCACAGCGGCCCCGAAGGCTTCTGGGACAGGCACAGGCAGCTGCTTTCAGGACCCACTTGGGAACTCCTCCGGCCGCTCACTGCCCCCGGCTGCCCTGCCCCTGGTGAGAGCGGCACCCCCCGCACCGCAACCCTCCTTCCCCGCTGGCTGAAAGCAAAGGACAGAACAGGGACTCTGGGCCCAGAAGGTTTGGATCCCAGCTTCTTAAAAACCTGTCACTGGAAACAGGCAAATTCGGGGACGGGGTTTGCTCGCGTCTTGCCCACAAGCAGAAGCCTGAGTGTGCCTCTCTTGGCGCGGGCTCCAGGGTCCCGGCTGCGCCCCTGCACCATGCGCACGGGCCCGCCGCCTGTGCTGGGGTGGGACAGCCAGGAGGCGGCCCTCAGGCTGCAGCCGGGAGGCCCGGGCCGTGGCTCTTCCCGGACCCCAGCTCCTCGGCTCCGGGAGGCTGGTGCTTATGAAACCTGCCTCACCACGTGGGGCTCGGGCCGGCCCGTCGCAGTGTCACAGGCACCGGGAGTGCGTATGTCAGACTCGGGAACTCGGTCTCCGGAAAACAGGAGTTTATTTTTATATTCTGTAAACAGGAGCTTCACGATCAACACAAACACGGAGCGACGTCAATGCTGTTCACCCGGAGGACAGTCTGCGGGGTCACGATGACTGGGAGGGAGAGGACAGGGTCACGGCCTGCGACCACGTCCGCCGCCGGTCCTGAGCTGCGGGACTACCCGGCCTTTGCACGGGGGCGGGCCTCCCCCAGCCCCCCCCAGGCGGCCCGCCGGCCTCTGCCCACGCGCTCCACGGGCCCCACGAGACACGCAGCGCCAGGGGCTCGGGGGCCGGGGCGGACGGCCGGTCTGCCTGAACTTGGGACGCCGTGGAGGCGGCAGAGAGTGGAGGAGGGGCTCCCACTGGCTGGACTGGGGGGGCCGGGGGGGGCATCCTACTATTTCGG
>NW_027530380.1:1363025-1363689 GCF_008692635.1 Crocuta crocuta | reverse complement strand
ATTTCAGGATATTGTAGTGACTCCTCACGGTCACTCAGGCAGCCCTGACGGTGTGACCAAGGACCGTGGGGGCCCTGAGCTCCCGGAGGAGACAGGCATCCCCAGCCTGGGCGTCCCAGCCAGGAGATCCCCCCCACTCCCGCCTTGTGAGCTAAGCGGGCACTGGTAGGTGGCTGTGGATTGGAGCAAAGAGGGACGTGTGGGGGTCAAAAGGAGTGGGGCAGGCCAGGCCAGGCCCGGGACGGGAGGGCAGAACGTGGGCAGTGCCAGCTGGCGTGAGACCCGCCTGGGGCCTCCTCCCTGTGTGACCCCAGCGCCCCCAACCCTGGAGGCGTGGAGCACGGCATCCACAGCAGGAGGCTGGGCAGGAAAAGCCGGGTCTCCCGCCCTCACTCAGGAGACGCCCTTGACTTCCTAACCCCTCGCGTCCCACCCACCCTTCCGCGACACTCCTGCAGCACGCACCGGAGCACCCCGGACCGAGGCTTCCTCTCCCCTTCCGGCTCCCCGGCCGCCGAGCCCACCCCACGGCCCCTCTGTTCCCTCACGCGCCCCTGCCTGCACACCCGCCTGGGGGGACACGCCTGGCGGAGGCCTCTGCTGTGAAGTCATGCCTCAGACTCGCTGCTGCCGAGTCCGCCAGCACCCCCCGTCCCCCCCACGG
>NW_027530380.1:1361953-1362831 GCF_008692635.1 Crocuta crocuta | reverse complement strand
TCGGGCTGCACCTGCCGGAACGTGGCTCCGGGCCAAGCCCCTGCCGCTCCCCCTCTTCCACGATGGGCTTTGCTTCCTCCCCCCGACCTGTGACTGCACCCCCAGCCCCTGCAGGGGGGCCATCGGACTGAAGCGCATGTCCGCACCAGGCCACACGGCAGCAGAGCTGGATGGAGCGCCTGCCCGGTGCCTCCCTCCTCCCCGCCTGGAGGCGCTCTCCTCCCCCGCCCCGTGCTCCATCGTAGCTGTGTGTGCGTGTACAAGCGTGTGTGGCCCAGAGGCACCAGGCCGGGTGTCGTGCACCTTTGGGCCCCAAGGACAACTGAAGGTTCGCTCCTGCTCTGTGCTGAGTGGCAGGTCCGTCGCCGCACTGCCGGGGGATACTGCGCCGGGAGAGCCCCCCCCCTCCCCCAGTCTATCGGCCCCTCTCTGTGGTGGACGTGTGTGCCCATCCATGTCTCGCGGTACACGCGGTGCCAGGCTGCAGCGATGGGAACACTTACCTCACTGCAGTGACCGGGCCACACCTGAGGCTCCCGCCCGGCCCTGCGCCCCCCTCCGCCCGGCCCTCCCCGCCAGCCCTGGGGCCCGTGGCCGCCGGCGGAGCGGGAACAGGCCCAGCCACACTTTCTCCAGCTTACCTTTTTTCCTCCTGTAGTTTTTCCTTTTCTGAAATTTCATATTGATTTTTGGCCACGACTCTGTCTTTTCAATGACTGTGGCTTCTACCCGAACGAGGTTCTTTCTAGAAGAGAGAAAATGCCTTCTTGGTTATTCTTCAGTCCTACCAACGCTTTATGTAAGAATTTCCAAAATGAAGCTTCACTTCTTTTCTTTCTTGCCGATTATAAAAGCGGTACGTCCTCTCCCCTACAGAT
>NW_027530380.1:1358273-1361928 GCF_008692635.1 Crocuta crocuta | reverse complement strand
GGGGGGGGGAGACAGGTGAAGGGGGTTAAGGGGGATAACCCCCCGGTTATGAAATATACCAGTCACGGGGACGTGACGCAGCTCTGAGGACACAGTCAATAACGCTGTCATCACTTTGTGCGGTGACAAAGGGTGACCAGACCTGCGGGGGCACACCGCATACCAGAAACAAACGTCACGCTGTGCGGGAGTCACAGGACTCAGTAATAAAAAAAAAAGAGCAGCGTCAGGGCACCTGGGCAGCTCGGTCAGTACAGTGTGTGGCTCTTGATCTCGGGCCTGTGAGTTCGAGTCCCACACTTGGTACAGAGCTTACTTGAAAAAAAAGGAGAGAAAAAAAGACACCAGGGGCGCTTGGGTGGCTTCGCTGGGTAAGCGTCTGACTCTTGATTTTGGCTCAGGTCAGGATCTCACGGTTTGTGAGTTCGAGCCCGGCATCGGGCTCAGAGCAGACAGCAAGGAGCCCGTTTGGGGGTCTGTCTCCCTCTCTCTGCCCCTCCCCCTGCTCACACGCATGCGTGCGCCCTCTCCCTTTCTCTTTCCCTAAATAAAGGCACATTAAAAAAAAGAAAAACAACAAAACACGAAAAAACCGCAGCGCACGATCTGTCAAGAAATCCTGTCTGCGTGGGCCCCGGACGAAGGCAACACGCGAGCAAGTTACCCGAGGAGCGGCTTGCCAAGCAGCGTGAAGTTGTCGGCTCCAACCAGCAGGACCTGAGGAACCAAACAGGCACATTACTGACCAGCGACGGAAAAGTCCCCCGACTGGGCAGCGACGCGCCCTGGAGAATGAGAGTGTGCTGACCGCACGCGGCCAACCCGACAGGCTGCCTCCCAAGTCGGCCCCCGGGCTTGAAGCCGACGGGGACGGGAGCCATTCAGGGGCTGGTGGTCGGCCGGCTGTGCAGGTGAAACCAAGCCGTCGCCCCGGTGACTGCACCCAGAGCCCAGAGTTTCCGGCCAGTGTGGACGGCGGCTCTTGTTTTTCTTTCTTAACTTTTTGCTGGAAGTTATAATGTACACAAGGAGAAAATGTACAAGTCACACTGTGGCATCTTTTCTTTCTTTTTTTTTTTTTAAGTTATTTATTTCAGAGAACGCAAGAGCCAGCAGGGGAGGGGCAGAGAAAGAAGGGGGAGAGAGAGTCCCAAGAGGGTTCCATGCTGGCATCGAGGAACCCCATGTGGGGCTCGACCTTACGAACCGTGAGATCATGACCTGAGCTGAAATCGAGTCGGAGGCTTAGCCGACTGAGCCCCCCCAGGGGCCTCCGTACCATGGCTCGTCTCGAAGTAGCTCCTAAGGCTAATCCTGCACAGATTCAGGGTTGAGCGTATTTCTCGATGACTGTACACAGCCGCTCCAGCAGCCTCTCTCACTGCAAGGACACCTTTGCACCCCAGGGCAGGGGTTTTAGGAGATGCCGGAAGGCCCCCTGAAGTTTAAGAAAAGTTCCCAGAAAATTGTTTTACAGTTGCTTTAAGGATAAGTCGTTCTCTGCTACTAGATTTCCTAAGTTAGGAATAAACAACCTGCATCAGGTGAGTCTTTCGCCTTTGTTACTGGGAAATGTTTCAAAACAATGTCTTTCGGACGCGCCCGGCCAGCTCAGTTGGTCAAGCGTGTGACTTTTGATCTTGGGGTTGTGAGTTTGAGCCCCATGTTGGGTATGGAAATTAAAAACAAAAGCCGTTTTAGAAATCTTCACAGATACTTTAGAATCAGGGTAAACATTCTCGTGTCCACGAGCTCACGGCCGGCCACGATGTCGTTAAGACAGGGCTCTGCCGGCTGCTGACGTCCAGTTAATTAGTTCAGCTCTGAGCTCAGATCACAGGCCGGGAGACCTTCTCAGAAACAGAATTTAATGCTCTCCTTAGTGTAAATACACACACACTCTGCAATCACAATGGAAGGAATTTTAATTAGTAAAGAAAATCATATGTTGTTACAGTTTGTCCCACTGACAGTTAAGTCTATCCTACAAAAACGACGTAGCACAGAGAACTTACGTTTCACGTACTTTTATAAACAGAACCGCCCGAAACAGCAGAGTCCTAAGCGATGGATAGAAATGCAAGGCTAAGTTCACAGATGGAGCGGAGTAGGGTGGCCGGTGGGATCAGCTCGTCCCAGGAACTGCCTCTGGATCCAGGCCTCTCGGTTACAAGCCCTCGGGGGCGCCCAGGGGGCTCGGTCTCATCTGACTCTTGATTTCAGCTCAGGTCATAATCTAATGGTTTGTGAGATTGAGTCTCACGTTGGGCTCTGTGCTGACAGTGTGGAGCCTGCTTTGGGTTCTCTCTCTCTCTCTCTCTCTCTCTCTCTCTCCTCCCCTCCCTCTCTCCCCCCTCCTTCCCTCTCCCCTGCTTGTACACACGCTCTCTCTCAAAATAAATATTTAAGAAAAAATAAAAGCAGCAGCCATCAAATCTACTGCCAGAGTGGCTCCAGCTGAAACACCCCCCAACACCGGGCTGAAACCCCATCTTCACCCGGGGTGCTCGCTGTGTTCTGTGGGAGCGCGTTACGGACGTGAAACAGATCAGCGCACGTACTTTCCTCCGGGGAACATGTTGCCTGCCCCCCTGGGAGAGGGTCTCCTGGGTGGGGGGCTGCTCCCCCCACCCCCCGGCTCTGCGGGCCCCCACCCCCTGACCCAAGGAAGCCTCCCCAGGGGTGTGCCCGGGCAGCAGGACGGCAGCATGGCGAGCACCGCTGGTGGCCTCACCTTCTCCAACCGTATCCTCTCTCCACACGCAACATCCAATTCGTTGTCAACTAAAAGCAGGTCCTCGGGGGTCACCTTCCACTGGTGGCTGGCGAAGTGCACGACNGCGATAAGCTCGTTCACCTTCTCCACGACCTCTGGGAGGCAGGGGGAGAGCCAGGACCGGGACGGGCCGGTCAGCTCCTCACCACCAGGGCGGCAGCCGCTCCACCCCACCCGGCCGGGCCGCCGTGACTGTGGCACGAGGCCACGCGGCTCTCTCAGCGGGAGGGGAGCTTCGAGGGCCACTGGCACCTTCGTAAGGTGTGCTTCCCGCCGAGGGCCGCCTCCCTTCCCTGCCTCGGTCGGGGCTCAGCCTGTGGGGCTTTTCCAGACTCAAGTGCCCGACGCCGCAGGATGCCCCGCTTGGTCTGAGCGCTCAGCGGCCCTGGCTCCATGGTTCGGGTCACAACCCCGTCCGCCCAGCACCATCTACCGTCTGGTAGGCATCTGCGGAGCCCTGACCTTCCCGGCCTGCCTGGGGCTGGGGGCGCGGCCGAGGAAGACCCACTTCCCGCCCTGGAAGCAGAGTCAAGGCCAGAAGCCGCGGCCAAGAGAGGGCAGCACGGGAGTACCTGGCGCGGCATCTCCAGCAGGACTTCGAAGCCGACCCTGCCACCCGCTGAGCTGCCCCAGCTCCGTGAGGAAGGCTGAGGAGGCCGCACCCCTCGCGGCAGCCGCCACACCGTCCCTCTGCACGGCCACGAGCTCCAGGCGACACCCGTCCCGACACCCCGAAAGTCCCCCAACGCCCGGGACGGTGCAGGCGCCCACCGCCCACCCTGTTCGTCTGATCGTGGACAAACCTGTCCCTGACCCTGTGCTCCTACGGGGGCCAGGAAGACACAGACGGCTCAAGGGCCCCGCCCTCCCCTCCCCCTC
>NW_027530380.1:1351438-1358130 GCF_008692635.1 Crocuta crocuta | reverse complement strand
CTGAACACCGATGCTGCTCAGGAATGTTTGCTAAGTGAATGAGCATTTACATTTTTGGGCAAAACTGGGCCTGAGCATTCGCAGTGCCCTGGGCCTTGGAGCACCCGGGGCTGTGCTCTCCTGCTCTAGGGCCAGGTGACCACCTCTGTGGAGGAGGGGGTACCGCCCCCCCCATTACCTGCATGGTGTCTGGTCTCCTCAGCCGCGTCTGGCAGAACAATTTCTGGCCAAGGCGGTGAACTCAGTGATGTCTTAGGAACGTACCTGCAAAANGCTCCTGTGTTCCAGTGGGGGGGGCCCGGGTGCTGGGGGGGGCTGGCAAGTACCAGCTCACAGCCGTGCTGCCACGTGACCCCGTCAGTGTGACTGAGGACAGGCTTCTGCATGGCCTCTCAGAAGGAGCACGGATTCCAAGAAACATCCACTAATCACTCACGATCCAAACGTAATTCCAACCACTTTATTCCAGAAGAGCCCTCCTTGGAACAGCCAGGTCCTGGGCCAGGGGCCCCTCCGAGGAGACTGGGCACTCAGGGTCCCCAGGGCACACGTGCTCAGATGTATGGCTGCAGCGCTGCCCCCCCCCAACACTCCACAGGGAGACAGAAGCTCTGCACTCCCCGCTGCCCCCTGTGCCTCACCCTGGCACTCGAGGGCCCAGGGCAGGACGCCCGTCAGAACCACTTCCCGGGTTCTTCCCCGGCCCGGTCAGCCCCAGCCTCCAACTCCCACCAGGCGGGTGGGTCTGAACCCAGGCTAGGCCACTGGAGTAACACGGCCTTGGCACGCATCTCCCTAGCCTGCGCTCCCATTTCCCTCACTGTGCACCTGCCTCCCAGGGCCGGGCAGGGACAGGAGGGACGGGGTGCCTCCCCGGGCAGGGACAGGAAGGAGCGGGCAACGGGGATGCGCTCGAGCAGAGGCGGTGCTGTCGCCAGTGTGTCCGCGTCACCCTGGCGTCGGCCCGCAGTACTGGAGCCGGGCGCACCGGGCTGGGAGCCTGGAGGTGAAAGAAGGCAGGTGGGGTCCTCCTAACCTCCCGATCTATTTTTGCCTCAAATCCCTGAAGTTTACAAAGAGGAGAGAGTGCAGGAGAGCCCAAACTGAATTGTTCAGAACCGTCTAGAGCTTCTGTTGCCGTCTGCTGCAGGACAGTGGGAGGCAAGCATTTCTGCTGCAGAGCCCGGCGAGACGAGGCTGCGGCAGGTCTCGGGGCCCTGCGTCGCTGGCCGTCAGCAAGGGCTCCACGCAGACCCATGAATCGAACTCTTGCCAGGCTGGAACTCTGGTCCACCGGCCACAAAATTAAACCGGGCTTGTCCGCCGTGCCACCCTTGGGGCCCTGGAAACACGCTTGGGCTCTGTGGCCAGGCAGTGACCCTGGCGGACCAAGTGGCGCGGAGCCTGCATGTGGGAGCCTGGCCGCCCGCCGGGCCGGACGGTACCCTGCTGCGACTGGCAAGCTGGGGGCCCAGAGGACACAGGAAGAACCGGCTGAATTAACTACTAAAGCCCCCCCAGGAGCTTCTCTGTAAACGGATTCGGCCTTTCGTCTTCTCGACGTGCACAAGCCTTGAGCCTCTCCAGTGCTGAGCGCCTGCGATGTGGGGGCGGCTGACACCATGACGACGGCCCGAACGCCAGGCCCTAAGCTCTGCAGACGTGGACGCTTACTGAGTGCTCACGGGACTCCGAACGGATATGAACATCACTTCCATCTTGCAGAAGAGGGAACAAAGCTCAGAGCGGGTGACCTTGCTCGGGGACCCACCAGGACTGGCAGAGGCGGGGCCGGGACAGGACCCGAGCTCCTTACTTTACCTGCTCTTCTGCGTCGCCCCTGGGTGTTCCTACTGGTGGGCGTGGCCTCGTCAGGTTTACTCTCTGTAGTTCATGTTCAAGGCTTTTTCCTCTAAATGTGGTACTTTGATACTGAATGTGCTCTTCCAAACGGTATTTAAGTTCCTCCTAAAAATCCCAATACAACCTTCCATGCTGCCAGTGAGAAGCCTCTGAGAGTTAAAGCCTTTCCTTGATAAATAGGCTACGGAAGAGAGCTCACTCGCCTCGGCCCTGGACGCTCCATCTACATTTATGTCAAGGGTTTTAGAAAAACACTATCAAAAAAGCTGAGAGAAAAACGGAAATATTCTTGAAACCCATGCACATGCTGTTTTGGCTTTAGAAAGATAGTCCCACCAGCGAAGGGTCGCCGGAGGTCACGTCTGGACATTACCTGTGCGGGTCTGATGTGCTCTGCGAGCTGAACCTTCTGGAAGCGGGCCCCAGGGAAGCTGAGGGGACAAGACACAGGGCGGTTACTGGTAGGAAACGCCACAGCTCTTTACAGGGCTACACACACAACACCGCTGCCGGGGCCGAGTTACCACACCCACCACAGTGCGTCTGCTTGTGTGTGTCAGGGTGTGGCCATCACATCATTTATCCAGTTAATCTCTACACTCGATGTGGGGCTTCAACTCACGACCCTGAGATCAAGGTCACATGCCTTTTCCAACTGAGCTGGCCGGGTGCCCCTGGTCACATTGTTTAGAAGAGCCTAAAACCGGAATCCCTCACCCACGAGTCCATTCCTTGACCACCAGGTGCCTGGTAGGGTCAGACGCCCGAGGAGTATTGTCACCCCTGCACTGTCCCTCGGACGGGCCGGTCGCTGTGGCCAAGGGCATGTGGCAGCAGTCACGGCATGGCACTGCTGAGATTAGGTTACAAAACACTGGATCCGAGCCTCCTGCCAATGAGCAAGGAGTGAGCTTGGAAATGGATCATCCTTGGGGCACCCATGGGGCTCAGTTGGTTGAATGTCTGACTTCACATCAGCTCATGATCTCACGGTTCGTGGGTACGAGCCTTGCGTCGGGCTCTTGAGCTGACGGCTAGGAGCCTGGAGCCCTGCTTCTGATTCTGTGTCTCCCTTTCTCTCTCTCAAAAATAAACAAACATTAAAAAAATAAAAGGAACAGATCGTCCGGCCCCTGCTGACAGCTTGGCTGCCGTCTAACGAGAGCCGGAACCACCCAGTGAAAGCGCTCCCGCACTGCTGACCACCAGAAATGGTGTGACGTAATAAATGCTAGTCATCTTCAGCTGCTAGGTTTTGGAGTAACTTGTTAGGCAGCAGGAGGTGACCAATAACCCAGGGACAAAGGCAGCCACCCCCTACTGAGTCGAGAGCCCAGAAATCAGATGCAGAGCTTAGGGGCAAAAAGCAGAGGGCAGCAACTCAGTGACTGGTGAGGGTTTATTTACTCATTTATCTCTGAAGATTCTGTTACTAAAGTTCCTTTGTGGGGGCGTCTGGCTGGCTCAGTCAGTAGAGCATCTGACTTTTTAAAAAAATTTAAATGTTTATTGACTTATTTTGGGAGAGGTAGAGAGGGCACGAGCCGGGGAGAGGAGGAGAAAGAGAAGCCCAAGCAGGCTCCATGCTCAGTGTGGAGTCTAATGGAGCCGGATGCGGGTCAAAGCCACAAACTGTGAGATCATGACCCGAACTGAAATCAAGAGTCGGATGCTTTAAAAAAAATTTTTTTTTTAAGTTTATTTATTTTGAGAGAAAGAGTGGGCAGGGGAGAGCGGGGGCAGGGGGGAGAGGGAGAGAGGAAGGGCGGGGGAGAGAGAGAGGATCCCAAGCAGGCTCCCCACTGTCAGCACAGAGCCTGATTCAGGGCTGGGTCCCACAAACCGTGAGATCATGACCCAAGATGAACTCGAGTCGGAGGCTTAACCGAGCGAGCCACTCAGGTGCACCAGAGCATCCAGCTCATGATCTCAGGGTCCTGAGTCTGAGCCCCATGTTCGGCATGGAGCCTGCTTAAAATAAATTAAAAAAGTTTCCTTTGTATTTATTAGTTTTTGTTATGAACAGGTGTTGACTTTTGTCAAATATTTCCTGCACCTGCATCTATCTTCTCTTCTTTCCGAGCTATAATGGACATACCAGAAGATTCTCCCTTTTACAGCTACCTGTCCGCAGGTGCTCCCAATGATCGGCCTCGTGGGCTGGTTTCTCCTCCCCTCTACCACCTGCTGTGCCCGGGGTTTAGACCTGCGACCTTCTCTGCCTTTATCTAAGGTCGGCCACTCTGGTGGCTGCACTTAGCTGGCTGGATTCGAGCGTCACCTGCATACCCGTGACCCAGGTTTATGGCTGCAGCCTGGATCTGCCCCTCCACCTGTCTGCCGTCACCCCCCCACGCCTGCTTCTCCTCCCCCAGCTCACGTGAGGGCAACTTCATCTCTCCAGGTGCCCAGGCCAAAAATCTCAATCATTATGACCCTCTGTCGCATGCCTTGGGCTACCAGCAGGTCCTCCTGGCTCTTCTCTTCAAGGGATCCGGGCTCTGACCACCTACGTTCTCCAAGCCACCTCCTGCCTGGATTATCGCTAACGTCCTGCTCTCCCCGTTACCTCCCTTCTCTGCACAGTAACTAGAGTGACCCTGTTAAAACCCAGGTGGGGTCCTGTCACTATTTTGCTGAAACTCTCCAAGAGCTTCCTGTGTAATTCAGAGAAGCAGCCAGAGCCCTTGCAGTGGCCGGCAGGGCACGGGCAGCATGACCCCCCCTCCCCCAATCTCATTGTTCAGTCTGCACCTGCCGCTCGGGNCCCGCCTCAAAACCTGTGTTCCTTGACTGTTCTTCCTCTGGACCCCACCCCCACCCCCACCGCCGTGTGGCAATCCACAAGGCTAATTCCCTTCTTTTCTCTCAAGCATCATTTCAGAAGAGAAACTTCTTTGACCATTCTCTTTAAAATTGATCCCCTCCCTCCCAACTTATACTTTATTTTCTCTGTAAGACTTACCAGCTTCTGGCACACTATGTAATTTGTTTATTTTTTTAAAAATTTGAGTTTTATTTTTTTGACAGTGTCGGGGGGCTGGCCTATAGGGAGTGGAAAAGAGGAGGGAGAGGGGGAAGGAGACACACACAGAGAGAGAGAGAGAGAGAGAGAGAGAAACTAAATCCTAAGCAGGCTCCACGTTGCCTGAGCAGAGCCTGACATGGGTCTTGATCTTATAAAGCCAAAATCAAGAGTTGGATGCTTAACCTACTGAGCCATCCAGGAGCCCTTGTTTATTTTTAAAACTTGCCTGTCTTTTTACACACCCCCTCCCCGATCAGAACTCTAGCTCCGTTAAAAGGGTTATTGATGTTTATTACTGAGGTATTCCATCCACTCTCTCCTTCAGTGCTTGGCACATAAATGGTCCCAATGGTGCCCAATAAATGGTGAATGAATGAAGCCTGCTCTGTTACACCCGCATACGAAGCCCTCGTTGATGAATTACCCCGACGGGGGACTGAAGGCTCAGTTGGAGAGTTTCTGCACCTGATCTGTTTCCCTGTAACTGTCGCCCACGGCCTTAGCTTAGCGCTGGACCCCGGAAGGAACAAATGTGCTCCCTCCTCTCCCGAGGGATCGCCCTTTAGCTCTCTGAGGACTGTGGTGTCATTTCCATCACTCACTCCTCAAGGTCCCATCTGCTTCCCAGTTTGGTCACCTCCTCTGTACTCCGCTTTATCTGTGTTTCTTAAAGTGGGCGTCTGGAGTTGAACACAGCATTCCAGGCGAGGTTTTACACCGGGTTGAGAGGAGTAATTTCCACTGCTTTTGTGAAAAATGTTCCTGCCTACTTAAAACCAAGTTTCACAAGGGCACCTGTGAGGCTCAGCTCAGGATCTCACAGTTGGTGAGTTCCAGCCCCACATCCCCCTTGCTGCTGCCTGCTTGTCAGCACAGAGCCCCCCTCGGAGCCTCTGTCCCCCTGCCCCTCCTCCGCTTGCACTCTCATAAACAAATAAACATTTTTAAAAAACCCCACACAACCAAGACACTACTATCACATCTAAAAAAGGGAACAATTCTTTAACTTCGTCAAATACACATTTTGCCTAATTTTAAAACATACTTAAAACAGTCCCACACACATATACACACTCCAATCATTTCAGGCAAAAATACAGTGTCTTAGGGGCGTCTGGGGGGCTCGGTTGAGCGTCCGATTTCGGCTCAGGTCATGATCTCACGGTTAGTGGGTTCGAGCCCCGCTTCGGGCTCTGTGCTGACAGCTCAGAGCCAGGAGCCTGCTTCGGATTATGTATCTCCCTCTCTCTCTGCCCCTCCCCTGCTCACGCTGTCTCTCTCTCTCAGAAATAAATAAAACATTAAAAAAAAAATACAGTGTCTTTACCGGATGTTAACTTTTTTTAGCCTCATAAAAACCCAGTGCTTAAGACGCAGCTGTTGCTTTTGCTGAACGGGTTAAGATTTGGCCAGGACCGTCACCATTTTCCAGATGGGGACAATGAAGGTTTGAAGAGCGGCTGGTAGCCTGGGGGCAATGGTAGAGCACAGGCGTCTGCGGCGGGACCCGGGGGTCCGACTCTCTCTTCTCCCACCTCCCCGCTGCGTGACCCCGGGCAAGTTACCTAAGCTTTCTGAACCGAGCCTCAGTTGGCTCCCCCGAGGAACACAGGGTCTGCAGAGAAGTTGAAGGGCTGCCGTCGGTAACTAAGCTACTAACTAAAGGAACCGGGGTGCGAACCCCGGTTTCACCCATGGCCGTGCCGGCGCTGTATGCACCGCATCAGAGGCAGCGGTCAGCGCCGAAGGCACCGGGGCGGACACAGACGCGCACGCCCCGCCCCCCGCTCCCTCCTCTCAC
>NW_027530380.1:1348102-1351382 GCF_008692635.1 Crocuta crocuta | reverse complement strand
CTCGGCCTTCTCTGGAGATGGGATCTTGTCGCCTCGCGGGTGGCCTGTGCTGGTTTGGGGCCTTCAGGAAGACCTTTCTTTTTGGCCTGGAGCCCCCACCCCCGAGCTCCCAGTCCCAGGCCTTGCCTTTGCCCCCAGCGCCTCCTCAGCCCTTTGCCTCTTTCGGGGCCGGGCGGGTGGGAAGGCGCGAGGATGCGGCCGCATGGGCCCTGCTCTGGGCGGGGGGTGGGGCTGGGCCTAGGCCTGGGTAGGGGTGGACCTGGGCCTGGGCCTGAGCAGAGATGGGCCTGGGCCTGGGCAGGGGGTGGGCCTGGACCTAGGCCTGGGTAGGGGTGGACCTGGGCCTGGGCTTGGACAGGGGGTGGGTCTGGACATGGGCCTGGGCTGGTGGGTGGGCTCGCCTAGACCGTTTCTTCCAGCCAGAAGCACTCGTGCTATATGTGTGGAAAGGGCTGTGCAAGTGCTGATGGAGACTGGGGAGGGCGAGGCTAAGACTGGCTTTGGGGGCAGGTGGTGCCTGAGCAGAAAAACAGGAGTGAAGGTTTCCTGGATGGAGGAGGAGGGGAGGATGAGATGTGGGCAACATTGCACCTGATGTTGGGCATCCCAGAGAGCTGGCTTGCTTCTCACCGCGAATATTCATTTAGCTGCAGCCATCAC
Organism: Crocuta crocuta; assembly: GCF_008692635.1. Classification (NCBI taxonomy): domain Eukaryota; kingdom Metazoa; phylum Chordata; class Mammalia; order Carnivora; family Hyaenidae; genus Crocuta; species Crocuta crocuta. Next base: position 1,350,722 of record NW_027530380.1, on the reverse strand, counting down.
GGCCAACGCCTATGGAGCGCTCGCTGTAAACGCTCTTTCCAGACCTTCGTTCCTTTACACCTCAGTGTTCTCATCTGGTGCAGGAGGAGGCTGTGACAGTGGCTCAGGACCTTGCCCAGGGCAACAGGTGGAGTCAGGATCGGAGGCCAGGCAGTCTGATTCTGGGGTCTGCACTGCAGACATCGGTGGGCTTGGGCGGCAGGCTTTAGGTTCGAAGATGAAGAGTTTTGCAGTCAAACCGACCTTGCTAGAGCCCCAGCTCCTCCGTGTGTGGCTGTGTGACTCTGCAGGTTGTCTCTGAGCCTTAGCCACCTTGCCTGGAAAGTGGGATCATTCCCACCTCAGGGGTTCACTGGGAGCACAGAGTGGCCTGCTGTCAAGTGCTCAGCTCAGCACTGCTGCAGAGGGAGCACCCACAGAAGGTGGGCGTCGGTCAGAGTGAGGAGGGTCTCGCGGGCAAGCTTGTGGTGTATCCCGTGTGCAGAGGCTGGCTCTCTGCACAGTTCAGTGGGTGCGGTAGTCACCTTAGAGGTAGACTGTCCAGTGACTCTGCTAGCAAGATGGTTTATTTGTAACGGCAGAGCATTGCCGTTCTGGACAAGGACCTTGTGGCATGAGCTCTAGGCTGGTGTGACAGGGGAAGGGGGGGAGGACCTTTATCTCATGCAGGAAGGAGTTGGGAGGGTTGTTTCGAACTGAAGCCCGTTACGGAAGGACAGGAGTTTGGGGAGAGGACCGCTGCTCGCCGGCCGCATCCAGGGGTAGCGCATTTCTTGGAGGAGACGCAGGGTGCACCGTTCCCGTTGTGGGATGGGGGATCTTTTCCTGTGGGGGGTCCATCACTGACATCTGGAGGTGCAGCCCCCCTCCTGGCCTCCCCGCTGCGTTTCAGTGAGGTTTCCCTTTCTTCACGTTCACAGGGGTGGGGGGGTGAATAGATCGGTGTTTTGAGTGTGTTGCTTGGGGCTGGACAGGGCAAGCCGCAGAGGTGAGGCAGTTAGGAGGTGCGGTCGAGCCCAGACGATGAGTGGTGTGGGTTGGACCAGGGTTATGGTGGGGAGGACGGAGGCAGAGGTGGACTCGTGAGGGTACAAATAAATGGGGGTGGAGGTGGGGAGAGTACTGATGGACTTAGTGACAGGTGGGAACCCAGACGTGCAGAGCAGAGCAGGTCAAGAAAGTAGCTCTATGGGCAGGAGGGGGCCCGGGGGGACGCCCCCCTATGTCTTCCTTTGTGCTTGTGCACAGATCTTTGTTTTTCTCTCCCTTTCTCGCTCCTCCCGTATGGGCGGAGGCACAAGCTGGTGAGGTGTAGACCTTGAACTCCATATCGGGTCTCTTCCAGGTCATGGCAGGAAAATGTTTCTCCGAAAGAACTGCAGAGCCGAGGTGTCTGCTTGCAGAAGCTGTGGGTGTCCAGCCAGCGGACTGGCCTGTACGGGCGTCTGCTGCTCACCCTCGAGCCCAGGAGGTGCGCGCCGGCCGCCGAGCTTCCCAGCAACAGCTTCACTTCCGGTTGGTGCTTGCGTGACGTGTGCGTGTTATGTCCCCAGGCCCTAGGCCGCGGCTCCCGCTCTCCTAGGCTGGGTCACACGGGACTAACGGGAGAATAAAGCGTCGCAGGGAGGACGTCTTGGTTAGACATTCACCGGCCACGTGGCATTTTGGTAGCCCAGGGCAGCACTGGCCGCGCGTGGGCATCAAACGCTTGGGACGTGTGGCGTGATTGTCGCGGGTGCTCCGTGCTCGCCGGGCTGGAGCTCAAGTGCAGAAACGCTTAGACTGTCTGCAGGGTAACGGTGTCTCTCGTGCATTGAGTTAAGCGTATTATTGTTAAAATCTCTTTAAAACAATTTATTTTTCGTGGTGACCAGAGAGCCTGGCATTACGCGTGCCTGTCCCCGGGTGGGTCTCGGGCCACCGTGGGTGCTGAGTGTCCTTGGGGCACACGGGCGGGCCCTGCCCGAGGGGAGCGGCGGCTGACCCTGCGTGGTACTTGCTCTAGAAGGCTCCCCTGTGGTGACGGGGTTTGATTTCATACTCGGATTTCCCAAACCCCCGCCCACGGTTGTTGGGGGGCTGGCAGGATTTGGCGATGGGGGGGCTGGAGGGGCTGCTGCCTGCAGCCAGGTCTTCCTGTTCTCGTTAAGCGAGCTGTAGAGCTCACCACTGCCTGCCTGCCGCGGACGGGGGGCCAGGGGCGCAGGTGGGGGCCTGGGGCGCGGCTGGGGGCCCGGGATGTGGATGGGAGTGTGGACGGGGGCCGGGGGCGCCATAGCGGCACCTTTCCGCTTCGCCGTCAGGGCTGGAAGTCCGTGCAGAGGGTTGTAAACTCTGAAAACCAAAAGTGAAAACGCATTCAGTAGCCTGTATGGTTAACAGGCCTCACGGAGTGTGATCCAAGGGGTTGGCAAATGGTTCATAAGTGGGAGTCAGAGGCAGTGGCATCGGGCGGAAAAGTCTGGAGAAGAGAATCTGATGTGGCGCTCCGGATGACGCCGGACTGAGGCGGAGCCGGTACTTTCTCACCTTCCAAAGAGCAGTTGTAAGGCTTAGCTTAGAAACCGAAATTCTTTTACTTTTATTAAAATACTTTTTTGGGGCACCTGGTGGCTTAGTT
>NW_027530380.1:1340647-1347622 GCF_008692635.1 Crocuta crocuta | reverse complement strand
GAGCCTGGAGCCTGTTTCAGTCTGTGACTCCCTCTCTCTCTGACCCTCCCCTGCTCACGCTGTCTCTCTCTCTCTCCTAGAAATAAATAAAACATTAAAAAAAATTTAAAAAAAAATAAAATAAAATACTTTTTTAACATCTTTATTTATTTTTGAGAGAGAGAGAGAGAGAGAGAGAGCGCGGATGAGCCAGCAGGTGAGGGGCAGAGAGAGATGGAGACACAGAATCGGAAGCAGGCTCCAGGCTCTGCGCTGTCAGCACAGAGCCCGATGCGGGGCTCGAACTCACCAACTGTAAGATCATGACCTGAGCTGAAGTTGGACACTCAAGCGACTCACCCAGGCACCCCTAGAAATGCAAATTCTGGGACAGGGCCCTATTCAGGGCGCCAGTGGGGAGGTCACGGTAGGGGTGTGTCCTCCGTGCTCAGCCCCGTGGCGCACACACAGCTGGGCTCTGTCCCCGGAGCATCATTGCCGTCTGCTGTTTATAAAGTGCAGGAAGGAAAGGTCTAAGGTGCAGGTGACACTCCGTGCCTGGAAGGGAAACACCGCAGGGTGACGAAGCGCCTGGTGCCGGGTGCCGTGCGGTGCACCCTTGCAGACACGGGAGGACTGGGGTGTAAGCGCGCGAGTGGTTTAGCTCAGAGCGGAGTCTGTCTTGGTCAGAGGGTCTTTCATTCTGGGTGATGAACACCCAGGCCAGGGTGGCTTGGGCGCACGGGCTGCGCGACGCCGGAAGGTTGGGTCCAGGGCTCACGAGAGGTCACTTGGACTTCTCTCCATTTCTTGGCTTTGCCCTGTCCGGGGTGGCTTCCTCCTCGGGCGACACACGACAGCAGCTCTAGCCCCTCCGTACCCTCAGGTCTCTGGCCGAGCTGGACAGGGAGGGCCTCTTTCCCAGGCGCCACACTCCAGTCTCACTGCAGTCAGGGGCTCAGATTTGGTCCCGTGTCATCTCTGAGTGGTCGCTGTGGCCGGGACACGGGAGCAGTGACTGGCTTGGGCGTAGGTTGTATGCTCCGTCCCTGGCGTCAGGGAAGCCCCTCTGAGTCACCCAGTGGACGGGCGAGTCACCCAGCAGTTACTGAGGGAAGTGGGGAAGTCCGTGCTGACTGGGCAGCAGATGACCTCTGTCCCTCCATCGATGGTCCGCTTCTGCCTGGAATGTCCTCCCCTCGATGTGCTTGTGGCCCCCACTTCATTCAGGGCCCTTCCTACTTACCTGGCGCCACTCAGGGGCCCTCGCATTACCCTGTTTCTAAAATGACACCCTCGGGGCGCCTGGGGGCTCAGCCAGCTGTGCGCACGACTCTTGATTTCGGCTCAGGTCTCGATCTCACGGTTCAGGAGTTTGAGTCCCACATCGGGCTCTGTGCTGACAGTGTGGAGCCTGCTTGGGACTCTGTCGCCCTCGCTCTCTGCCCCTCTCCCACTCGTGCACACGCTCTCTTTCTCTCAAAATAAAAAAATTGAAAGTAAATAAAGTGGCACCCTCGCCACTCTCCACCCCCTCCCAGCCGCATCATTCCTTGAGAAAGTGCTGACGTTTGTGTCATTTCTGATCGGACCAGCGCCTGGCACAGAGTTGCCACTTTAAATGCTGTATTGACTGGCATGTTTGTCTTATTTTTTTTTATTAAACATTTATAAAAAATATTTATTTTTGAGAGAGAGATTGAGAGAGAGGTGGACAGAGGATCTGAAGTGAGCTCTGTGCTGACGGCCGAGAGCCTAATGCGGGGCTCGAACTCACAAACCATGAGACCATGACCTGGGCTGAAGTTGGAGACTTAACTGAGCCACCCGGGCGACCCTGGAGTGTCTGTTTCAAACAGTTCATTGATCTCAGGTCAATTTTTGTGTATAATTTAAATGTCTGTTAGAAGGTTTTTACTGCTACTGATTTCGTTGCTAAAGAAAGTTAACAGGATGTTTGAAATAATGGTGGAATTTATCGTAGAAAATAACTCACAGTTTGACTCGGCCCAGTGTTTGTATAACTTGAGCCGCTGTTTCCGTAGGCGACATAGTGGGTCTGTATGACGAAGGAGGTCAGCTGGCCACGGGGATCCTGACCCGGATCACGCCCAGATCGGTCACGGTGGCCTTTGACGAGTCCCATGATTTCCAGCTGAGCTTGGACACAGACCGCGCCTACAGACTGTTAAAACTTGCCAATGACGTCACTTACAAGCGGCTGAAAAAGTAAGGGCGAGTGTGACTGCGAATCCCATGCGCTTTTCCCCTAAATGCGGCTCGCTCACTCCGGCCGCCCGTCCTGCGGTGGAAAGGGGTGCAGTCGAGTCGAGTCTGGAGTCGTTCGGTGCCCCTCCTGGGGGTGGTGGCTGCAGGCGGCTGTGCTGGGGCAGGGGGCGGGGGGCTTGGGCGCTGGGTCCACGGCTGGTTTTCACCCGGCTCCTGATTCTCCCTTCTCTCCCCGGCCAGAGCCCTGGTTACCCTGAGGAAGTATCACTCCGGCCCCGCAGCCTCCCTCATCGAGGTCCTCTTCGGCGGGTCCCCCCCCAGTCCTGCCTGCGAAATACGTAAGAGCCCTTTCTCTCCTGGTCGACGTCACTCAGAATACCGAGGGCACAGTGACTGGGGTGTTTGAGCAGGGGGCTGAGGACGCACAGAAGGAACCTGTGTCTTTCTGTAAGTTTCTTTGAGTGACGTGTGGGCTGGACTCACCTGTACTCAGTGCAGAGAAGCAGCTCGTTCCACTGACTTTTCAACGTTCTGTCGAACGTTTCTCAGCACGTGTTGTGAAGGGTAAGGATGTACGCGAAGCCCTCGCCCGGCAGTCGCGTCTTGTTTGTTTGAAAAGTCCCAGTTCTGACCGTGTTTTGTTACTTCTCGGCATCTTTCAAACTGCACGTGTTCTGGTCTTTTCCACGTACAGACGCACGTGTGCACACACACCCCCCTTCCTCGCCTGCACTTTCGCACACCCCTCAGCGGTCTTGAAGAGCCTCGGTTTTGAGGGGGCTTGTTGTGTCCCCAAGTGGCACCTGCAACGCCGCGGTCCTGGTGTCCTGACTCGGCCGTGCTGGGCCGTCCCTGCCGTCCCGGGCGGCTGGGCTTATCCACGCCCTCGCCACGCCATGCCTGCGCCGACCACCCGGCGCCCTTTGTTCTTATTTTCATTTTTATTTATTTTTTGAGAGACAGAGTGAGCGGGGGAGGGGCAGAGAGAGAGGGAGACACAGAATCCGAAGCAGCTCCAGGCTCTGAGCTGTCAGCACAGAGCCCGACGCGGGGCTCGAACTCGTGATCTGCAAGATCATGATCTGAGCCGAAGTCGGACACTTAACCAACTGAGCCCCCGAGGCGCCCACAGCCCCCTTTAAAGACAGGGCTGCCATATGGTGCTTGTCCAGGTTCTCCAAGCACTCCCGTCTCAAAGTTTTATTCTGCCACATATTTATCGAGAGGGTACTATGCACCAGAAACCGAATTGGAAGTTTATTTGCCATGTTTTAAGGAGCACAGTCCATGGCGAGTATCTAAGAGACAGGGATGCAGTGGGAAGAGGCAGGGCTGAGACACGGGGTCGGGTCGCTGGTGCTTCCCAGGCTGGCTGCAGTGTGGCCCGGCTCGGCCAGGGCACTGGGCCCGGAAGCTGTGCTCACTGGCGGCTGGGTGTCCCCGCTCGGCGGGTGCCCTGCAGCGGGCGCAGTGGGGCTGGAGCTGGACGCACAGGGTCTGCACTTGGAGCATGGAGCACGCGAGGCAAATACATGGTCTTTGCCGTGGAAGCTGCAGCATAGAGACGGGATTCTGGGATTTGCTCCTTTCTCGTCTTCTGTTATTTCATGGGCACTTACGAGGGGACGCCGTGGCAGAAGTAGAATCCCAGAGACGTTCACTCCAAAATGGCCTTTTGTTGGGGAGCGCGAGTCAGCTAGTGTTTTGAGTAAAGGCCCAGGTGGTGTGTGGGTGTGTTAGGCCTCGTGCGCCGAGGTGGCAGCAAGCAGCCAGAGGCCGCGTGTCAGTGAGCGCGTGGCCGGTTCTGGTGGGGCCGGGCTCCTGAGAGCAGGCAGCAGGTGGAGGGGCCTGTGGTCCAAGCTGCTTCCTGTCCTGGGAGGAACCTTCTGGAGATTAAGCAGGTGGACTTTGTGTGGATTGGCCGCCTCCTGGGAGACCCAGGGGTTGGGTGCTGGGCCCTTCCTGCCGCCTGTGCCGCTGCGTGCAGGGGGGAGGCGCGGCTGAGCCTGACGGTGTTGCCTCTCCCACAGAGCCGCCGCCCTTCTGGAACGCCTCCCTGGACGCCTCCCAGCAGGAAGCCGTGTCCTTCGCGCTGTCCCAGAAGGAGCTCGCCATCATCCACGGGCCGCCGGGCACCGGGAAGACCACCACTGTGGTCGAGATCATCCTTCAGGCCGTGAGGCAGGGCTCAAAGGTGGGCGCGGGCGCCGGTGCCCCAACAGCGCCCCTGGGCTCTGCATGCCTGGCCCGCAGGAGCTCAGCAGGGTCCCCGCCTGCGCTCTGGGACTGGAACATTCCGAGCGGGGGCTGATTGGGCGCTGGGCTGGGCCCTCTCCGGTTCCTGATGGCTGCGGGGCGCCTGGGCAGGGCATACGTACCGGGGCGCCAGTCCTCGGGGCTCCGCCCTGCACACTTGCCCCGCCCCCGCCCCACGTCCTCGGGAGCCCTGCGGCGGGTGGAGGGACACAGACGTGTGCGATGAACAGACACGCTGCCCGTGTGTGGTGCCCGGGGACCGCTCTGCTGCGGCGCAGGGCACAAGGTCCTGTGGTGTTAACTCGCATACGTTTCCCGGGTCCCGGAAGGGTCTGTGTCAGTGTGTGCGTCACTGTGAGTCATCGTGGGTGCTGAGCACGTGGAGAACTTTCAGAAAGTCTTTCTCATCTGTAAATGTCAGGCGGTGACGAGAATTAGAATAATAACGGTCAACATCTTACTTTATACATTTTACAAAGCAGTTCTCCGTCCGTGTGCTTTCCGCGTATGTGCTCAGGTGACCCTCACGGTGTCCCTGGCCGCTGGGGACCGTTGGCACCCCCAGTTCCCAGGGGAAACCGAGCACTGAGGGCCCGTGCCCCGGTCACAGTGGGCGGCAGGGCCAGGGTTTGAACTCGGGCAGGCACGCTCTCCGGAGCCTTTGCGCCTCACGCCTCTCTGCGGGCCGAGCTGCTGCTGAGAGCGCAGGGAGGTCTGTCCCTCGGTCACAGAGCCGGCTGGTGGCTTCTCCAGGCGGGTGTCACCTGGAAACTGGATAAATGACCGTTCAGTAGCGGGAAGCAGGTCTGGGGGTTTGATTGTGTGCCTTCTGCCTCCGTGAGCGGTGAAACAGGGGACGCTGTTCACGCTCAGGCCCTCGATGGGGGCGAAGGCGATGGCGGGGGGTGCTTACTGCTGAGCCTTGTGGGGGGCCCTCCTCTCTGTTTCCTCTGCCACCTGCTACTTTTGGTTTTTAAAGTTTATTTTGAGAGTGTGAGAAACAGAGAGCGCGAGAGCACGTGCATGTGTGTTTGCGATGGGGATGGGCAGAGGGAGGAGGAAAGAGGGGACCCCGAGCAGGCTCCGTGCTGTCAGCGCAGAGCCCGACGCGGGACTCGAACTCACGAACCATGAGATCGTGACCCGAGCCGAAGTGGAGAGTTAGATGCTCCCCTGACTGCGCCCTGACGCCCCCGCAGCACGTGTCCTGTGTCCCCCCCCGCCACGTGCTCGCATCTGTGTGTTTATGCTTTGACATGACCACTTGTACATGCTCGTCCCTGTCTCGGCCTTCAAGGCCTCTGGTTCATTCTTGCGTGAGCTTGAGTGGTTAGAGGAGTCACTGACTGTGAGCCTTGCGTCCCCAGGTCCTGTGCTGTGCTCCCTCTAACGTCGCCGTGGACAACCTGGTGGAGCGTCTGGCGCAGTGGCGGCAGAGGGTCCTGCGCCTCGGGCACCCTGCGCGGCTGCTGGACTGCATCCAGCAGCACTCCCTCGACGCCGTGCTAGCGCGCAGCGACGCCGCCTCGATCGTCGCGGACATCAGGAAGGACATCGACCAGGCCTTCGTACGTCCCTGCCCAGCAGCCACTCCGTGTGGCTTCTCGTCCGTGGTTTCTCCTGGGAGCCACTTCTGTCTGCGTTTCTCTGCTTTTCTTTGGCCTCTGTCAGCTCATTTAAGAATTTCAAACACCCGGGGACACCTGGGTGGCTCAGTCGGTTAAGTGTCCAACTTCCGCCCAGGTCGTGATCTCACGGTTCATGGGCTTGAGCCTCACGTCGGGCTCTGTGCTGACGGCTTGGAGCCTGGAGCTGCTTTGGATTCTGTGTCTCCCTCCCTCTCTACCCCTTCCCCAGCTCATGCTCTGTCTCTCTCTTCCTCTCTCTTTCAAAAATAACTAAACGTTAAAAACTTTTTTCAAACATCAGGATGGCCCATTACAAAAATTTCCTCCCAGTTTTATTAAGAAAGGAAGGGCTGCCTGTTGTTGGTAGAGACTGTGCTCAGGCCTCGATAGGGACCTGACTGCTGCTGGAGCTCTGTGAGGAGGTGAGGGACGGCCCTGAGGAGGGCCTCTCTCTCCAAGCGCCCCTGCATCGGGCTTGTCCGCGAGAAGAAACCCAGCAGCCTGAAAGTAAAAATTCAGAAAATACTTGTCCCAGCAGGTTCTGGTCCATTTTACAGTCTCCCTGTGGGAGAGAGGCAGCAGGTGGCCGGTCAGGTGGAGTCGGGGCTCCGGGGCCCCGTGGTTCTGTGATGCAACGTCCGCTCCGTTTGTCACCAGGCCTCAAGACCTCGTGTGGGTGTGGCCTCCTCCGTGTCCCCACCCCACAGGGCCGCGGCTGTGAGTCAGCCTTCCCGGGGGCCTGAGGGATCGTGGATGGCACATGGGCTGCCGGCACAGCCCGGCAGAGGTGGGGACGGGATGAAGATGTGTCACTGAGAGTAGGATGGCCTGGGCATGCGCACTGATGGCCTCTCCTCCACTTCATCAGTGCTTTTCAGCATCC
>NW_027530380.1:1339058-1340588 GCF_008692635.1 Crocuta crocuta | reverse complement strand
CCCTGGGTGCACGAGTGTGCGTGGCGATCCCGTGCGGGGCCCGCAGGGCCCGGTTTCTGGTTTTGTGTGAGTTTACGGGTCAGCTAGCCATCTGCTTTGAGGACCCGGCCTGTGCCTCGCCGCCTCTCCCCGTGCAGGCGACGCTGGCTGTGAGGCCACGGAGGCCGCCAGGCGCTTGGTGGCCTGCGTGTATCCGTTGCTCCATCGAGAAAGGTTTTTCACATCTGGCTATAAACACAAGCACTTCGGGAGCAGAAAAGAGCTAAGCAGGTGCAGGGTCACGTCCAAATATTTATGTTTTCTTGGCTTTCCTTTGTAGGCGAAGAACAGGCAGACCCAGGGTAAGAGAGAGAAGAGCAGTTTCTGGAATGAAGTCAAGCTGTTACGGAAGGAGCTGAAGGAGAGGGAGGAGGCCGCCACGCTGGAGAGCCTCAGGTCGGCCGCCGTGGTGCTGGCGACGAACACGGGTGAGGGCAGCCGCGCGCCCCCTCGGGCTCCGGGGGTTTGTATAGACTCGTCCGTTGTCCGTCGGTGTTGGGAGGGTTCCCAGGGAAGCCCTGGGCCTGCAGTGTCTTGTAGGAAGTTTCTTTCATCGAATCAGGTACTCGGGTTCCCTCTTGTGCACTGAGCCGGCACCTTCCAAGGGACCTGTTTGTTTAATCCAAGTCGTTAATTTATGGTCTAAAGTTGCTCGTCGTATCTGCTCACTTTAAACATCCGCAGAGCATCTCTGACGACGTGCCTGTCTCCTTCCTGGGTCGGGAATTTGGAAACCGGGTTCCCCTCCCTCCCCAGGGTTTGCTGGTCTCTGCTTGGAGACTTTCCTGATCTGGTTCCGTGAGGCCTGTGTTCCCCGTCCTGGGTGGTCACTGGCGCCTGTCAGCTGAGGGGCCAGGAAATGATCGGATACGCTTGTTCCTGCTCTGGAAGCAGCAGGTCTCCCGGCCTTTCCCAGGGCCCCGTGCGTGTCGGGACACAGTCAGTGCTCAGCCGGCACCTCACAGCTCAGCCCTCGCTCCCCATTGGGGCAGCAGCAGCGGTGAGCCAGCCGTGAGCGCTTAGGGCCTCCTCGGGCTTCACGTTCACATGCGCGCAGCCGGACGCGTGTGCGTGGCCTGGGTTCCTGGGGACAGGTTAGAGCTTTTCAAAGTCCCCGTGGACATCTGAGTCCCCAGCTCTCCCTTGGAAACTGTTTAGTTTGCCCGTCGCTCACTCTGGTGGGTCTGCAGTGCCGTCGAGAGCTCCGGTGGCTCAGGACAAACGCCTGGGGGAAGGGCTGCCCGCCCGGGGTGGGGGTGGGGGGTGCGCCTCGTCAGGGGAGGTACAGGCAGGCTGAGGANCCCGCTCCCACCCCCCGCCGGCCCTGCCAAGCCCCGGGCTCCGGAGCAGAAACCAGATAAGGAAGGGTCCCTCTCAGTGTTACAGGGCGTCGGGTTAGGTGAGCACCTCGCGGGCTGAGGAAGACCCGTTAGTCTCTTGCAGACGGGAGTCGGAACCGGGGCGCAGCGTCTCCTGGCAGCGGCTGACGCC
>NW_027530380.1:1330247-1338537 GCF_008692635.1 Crocuta crocuta | reverse complement strand
GCGCCGGGGTGCAGGGCCCGGCCCAGAGGGACCCCGGACAGCTTGCTCTTCCTGCCCACAGTGAGCCCTTGTTTTTTTTGAACAAACACTGCCTAGGACACCGCAGGCCCTTGGCTGATTTCTAGAGGGTTCTGAGAAGTTGATTTCCACAGTCATGCCAGCCTTCTCGTTGCTCCAGCGGGAGGAGGGAGTTCCCAGGGGCCCTCACGCCGCCCGCTCTGCTGCGGTCCTTCTGCACCCGATCAGATCTTACGGGCCCGGCTCTGTGGGGCCAGCTCCTGGCCGCTTCAGTCCCTCCCGTCCTGCTCGGTGGGGAGCTCGGAGGCCCTCCTGGACGTGCTTCTGTTTGCCCCGCGAAGTCGCATCTGAGATCCGAGCCCACCTCCTAATTACCCAAATTCTGCCTCTGCTAAAGCCTTCCCTGCTGTCCCCCGAAGTCAGCGGCAGGAGATTCATCGAGATATGTTCTGAGTCACATGTGTACGTGTTTTAGTGTGACGTGGGGGGAAGGGCGAGAGCTAACAGAGCAGCTGTGTCCACCAGGCGCGTCTCCCGATGGCCCGCTGAAGCTGCTGCCCGACGGCCACTTCGACCTGGTGGTCATCGACGAGTGCGCCCAGGCCCTCGAAGCCAGCTGCTGGATCCCCCTGCTGAAGGCCAGGAAGTGCGTCCTGGCCGGAGACCACAAGCAGCTGCCGCCCACCGTGGTCTCCCCCAAGTAAGACCCTGCCCACCCGGGGCGCCTTGGCCTCACCCCTCCGGCTGTCTCCTCCACACGTTCCCTGATGACGGCCCCTCATGCCTGTATATTTTTAGTGTTTATTTTGAGAGAGAGAGAGAATGTGTGTGACAGAGAGTGTGAGCAGGGGAGGGGCAGAGAGAGAGGGAGACACAGAATCCGAAGCAGATTCTGGCTCTGAGCTGTCAGCACAGAGCCCGACACGGGGCTCGAACCCACAAACCATGAGATCATGACCTGAGCCAAAGTTGGATGCTCAACCGAGCCCCAGCGCCCGTTTTATTGCACGTATTTGTTGAAAGGTCAGGCGGCCAGGCTGTGTGCTCCTGGGGTCAGGGGTTGGAGCCACCACACACATTTCTGTAGCATCAGCGCCTGGCGCCGGGCTGGTCTGTGCCTCTTGGACGTTGTTTCTCTGACGAGGCCAGTGAGGCCGACGTGCCCAGTCCTGCCAGGCGGGGTCGAGAGGGGGTGCCCCTGTGGGCAGGCCGACTGGCCTCCGGTTCGGCAGCTCACGGGCTGGCACGGAGTCTTCAAGGCCTAACCTGTGGCCACGTCCTTGGACCTGGTCCAGGGGGTGACTAGAGACACAGCGGTCCCTGCCGTTGTGACTGAGCTTGCCGCTCCTCCCGCACTGCTTCCGCCTCCGCCCTTGCTGTCCCCGTCTGCGCGGGTCTTTCCTGGGTGCAGGGTGGCCGTGCCCTCCCTCCACTCAGTAGTTTCTCAGACGAGCCCACTTCATGGCCTCCCGTGAACACCCTGCCTCAGCACGTTCCCGCTGCCCACGGGTCCCTTCCACGCTGCCTCGGCATGTTGGGTGCTTCCGTGCTTGAGGTTGGGACCAATAACCACGTCACTCGTTTCTTTGATGCGGTTCGGGGTGGCCGTCCTTATCACAGAAGGTTAACCCCAAGGTCTCACAGGCTCACGGGGGCCTTGGGGGGCTGAGGTAGAACTGGGAGCCATCTGGGTTTAGTATCACCCCGGTGGGGACAGCTGGAATGCCACTGTGGTTAAGACGGTGGCCCCAGAGCTCACTGGCTGGGCACCCTGGGCTGCTCACTTAACCTCTCTGTGTTGCGCTCTCCTCCTGGGAAGCGGGCAGCGCAGCAGTGACTACTGCCTCAGGTCCTGTAGGGGTTAAGATCACAGTCATAAAGGGTGTGTAGTGGCACCCAGGACACGGGAAGGGCTCGGTACGCACCGGCTGCGGTTACAGTTTGCAACGGGTTGCTTGCGGCTGAGCACGTGGGAATGTGAGAAAATTCACCTGTGACAGCTTCTTGTTGCCGCTGTGCTAAATTACCACGTGTGGGTTTATTATCTCGTGGTTCTGGAAATCACAAGTCCAAACCTTCCCTCAGTGGGTTCGAGCCCAGGTGTTGGCCTGGACGCGTTCCTTCTGGAAGCCGCAGGGCTGGATTCATTTCTTAGCCTTTTCCAGCTGGCGGAGGGGCCGCATCCCTCACTGGGGCCCCTGCTCGCCTGCAGAGCCCCCAGCAGGGCCCCTACTGTCCGGTGGCGCCTTCTCTGCCCCTGACCCTCGTCGTGATTGCATCGGGCTCACCTTAGCTTCACACAGGAGGGTCACGCCTTCACAGGTGCCGGGGTCAGGACGGGGCGTCTCTGGGGCCGGTGTTCAGCCGACACATCCTTTACTTTAGGTCGGAACTCGGGCTGCCTTGGGTTCCGAGAACGAGGGCTGGCTTCCGGCCAGACCGGGGGACCCAGGCGCCCTTCCTGGTTCCTTTCTTGACGCAGGGCTGCCGCGGCGGGGCTGGGGCGCAGCCTGATGGAGCGCCTGGTGGAGGAGCTGGGCGCGAGCGTGGTGCGGACGCTGACGGTGCAGTACCGCATGCACCGGGCCATCATGCAGTGGGCCTCGGAGGCCCTGTACCAGGGGCAGCTCACGGCCCACCCGTCCGTGGCGGGCCACCTCCTGCGGTGAGTACTTGGTCGCGTCCTTCCCGGCCTGCCCTGCCTTGTCCTGGTGCCCTGTGTCCCCCGCGTCACCGAGCCATGCTCCGTAAAGGCTTTAACGTCACCCCCGAGGCTGGTTTCCAGGAGGGGAGCTGGGTGAGTGCTCAGGCGCTGGTGCTCTCAGGGCTCCTCGTACCTGCCCCCCCTCCCCCCCCCGCCCCCGGGGAAGGGCCCGTGCTGGGCGGGGGAAGGGAAGCGAGCATCCTGTCTGTAGGCCCCGCCTCCACGTCGTTGCCTGGCCTCACGTGATCAGTCCGCCTGTGCAGGGACCTCGCGGGAGTGGCCGCCACGGAGGAGACGGGCCTCCCGCTGCTGCTCGTGGACACGGCCGGCTGCGGGCTGTTCGAGCTCGAGGAGGCGGACGACCAGTCTAAGGGCAACCCTGGTGAGCCCGCCTGGGCAGGGCCGGCTCCTTGGTTTGAAGGGACCCCGAAGTCCTCTCCGTAAGAAGCAGGGGCCTGTAACTGTGGACTTCGGGGGAGCTCGGGGGGCTCCTGGCGAGCTGGGGGTTCTGGCCACACAGGAGTGTGCCGTGCCCTCCTCAGCGGGCAGCTCTGCTTCGGGGAGGAGCTGGCCTGGGAGGGGGAGCGAGGGCGGGGGGTGTCTGCTCCCCACGGTCCCAGCCTGCCGGCTTGCACTCGCACTGTGGGGCGAGCTCTGGGTCAGCCGCGTGGCCACGTCCTCGCTCACTCCCTCTGGCAGGCCTGCGACCTGGCAGTGCCCCAGGCCGATGCCGGATCCGCTGGGCGGGGTGGGCGGGGTCCTGAAGAAACTGGCACTGCTAACACTGACAAGGGTGTCTGGTGTGGTGACCTGGGTGACCTGGGCCGACGGCCGCTTGCTCCCTGCAGGGGAGGTGCGGCTCGTGAGCCTGCACGTCCAGGCCCTGGTGGATGCTGGCGTCCGCGCAAGCGACATTGCTGTCATCACACCGTACAACCTCCAGGTACGGGCGGCCCCCTTTCTGTCCACGGGGCATGTGTCCACGGGCCATGTGTCCACGGGGCACGGCCACCCCGGAGTGGCTGACGGGAGGGGGTAATTTATCGTCTCTTCTGACTGGAAACTCTGGGTGGAATCAAGCATCTCATGACCGGATCCGGGGCTCATGGGACGTTAGCAAGAGCCTCCGTCCGTCTGTTTTACTTGCCCTGATGCGTCCCCGCCCCATCCTGACGTCAGCCCGCGTCCCCAGTGGCTTTGTGCTGTGGCCGGTTTCCCAGTGGCCCAGGCTGGCCGTCCTTACCGGGCACCTGCCCCTGGGTCTCCAGCCTGACTCAGGTCGGCTCAGGTCCCCACCCCTGAGCTGGTGGCTGCGGCCAGAGCGGGGCCCTTGCCCACCTCTGGGCAGGGGGGCCGGCTCCTTGCAGGAAGGTCAGGGGTCCCGTCTGGAGGGGCCGGGGGGGGAGGGGCAGCAGAATGACCTCACCCGCTCCTGTCTTTTCTGCTCGCGTGTTCTCCCTCGGCCCCCGCCTTGTTTGGCAGGAGAGACGCAGCCGCAGCAGAGTGTCGTGGGCCCGTGGGGGGTGGGGTTGCCGCCCCTTCCTGGCTCACGGGCGCCACACCTGTAAGGGCGTCTGAGGCAGGCGGCCGTCATGAGACGGCAGAGCTGGCGCGATGGCCGTGCTGGGGCGCCGCTCCCGTCTGAGCTGTTTACGTCTGTTTGTGGGCTCACGGACGCCTGTCCCCAGGAGGCAGGGAGGCTTGGCTCTGCCGCGTGAGGCCCTCTGCGGAGTTCACGGGCGGAGTGTCGGGGCCGCCCTGGCCTGCGCCGCGACCAGGACACGGCCTTGCTTGGTGTTTCAGGTGGACCTGCTCAGGCAGAGCCTTGCTCACAGGCACCCTGAGCTGGAAATCAAGTCCGTCGATGGCTTCCAAGGCCGAGAGAAGGAGGCCGTGGTCCTGTCCTTCGTCAGGTCCAACAGGAAAGGTAGGCGGGGCTCAGGGAGAGCACAGACGTAGACGGTCTGGGGGGCGGGCAGGGGTGGGGCACGGTGAGGCCCTGGCCAGAGGGTCCCAGGGGCTGCCTGTGAGCTGGGTGCTGTGGGTGGGGAGTGGTGTTCTGGGCCGAGGGGACGGAGGTGGAGGCGGGCAGAGTGCAGGTGTGGGCCCCCCTGGGCTGCCTGCCGTGCCCCCCGGGAGGTGCGGGCCCCCCGAGTGCAGAGCCCGGCTTTCGGCCTCGAGGTGAAGTTGGCCGCGGGGCCTGGTGTTCGCGCGGCAGCCGTCTGTGGGAAGTCCGTCTGCTGGGAGCGTTGGTCGAGCTGGTGGAGAAGTTACCGGGGCGTCCCTCTCACTCTCTGGGGTGTCGGCCGCAGTCACCCTCTGGGCTTGGCGAGCTGGGGTCGGGCAGCAGGAGGTCTGCCCAGGCGTGATGGCACGGTAGAGGGGTGCTGGCTGGTCCCTACGGCGAGCCTTCCCACCCACGCCTGGTCGTTCCTAGGTGAAGTGGGCTTCCTTGCCGAGGACCGGCGGATCAACGTGGCCGTCACCCGTGCTCGGCGCCACGTGGCGGTCGTGTGTGACTCGCGCACTGTTAACAACCACGCCTTCTTGAAGACCCTGGTGGGTCACTTCATGGAGCACGGGGAGGTGCGCACGGCCTTCGAGTATCTTGACGACATCGTCCCCGAGAACTACTCCCACGAGGGTTCCCAGGGCCACGGCCACGCCGACGCGAAGCCCCGGGGCCCTGCCGCTTCCTCCAGGAAGCCTGCTCGGGTCGGGGCCCCGGCGGCCAGGCTGGAGCGGAAGGCACCTGGTAGGGAGCCCGTGGGCCCTGAGGCCGCTTCGCGGCCCCGCGTCCGCGGAGGCAGCGCGGAGGCGGCGGACGGCAGAGACGGCGCGGCCCACTTCAGGGCCAAGATCGCGGAGTTCGTGGCGAGCGAGGAGGCTCGGCTGGANCCCCCAGACCTGAAGGCCCTGCACCCGGAGAGGCCGCAGCGGGAGCAGGGGCGGCAGGCCTCGCGCTCAGGGCCGCACAGGGTCTCGGAGAAGAAAAAGAAAAAAGAAGCAAACGGTGAGCGGGTTTACCTGTTGAGAACACAAGCTCGGTGTCCCCTTAACGCGGGTGTTTGCCCCATTTGACCCCCCGGTGCCGCCACCGTCAGAAAGAATCGTGACTCTCTCGGTGCCACTGCCCCGATTCCACGTCTCGTGCCTCGTGTTTAACCAGTCACTACACGCGAGCTCCCTGAGCGCGGCTGGTCCCTGTGACCTCTGCGTCCCCAGCTCCTCAGGCAGGGCCGGGCACGTACGGGGGGGGGGAGGCACACAGGAGCCCGCGGGCAGTCACACGCCTGCGTGCGGGCAGGGCCTTGTTCCACTCGCAGCCGAGCTCGCACGTCCG
This sequence comes from Crocuta crocuta, assembly GCF_008692635.1. Taxonomy (NCBI): domain Eukaryota; kingdom Metazoa; phylum Chordata; class Mammalia; order Carnivora; family Hyaenidae; genus Crocuta; species Crocuta crocuta. The sequence continues at coordinate 1,332,472 of NW_027530380.1, read as the reverse complement.
CCGTCTTGCCTCCCGGGTCCCAGGAGGGGCCGTGTGCATCCTGCACGGCCCCCGTCCCGCACCGCGGTGGAGGGGCCCCGGCTTGAGGCCCCGGCGGGCGCAGCGTGGATTCCTGGGAGACCCAGCCCGTGTCGTCCGTGCAGGACCACGGAGCCCCTCGCGTCCTCAGTTTTCACTGAAGCCCTGGGAGCGAAGCGGCCCTGTGCCCAGGCATGTGTGTTCCGGCAGAGGAGGAAAGTCAGATGCCCTTCTAAACCGCACCGAGAAGGTGCCGGGTGCCGGGCAGAGCAGGCGCCAGGACAGGATGGCTGGCGGGCCTGGGGGGAGGTGTGTGGTGCGTCCCTGGGGGACGGAGCATCCTGGGGAGGCTTCGCCCTGTTTAGGGGCCACTAGCCCCGCTTAGTCTTGCAGTGTTTTCTCGAGCAGCCACCTTCTTTTTTTAAAAAATTTTTTTTTTTTTTAATGTTTTATTTATTTCTAGGAGAGAGAGAGAGACAGCGTGAGCAGGGGAGGGTCAGAGAGAGAGGGAGTCATAGACTGAAACAGGCTCCAGGCTCGGAGCTGGCAGTCAGCACAGAGCCCGACGCGGGGCTCGAACCCACGAACCGCGAGATCATGACCTAAGCGAAAGTCGGACGCTTAACCGACTAAGCCACCCAGGCGCCCCTCGAGCAGCCACCTTCTGATTCCGCCCTTGCTCAGGGTCAGAGCATGACCCATCCGGTCGGTCCCCAGAGTCCGTGTTGAGGTCCCAGCAGCTGAGAAGCCGAGGCCAGTCTGAGCGGGTCTTGGGGCCGTGGCTGGACACACCCCGCGGGGAAGGGTGCTGCTGAGTGCTGAAGGGCTGCCTGTCCCTCGTGGGGGGGTGGTGCTGGGGAATGACAGGTGCGCAGGCCTGTAGGGGAAGCGGTCGGTGCTACGTTCACGAGATCTTGTTTTCCGCCTGGTGCCGGCGCCGTCTGCCTGGGCCCTGTGGCGCGGCCGTTCCCCGAGGTGCCTCCTCCAGGGTCCCCTGATGCTGCTCTGGGGCTGTCAGCACGCCTGCCCCCAGGGCCCCCAGCCCGTCTTGGGAGACGGGGTAGGGGCACGTCCCCCTTGCAGGTGACCCTGCCTTTCCAGGGAAGGGCTGCGGCGGGGGCTTGGGAGGCCCGGGTGGCGTCACAGCTGCCCCCGTGTCCCCTCCAAGTGTCCCCTCCGAGGCTGACCTGACCTGGGCACCCAGCCCCACGGCACGCCCCTTGTAAGGAGTCGGCTCGGGGAAGCGGCACGCCAGCTCACCTTGTCTGTGCCCGTCACCCCCAGAACCGACGACAGCCCGTGTTCCCCGCGTGTCTGCGTGCGTGCGTGCGTGCATGCGGTGTGCGCGTGAGCCCCACGGAGCTGCAGGTACACGCCATCTCATGTCCCCTCCCCACTTGTCAGCGTCGTCCTGGAACTTGAAAGGACTTGGGGGCGTGTCTGGTCAAGAACCTTCCGGGCCCTGACGCTGGGGCCCGTGAGTGTGCCGTGGTTCGGCTGCCCATCCCGGGGCGCAGCTCCCGTTTGCTCTTGTTTGTACAGTCGACGTCTGAGAAGCGTCCTTGTGGTTAAACGTGGCCTTGAGTAGGGAGACGTGCTTTTCAGAGGCGCTGCCTGTCTGCCCGGCGCCCTCCCTCCTGGCAGTGACGCTTAGTTACGCGCTCACTGAAGAAGGGCTGCTCCGGGCTGGACGCCACCAGGCTTGACGGAGGTCGCCGCCTGCTCATGGAACCCGAAGGCAGGAAGCCGGGTGGCTCTGTGGGGCGGGCGTGGTCCCGCGGGGGAGCTCTCGACCGACTTCCGTGTCCTTCCCCACGTGAGTGACGGTTCTCTCCCCCCAGGGCGTGCGGCCGTCGACTTGCCCAGCGAGGACGACTTCGACGCCCTGGTCTCGGCCGCCGTGAAGGCCGATAACACGTGCGGCCTGGCCAAGTGCACCGCGAGCGTCGTGACCCTGGGCCAGCTCTGCCNCGCGGCCGCCGCTTCTGCCTCAGCCACCACCTGCCGGAGGTGTGTGGGGACGGGGGGTTTGGGGGTGGGGTGGGGCTGTGTCTCCAGGGCTCCCCGGCGGAGGTGCCCCCAGCAGGAAGGGCAGCTGGTCACGAGCTCTGAGGCGGACGTGGCCCGGGCTCGGTTTCTGACGCGTCCCGTTACACCCCAGCTGCTGGGAGTTCTGGACACAGAGGATCGTGTTGAAGCGAGTTTGG
>NW_027530380.1:1321257-1329907 GCF_008692635.1 Crocuta crocuta | reverse complement strand
CGGTCCCCGCAGCTGGGAGCAGAGCAGGGTGGCAGGGTGGAGGCTGGGAAGTCCTGGGTCTCCCCGGGGCGGACGGTGGGAGCGGGGAGGGGCGTCTGGGCCCCTGTGCTGCTTGTAGGTGGTGAGAAGGGGAAGGGGAAGGCCCTGGGGTTTCTGGTGCGGCCGAGGGAGGGTGGCGGTGGCGCTCTCGGAGGGGAGGGAGGGGGAGGGAGGGCACGTGGTACCTGGGGCGTCACCTGGGGCGTCACCATCCTGGGCCACCTGTGTGGGGGTCCTCGTGGGGTCCCCACGCCCTGGGTCGGGTTGTAGCGCTTGCCCGCAGGGAGCTCTGCCGCCTCTGACCCTGGAGAGGGTGTCTTCCCTCCCTTCCTCCCCCCTTCTCCCCCCACTCTGTCCCCACCTCTTCACCTCTCCCCACCCCTTCCCCTCNTGACTGAGGAGTCTACTGGCTGCATTTTAGAATAATTAAGTGAGAATTATAAGAAGAGGAAATGGAAACAGCTGGGAGAAAGAAAATAATGTCAGTTGCTATCCAGGATAGTCTTTTTTTTAATAGTTTATTGTCAAGTTGGTTTCCATATAACACCCAGTGCTCATATCCACAAGTGCCCTCCTCCATGCCCATCACCCCTCTTTCCCTTACCCCCACCCCATCTGCCCTCAGTTTGTTCTTGGCATTCAAGGGTGTCTCATGGTTTGCCTCTCTCCCTCTCCCCCTCTCTTTTTCTCCTTCTTCTCCCTTCCCCTCCCCTCCTTCTCCCCCTCCCCTTCTCCCCCTCTCTTACCTCATTCTCTCCTCTCTCTCCCTCACCCCCTTCTCTCCCTCTTCCCCTCTCCCCCTCCCCTTTCTCACACACAGTCACATGCACACTTTCTCCTCCACACACGCATGCGCGCGCACACACACACACGTATGTAGTTTATTGATGCCTGTTCATAAAACGTATAGTGTTTGAGTTTTATCTAGAACGTTTAGAAACCGCCAGATACAAGGTTTGGGGGGCTGGGGTGCATTACGGGCGCAGCCTGTGCCGGTCCCTGGTCCCGGGCGGAGGGAGCCCGCAGGGGTGAGTGGACCGGGCGCCCCCCGTGCCGTCCGTGGAAGTATCTCATGTGACCGCAGATATGGCTGTGGGCAGGGCCGCGGTCCGTCTGCTCTGAGCTCCTACGCGATGAGGCCCGGGGCCGGGTGGCAGGGGCCTGGCCTCAGCACCCACTCTGTCCCCTGCTCCCCCTGTGACCTGGGCAAAGTCACTTCACCTCAGCCCTCAGCCCTCCCTGGTGCCCCGAGGAGCAGGGTGACGCTGGGTGTGGAGGAGGAGGGCCCGGCTTGAGGGCAGAAGGGGCAGGAGTGGGGTGCCCGCTGAGTGGGGAGGGGCCGGGCACTGCGCAGGGTGGGGCGGGCGGGCCGCAGGGGTCTGCTGGGCTGTGCTCAGCGTGCTGGGGGAGCCGACGAGCCATCTCTTCTGGGACCTGGCCAGGCGCAAACTGGGTCCCACCCGCGGTCCCTGGGGAGACAGCGGGGAAGCACAGGCTTTCTGGAAGGAACCATGACTCACGCACGTGGTGCCCGCCACTGGGGAGGGGCTCAGGGGGCTTCCTCCGTCTTCCTTCCTGCCAACAACAGAAGGGGTCGTGTGAGCCTGTCCTCGAGCGCAGGGCCACTCCTGGCACGGGCCAAGCGCTGGGGTCGGGTCGGAGAAGACGGCCTGTCACCCGCGGGTGCCTGCTCGGCCTTTGGCTCCGTGCCGTGGACAGGCGGTGTGGCTCGCGGGGGTGACGCTCTGCCTTCGAATGCCACTGCTGGTGGACCCATGCGTGTCACCCCCACACACAGTGACGTCCGGTCAGAGGCCAGTGCGGCCGAGCCGAAGGCGGGGCTGGAGGCCGGGTGGGGGTGCTCCCTCGGGCCCCCCATCCTGCACTGCGGGGTCTGGTGCCGGAAGACCAGGGAGCCCTCCGGGGCCTCGTGCGGGGGCAGCAGGGCCTTTGTCCCCACTCGGCTCAGACTGCCCGCCTGTCCCCCCCAGATCCACGGCTGTGGGGAGAGGGCTCGCGCCCACGCCCGGCAGAGGATCAGCCGGGAGGGAGTCCTGTACGCCGGCAGTGGGACCAAGGACCGGTCCCTGGACCCAGCCAAGAGGGCGCAGCTCCAGAGGAGGCTGGACAAGAAGCTGGACGAGCTGAGCAGCCAGAGGAGGAGCAAACGGAAGGAGAAGGAGAAGTGACGGGCGGCTCCTGGCACACAGCTCCAGAGCTGCTGTCTTCCACAGAGCGGGGAGGGGGGAGCGAGCGCCGCTGCTTTCTGGTTCCTCGTACCTGCTCCCCGTGACGGTGTGCAACCTGCCCCACCTGCCTGTGCCACGGCCGGGTGGGGCTCGGGGCCTGGGGGGGGAAGGGTGGCTCCTCCGCCCTGACGCAGGGTGCCCGGGCGTGCGGTCAGGGCCACGTGGTCCTCACCCCCGCCCCCGCTGTGCCCGTGCCTTCCCCCTCGTCACTCTGGGACCATTGCCCGGTGTGCTCCTTCCTTCCCAGTCAGAACCGAAAACCCCCGCCTGGGTCTTGGGGTGTTGCCGTGAGTGAGGGTCAGTAAGTTCCGCTGGAGACGTGCCTCCGTGTCCCCTGCACTGGCCCGATGCCCCCTCAGACCTCGTACAGGTGAATCCCCCGTGGGGCCGGCTGGCTCTCGGCCCATCAGAGCGAGCGAGCGAGCAAGAGAGCGAGCACCTGAGAACTGGGGAGAACTGGGTGCCTGGAGACGCCCCTCCCGCACGTCCCCATGCAGCTGCTCACCCTCGTCCGTCTCCCGTCCCCCGCTGGCTGCCGTGAGCCCCCGTCTCGCATGGCAGACACAGTTCGGGCTCCTGCGAGGCCCCAGGCAGGGCTGGTGACGACACTGGGCTTGGGCAAGCCCGCGGGGGGCGTCCCCGGTGCTGTGCCGGCCGCCTGGCTGAAGGGAGCCTCAGGCTGTCCCGTTTTCGTCTCAGGGTCTCATTTGTGTAAACGGGATATAAATTATTTAAGAAATGAATAAAGGTCTATGCATGTCACCCTGTGTTCATTACGTGTTCACAGGGAACGTGCTTCCGTGTGCCCCATGCAGCTCAGGCTGAGCCGACGTTTGCTCTCCACACTCGGCTTCCAGAAGGCGTGAACCACACTCAGAGCGAGGAGGGGGTGCGCGCAGGGCCCCTGGCCGGGGGGGGGTGGGGGGGGCTTGTCCCGCTAACTGATGACAAGACAAGAAAAAACCCCGTTCTCCGTGCCTCTCCCAGCAGCTGGAACAAACGTTTGAAATCGGGAGGGGTGGAGACCCTGACCGGGCTCCGTGGAGACACGGCGGCAGAGAGGCTGCGGCCGAGGGAAGGGGGAGGGAGGTGTCAGGCCGAGCCTCCCTGGGGCCCGGGGTCTGCCCTGTGCGCTCAGGGCCGCCTCCCCCTGCGTCCATGGTCCACCCGCTCTCGCCTGACTTGGGATGTCCTCGCCTTCCGCCAGCCCCCGGCCCCTGCCCCCGCTGCCCCCCCCCGCCTTCCGCCAGCCCCCGGCCCCTGCCCCCGCTGCCCCCCCCCGCCTTCCGCCAGCCCCCGGCCCCTGCCCCCGCTGCCCCCCCCCGCCTTCCGCCAGCCCCCGGCCCCTGCCCCCGCTGCCCCCCCCCGCCTTCCGCCAGCCCCCGGCCCCTGCCCCCGCTGCCCCCCCCCGCCTTCCGCCAGCCCCCGGACCCTGCTCCCCTGCACCCCTGCACCCGCTGACCCCGCTGACCCCGACCGCCTTCCGCCAGCCCCCTGCACCCGCTGACCCCGCTGACCCCGACCGCCTTCCACCAGCCCCCGGACCCTGCACCCCTGCACCCGCTGACCCCGACCGCCTTCCGCCGGCCCCCCGACCCTGCACCCGCAGACCATGAGTGCCGGTCACGTCTTCGCCTCCCTGAGCAGGCGTTGGGGACGCCCCTGCCGTCCTCGGGACCCTCCCAGGCCTGCTCGTGCCACCCCCCCCCCAATGCCATTTATTCAGCACGTTCGTTGCCTGTGTCTTTGGCACCAGTGCCGGGCTGTCGTCTCGTGGGGACAGCCCGTTCCCACATGCAGGACGGCCAGCTGCGGTCCCCGCTGCCCCGGCGGCAGACAAGAATGTGACCGCGTGGTGGTGAGTCTACGTGTGCAAACTGTTGCTTCACCGTCATCGCCAGGCCCAGCGGCAGCCGTCTCACCAAGGACGCTCGCTCTTTCTTCTCTTTGTGGTCACGGCCGCAGCAAGGCCGGGTTCAGGGGTGGGCCGTGGTCCACCAGGGCACGTCGGGTGTTAGCCCGTGCTTCACACACGCGTGCTGACAGATGTTGGCTCTTCTTCCCGAGGGTGGGTGGGTGGCAGTCACCCTTCCTACGTCCGAGAGGAAGCCTGTCCGCAGGAGAGGAGGCAGCCGACACAGAAACGGCCGGACGACATGATCACCTTGTTTGAGCACCTGGATCCAGCCACACCTGACCCCCACCCCATTCTTCCCAGTATCCTGAACTAGTCTTTTTTAGCTGAAAAAGTCTGCTTTGAGGTTCTGTCACTTGCAGCTAGAATGACCTTTGCTGGTCCTGTCGTGCCTTTGTCTGTGTAGCTCCTTGGCCGCCCCCGGTCCCAGCACGGAGGCAGTACCGAATCAGGGCTCCCTGCTCATCAGAGAAGAAGCCGGTCCTGCACCTTCACCCACGTGCTCTTCCCATGAGCCCCCCTGCCAGGAGGAGCTCAGAGTCGAGGGGGGAGGACCACACGGCCTGGGCTGGCGTCGTGGGAGGCTTCCGGGAGTCCCTGCTTCCCTGAGCTCATCCGCTCCTCGGTGATGAGCCCGTGGGGTCGAGAACAGGCTTCACCTCGCCAGCCATGTCGACAAGTCCACAGAGCGATCGAGGGGCAGCGTCACGTGTTACAAGACCTGGGTCTGGGTTAGTGGGCTCCGTGGCGGCGCCCGCCCATCCTCGCACCTACCCGCCCCTGCACGGACCCTTCACCCTCCACCTCTGACCTCCGTTCAAGCTGGTTTTGACACAACGTTAAAATATCAGAGTTGCCCGTTGCAGCCTTTCAGAGCTTCCGTCTGTCATCCCAGAGACAACTTGGGATGATGGCCTACATTTGGCCCGGACGGGGTAGCCCCGCAAAGGATGCAACGTGCCAAGCCAACCCTTCCGCCAGTGAGTGTGGCCTGCTGGTAACCCGCAGGCTGCAGCCCTTCCTGAGGAGCTTGGAGCGCTGGGCGCCTTCCGGTGGGCGCACCTCCCTCCGCCGAGGCACTGAGCCGGGCACCCTGCTTTTTCTTCTGGGGGGAGGGGCCGTATGGCACGAGATGGAGCCCCAGCTTGGGGTGTGTCAGTCCAAGGCGAGGGTTTATTCTAGATTCACCCCGTATGTGGCTCCTGCCTCTGTCTCCTCATCTGTAAAGTGGGTAAATAACAGGACCCGTCTCCCGGGGTTGCTGTAAACATGAGATGCTTGAGGGTCACGGGGCCCCTGAGACAGAGCCTGGTGCTCGGCGCTCAGGGAGCGTCTGCTCTCCTTGCCGTCCCCTCGCAGAGCTGCAGCAGAGGTGGCCCTTCCCGCTCAGGGCCAAGGCGAGGGCACCCCGGGCCCCAGTCAGCTGCCGGCAGAAGTCGTGGGCACAGCAAGCCGGCGCCCTCGGCGCGGGCACGCCCAGCTTCCTGAGGAACAGCAGGCTTCAGCCTCCCCGCTGCCGGCGGGCCAGAGCCACGCGCTCCGTGTTTGCCCGGGTTGCTTGGAGCGCTACCCAGAGGGACCAGCGGGCTGACGGGCACCGCGCTGCTCTGGGGCCTTTTAGGCCCAACGTATAACCTGGCACTTAAAAGGAACTGTGTTCGGTGCCAGGAGCATTGCAGAAGCTGCAGCCTTATTTGGTCTGGAAACTTCTTTGCTTGGACGAAAAATGGAACAAGTAAGCAAGACTTCTCGTCGGGGCGGGCAGAGTTTTAATCGTGCCAGGATGGGGTGTCCAGTCCGGGGACTGTTTGCTTGCTCACTTCTGCTCGGGCTGCCTGGCCCCTCGGCCCTGCGCCTGGCCGCCTGCCAAACGTGTGCCGCTCACACCCTAACACTCACACCCACAAGTGTGCGGCCCCGTGGACGTGAGGGGTCGTGTGGGGCTCTGCNACACCCCCCACCCAGCTTCCCCATACCTGTTTCTAGTGGTCAGGCCAGGAAGTTCCCTTCTGGCCTTAGTTTGCTGAGAGGCTGTATTTATTTACTTGTCTTTATTTATTTACAATTTTAAAAATGTTTTATTTTTTGAGAAAGTGCAAGCGAGGAGGGGCAGAGAGAGAGGGAGACAGAGAATCTGCAGCAGCTCCAGGCTCCGAACTGTCAGCACAGAGCCCGACGCGGGGCTCGAACTCATGAACCACGAGATCATGACCTGAGCCGAAGTCGGACGCTTAAATGACTGAGCCACCCGGGCGTCCCACATTTATACTTTTTAAATTTTTTAAATCATGAATAGACTTGGGACTTCACCATGTGCTTTTTCTGTGCCTGTTGAGATGGTCACGTGCGTTTGACCTTTTTTGGTATGAATATGGTCTATTGCATTAATTGATTTTTAAGCGTTAAATCAACCTTGAACTCCTGGATAAATCCCACTTAGCCATGGTGTTTAGTTTACGTATATGTTGTTGATAAGGGTACACGACCAAGCAGTATTTGGAAACCCCCACTTTGGGGTCTGCTCCAAATCAGAAGTGACTCTCCTTTTAGCAGGGCAGCCACACTTGGGCTCTTTTCATGAGACAGGTCAGGAGGTCAGGACCCGAGACACAGACCCACCGAAGGGTCTCGCGCGCCCTGTCCCCCGCTGAATGCAGCGCCCTGGCCACCCTCTCTGTGACGCCCCTCACATCGGCCCTCACCCTCACCCCACATCGGTGGGGCGTCAGCAGGCAGGGTGGTCCCCGCCCGGGGGGCCTGTCAGCCCTTGGGCTGGACCGAAGCGGGCCCCACGTCAGGCCATGCCGCGGAGGCTGCCGGCGTCCCCGGCTGGGCAGGGGTCCAGGTGCCGGGTCGGGATCTCAATGCCGACCCCGCACAGGAATTTCTGGTCTGTCCTAGGTCTTTCGTATTCTTTCCTCGAGTGGAGACGCCGGAGCCCGCAGCTGCCTCCTTCCTGTCTCTCCATCCACGCTTGGCTCGGCGGGCCAGGCCCCAGCAGACCCTATCCAGGGTGCCAGCTCTCTCTCTAAACGTTCTGGAAAATGCCCTGAGGCAAGCAGCCGGACGCTCAGGCCTCGCGGGGAGGGGGGCCGGCCCCCTTCGCGGAGCGCAGGAGGTCGAGGTCACATGGCTAGTTTATGCTGAGAGGCACCGCCCCCACCCCGTCTATGAGCCGGTGATACTCAAGATGGAAAGAGTTTTAAACACACAGAGGCACACCCCAAGGAAGATAAACAGCCCTGTTTTTTCCAGAAACCGAACAGGGCAGTCAGAGGCGTGGACGCCGTGGTCCTGCGGGGTCCCTGCTCTGGCAAGAAGCAGGAGGCGCCTTCCCGTGGATGACAGGGACCCAAAAAAAGGGCCAATTCTGAGGCAGGTCGGAGCTAGGTTCACAGTCAGAACCTAGAAGCGGGGGCAGGACTCCCTGATCCGTCAAGGGGGAAAAGGCTGTTCCCGTTATACGGCCGCATGATTAACTGGCTTGATGTGGTGTGAACCGACCAGTGACCACGCAAGTGGGTTCCGGGCGCGGCCTTTGGGCAGGGCAGAGTGAGCAGGCCAGCCCTTCGCTCCGGGGGTGAGGCTGCCATGGGGTCAGGGGCCCCAGTCTCCAGCTCGCGCCCCTGAGCCCACCCTGCTTCCCTCCGTCTTCTCCCCAGTGGCCTCTCCCAGTGCACCCCGTGCCCTGGGGTCCCATCTCGGGCTCGTGTCCTGCCTCGAGGACCCCCCCCATGCTGAGGGTCCGCGTTGCCATCGGCCCCCAATGCGGTTGCCTACTTGCTTCTCCACTGGGACATTCAAGGCGCATCTCACACTCAGCGTGTCTGAATCCGTGCGCCCTGATCTATCAGCCCCTCGGTAGCGGGCTGAACGGTGGCCCCTAAAAGACCCGTCCACCCCCTAATACCCGGAACCCGGGGAACGAGCCTGCGTGGAAGGATCTCGAGAGCTCACCTGGAGCTCTCTGGGCTCCCCATCCAATGCCAGGTGTCCTTGTAAGAGACGCACGGGGGACAGACACGCAAGAGGCGGGGATGACCGTGTGAAGTCGAAGGCAGGGTCCCCAGAAGCTGGAAGAGGCAGGAAGGACACCCCCGACCCGAGGCTTGGCGGGGGGGGGCCCCACACCTTTGGGTTGCGGAAACCAGGAAGGAAGATTGTTTCCAGCCCCCGTGCAGCTGATGCTCTCACAGCTTCCAGATCTGCAGCCTCATCCTCAGGCGCCCCAAATGCTTGTAGTCATGTCCCCCCTCCGTCTCCCACACTCCACACCAATCTGCCTGCAGCTCCTCTTTGCTGGGCCTTCAGCCCGGGCTCACCTGCCCCCCTGGATCCCGGCGCTGCCCCCTCACTGCTCTTCTGTCTTCACCCCCAGGGCCACCAGCTGTTTCCACGGAGTCGGGAGGAGGGGCTGGGGTCCTGTTCTTCCCTGGCCCTCACAGTG